>NC_080163.1:161200064-161560868 GCF_950295315.1 Erinaceus europaeus
ATATTTTCGCATCTATGTTCATCAGAGATATTGGTCTATAGTTTTCTTTTTTGGTTGTGTCCCTGTCTGCTTTTGGTATCAGGGTGATGTTGGCTTCATAGAAGCTGGCAGGGAGTATTCCAGTGTCTTCAATCTTCTGGAAGACTTTTAAAAGTAGAGGTATTAGTTCTTCTTTGAAAGTTTTGTAGAATTCATTTGTAAAACCATCTGGTCCAGGACTTTTATTTTTGGGAAGACTTTTGATAACTGTTTCAATTTCATTAGCTGTGATGGGCCTGTTCATGTTATCCACTTCCTCTTTACTTAGTATTGGAAGTTGGTAGGTATCTAGGAAATCATTCATTTCTTCCAGGTTCTCTAGCTTGGTGGCATATAGTTGTTCATAGAAGCCTCGCATGATATGTTGAATTTCCGCAGTGTCTGTTGTGATATCTCCTCTTTCATTTACTATCCGATTTATTTGGGTCTTCTCCCTTTTTTGTTTTGTGAGTCTGGCTAAAGGCTTGTCGATTTTGTTTACTCTTTCGAAGAACCAACATTTACTTTCATTGATCTTTTGTATGGTTTTCCTATTCTCAATGTTATTGATTTCTGCCCTAACTTTAGTGATTTCTGTCCTTTTGGTTGCTTTAGGATTCCTTTGTTGTTCTTCTTCTAGTTCTTTAAGATGTGCAATCAGGCTGTTTATTTGTGCCTTTTCTTGTTTCCTAATGTGTGCTTGTATAGCTATGAACTTCCCTCTTAGGACTTCTTTAGCTGTGTCCCAAATATTTTGATAGCTTGTGTCTTCATTTTCATTGAACTCTCAAAACATTTTGATTTCTTCCTTGATTTCCTCTTTGACCCAGAAGTTGTTAAGAAGTGTACTGTTGAGCTTCCACATTTTGGGACTGTTACTAATCTTTTGTTGATTGTTAAGTGTTAGTTTAATTCCACTGTGGTCTGAGAAGATGCTTGGGATGATTTCAGTGCTCTTCAATTGGCTGATGATGTCTTTGTGGCCTAACATATGGTCTATCCTTGAGAATGATCCATGTAGATTTGAGTAAAATGTGTATTCCATTTTCTTGGGATGAATGACTCTGAAAATGTCCAATAGTTCTAGTTTATCTATCTCTTCATTTAGCTTCCTTATGTCTTTACTGATTTTCTTCCTGGATGATCTGTCAAGTTGAGATAGTGGGGTGTTGAAGTCCCCTACTATGATTGTGTTACTGTTAATATATTGCTGTAGCTCTTTCAGTAGAAGTTTGATGTATTTAGATGGCTTCTCATTGGGTGCATAGATATTAATAATTGTTAAGTCCTCTTGATTGACTGATCCTCTGAGCATTAAGTAGTGTCCATTCCTATCTTTTTTAATATTATCTATTTTAAAATCTATCATGTCAGATATGAGAATAGCTGTTCCTGCCCTTTTTTGTGGGCCATTGGCTTGTATGATAGTTTTCCATCCTTTCACTTTAAGTCTGTGATTGTCTTGTTGAGTTAGGTGAGTTTCCCGTAGACAACATATTGTTGGGTTGTGTTTTCTGATCCATCTTCCTACTCTGTGTCTTTTAATAGGTGAATTCAGGCCATTGACATTTATTGATACCAAAGATTGAAGATATTTTAACGCCATTCTTGTAGAGTTTTAGAGTGTTTTGATATATGTCCTATTTGTGGTGGTCTGGTTGTTTATAGGAGACCTTTCAGAAGTTCTTTCAGGGCAGGCTTGGTGATGGTTGCTTCCTTCAACTGTTGCTTGTCTGAGAAGGTTTTGATGCTTCCATCTAGTCTGAATGACAGTCTAGCAGGATATAGTATTCTTGGCTGAAAGCTTTTCCCATTGAGCACTCGATAGATATCTTGCCATTCTCTTCTGGCCTGTAGTGTTTGTATGGAGAAGTCTGTTGCTAATCTTATGGGTTTTCCTTTGTAGGTGACTCTTTGTTTTTCTCTTGCAGCCTTGAGGATCCTTTCTTTATCCTTATTCCTTTCCATTCTAAGTATGACATGTCTTGGTGTCTTTAGGTCTGGGTTAATTCTGTTTGGGACCCTCTGGGCTTCTTGAATCTTTATGTCTTTGGTGTTGTCTAGACTAGAGAAATTTTCAGCTATTATGGCCTGGAGAATGCTTTCTTCCTCTCCTTCTCTTTCTTCCTCTGGTAAGCCAATAATGCGTATATTGTTTCTTTTGAAGTCATCCCATAGGACTCTGTTGTTGTTTTTCAACATCTCTTAATCTCTTTTTGAGATCTCTTACTTCTTTTTTAGTTGTCTCTAATTCATCCTCAATCTTGCTAATTCTGTCTTCAGCCTCATAGATTCTATTCTCTCTGCCCTCTACTGCTTTCTGGAGTTCATCTATTTTGTTGCCCTGCTCTGATACTGTTTTAGCTTGTTCAGCTAGTTGCCTTCTTAGCTCAACGATTTCAGCTTTCAGCTCTCTAAGAACCATGACATTATTAGAATTTTCTTCCATATTCTCAGTTGTTGTTCCTGCATTTCTGATTAAATTTTTTTCAAATTCTTTACTCACTCCTGTTATTATTTCCTTAGATAATGTTTGGATGTTGAACTCGTTGTTTTGTGCTTCACCCTCTGGAGGACTTTTAGCTGGACTCTTGTCCTGGTTCGAGTCTCCAATATTTTTTCTTGTTGTTTTAACCATTTTATATATTATGTTATGAGTTCCCTTTATCAGTACTTTTCAAATTATTGATCACTATTGTCTGGATTGACTCATGTCTAAGTAATTTAATTAAAGGTTTTACCGTGGTGGAAGTTAACAGTTTTTTCAATCCCTGAGTTGGAGCTCAGTGATGTAAAAGCCTCTTTTTTTTTCTTTCCCTGTAGGCTATGGGAGCCTGAGGGCTTTTAAACTATCAATAGGCTTCTTAGCTTAATCACTGACTCCTGACCAAGAGATAAAGCAGTGTGTGGCAGAGATAATCCAGTCGTTATGCAAAGAGACTTTAACAGCCCCTCAGCTATGCCACCGAGGTATAGGTCTTCTCCTGAGTTTCCCGGTTAGATCTCTGTCCCCTGGTGTCCCTCCCTGTCGCTGATCCAGATTCTGAGGGTAGTAGCAATGGAGACAAGGGAGTAGCAATCAGAGTTGCACTGGTGATTCTCTGGGGAGTCCTTTCCTCCCTTCAGTTGTCCCCTTGTTGTGGAGCAGTCTGGAGGTGGTGTCTCCACTGATAACTGTTGAACTGTTAGCAGTCACTTAATCTCTCCTTAGGCCCTTCTCTCCTCTCTGTCACCAGCCACGCGTGTTTGTACTCACGGGTGATTTACTGGGTTCCTGTGGTCATTCTAGTCCTGTCTTGTTTCGGTCCAGGTGGTCTCCTTTGGTATTCCTAGTTGATCCGGGAGAGGAGACAGTATTTTTGTCATTCTTTATCTTACATTTCATTGATACCAGATGGTATCGGATAAATTTTTCTACATTTTCATGTTACTGATTCTATTTTTATTGAAATAATTTAAAAATTGTGTCTTTGTTTTTTGTTTTAGAAAAACAAGAATCTCTTTTTTTATCCTTCCCTTTCCTTTCAATTTGTCTCTATCCAAAATAAATTAAAAAAAAGAAAGAAAACCAAGAATTATTACATTCAGGGTTTTTTTGTTTGTTTGTTTTGTTTTGATTTTTACCAGAGCACTGCTCAGCTCTGACTACTGGTGGTACTGGGGATTGAACCTGGGACATTGGCGTCTCAGGCGTGAGAGTCTGTTTGCATAATCATTATGCTATCTCCTCTGTCCTTACATTCAGTTTTTACTGTAAATTTTCTTTCTAGAAGATTTCAGATATATATATATTCAAACCATATCTGTGACCTTGGGAGAACTATTGCAGTTTCTGCTGGAGGGGGATGGGGACACAGAAATCTGTTGGTAGAAATGGTGTGAAATTATACCCTTATTATCTTATAGTTTTGTAAATCACTAATTAAAAAATAAAATTCCTGTAGATTTGGACTTGGGCTTATTGTTATTAAGTTTTTCTTTGATATAAAGACATTTTATGACTTTTCTTACTTTCTTCCCATTCAGTTGGGGTTATCTTTTAATTTTTTCTAGTTACTCTTTTAGGAGAATGTAAGTGGCCCTGATATCTATTTTTTTCTTGAATGCTAGTGTCTTCTTTGTGGTATATCTACAAATGATATTTGTAGATGTTCTTTGATTAAGTAAATGTGTTGTCTTTCTATTAAAATATAAAGCTATGATTTGTTAATTGCATTGCTAGTTATTTCCTTTTTTTGGTCTGTTTTATCTAATTGTTTCTGAAAGAGATGTGCCAAAATATCAATTAAAACTTTGTTTTCCCTTGAATTTCACACTTTTTGGCGTGTGAAGTTTTGTGGTTGTTCTTTTTTATCATTTAGTCATGCCCTTCTTTTACCTGTGTTTCTGTTAACCTTAATTCTACTTTGTCTATATACATTTCTTGATTTTACTTATTTTTCATTTTTTAATTAACTTTATTTGTTGGATAGAGATAGCAGAAATTGAGAAGGGAGAGGGAGATAGAGAGGGAAAGAGACAGAGACACACCTACAGACCTGCTTCACCACTCTTAAAGCTTTCCCCCTGCAGGTGGGGGCTGGGGGCTTGAACCTGGGTCATTGTGCATTATAACACGTGTGCTTAATCAGGTGTGCCTCTCTGTATGCATTTATCGTTATTTTTTTGCCCATCCTTTAGCTTTCAACCTTTTTATATTACTTGCTGTATATAGAATACATTAAAATCTATCAACTATGTATCTAGACTTGTTTTATAAACCAATTGTTTCTCAATTTGGTGCTTTCCCTTTCTGAGCATTTCCCTTCAGAGCATTTTCTGCAGATACAGGGGACTATGACTGAGAAAGCCTTGAAATGTTCTAAATCTGTAGTCATATATTTATCTCAACACAGGCAAAATGTGAAGTAGGAATAGCATTATGGGGGGTAGGGGACATGAGTCTGTAGGGTCTGTACTCTTACTCAATTTTGCAATTTTGCTTCTAGTCTGATTCCTTTACCTTTATAAGTATGTTTTTTCCCATTAGCTTGCAAGATTTCATCAATAAAATGCAGCAATTGTACCAGACTATTCTTAAAAGGAATGAATCTAGACCTCCTACCATCAGATAAATGGAGAGACAGCAGTCTAGAGAGAAGCAGTGCGTTACCTAAGGTCTTATAAGGAGCTAGTGAACTGGGAGTCATTTTGCCTATATGGTGCTCTGCACTTGCCATTGGTCCCTAATAGGGTGACAGGGTCAGGTGACCTTGGCAGTCCTTGTTTGTGCATTGTGGAAATTGGTGCTATGTTCTAGGGGAATCCTGAGCTGTACATTCTCACTGACACATACTCTTCCCTGAGAAATCTGACTCCATTCTGGGCCAATGTAGATTGGGTACAGGGTAGAGCAGTGGTAATATAAAGGACAATGATAATTACATGCAGAGTGAGTTATGTGCCAGGAAGCATCCAAGGGGCTTTCTATGGATTTACAACCATATTGTGTCCACTTAGTAAATACAAAGCTGAGAATAGAGAGACTAAGGAATGTGCCCAAGATTTAATACCGAATTAGTAGTAGATGCAGGAAAATGTGAACCCAGATTAGTAGTGACTTCTTCTGGGACCCTGTCCTGGCTATCCTCTTGGATAAAAAATGACCCATACACCTGAGCTTCTGTCTGCATTGATAAATTATTTTTCTAGTGGACCACGTTTGAAATTCCATGTTTGACAAAACTGATCCTGCCCCCAGAGAAAAAGAAATAATTACTGTCCTGCAGCCCTCTGTGTTAGGAGTGTACCATTTCTGTGGCATTAACAAAATGGTCTGGGCACAGGGTCTAGGCAGAGAAAACCAAATAAACTCCCTTCCCCCAGTCTCTCTATTCAGACATCACCAGAGATTAATTTGAAGTGTATTTGAGTTGTTTTCCAAGGTTCCTTTACTTGCCCATCACCAGAGTAACAGTGTAAAAATTCAAATTCAGCTTGGTCTCTTCTTTAAGGTCTACTTAGAAGACCAATCTGCAACTCTAGGCACCTGCTTTTAGCCAAAATGGAATAACTGAGAGCAGATTTATCCTCCATATCAAACAATTAAAAGGCAGGGCTGGGCTGGGGAGATAGCATAATGGTTATGTAAATGAATTTCATGCCTCAGGCACCAAAGGTTCAATCCCCAGCACCAAAGCTCTGATAAACACACCAAAAGAAAACAAAAAGCTTCCCCAGAGACCCATCCTACTAGGGAAAGAGAGAGGCAGACTGGGAGTATGGACCGACCAGTCAACGCCCATGTTCAGCGAGGAAGCAATTACAGAAGCCAGACCTTCTACCTTCTGCAACCCTCAATGACCCTGGGTCCATGCTCCCAGAGAGATAGAGAATGGGAAAGCTATCAGGGGAGGGGGTGGGTTATGGAGATTGGGTGGCGGGAATTCTGTGGAGTTGTACCCCTCCTACCCTATGGTTTTGTTAATTAATCCTTTCTTTCATTAAAAAAAAATAAATAAATAAAAAAAAGAAAACAAAAGGGTGGGACTGTGAGCAAACACAGTGTTCAGACACTGAACAATAGACAACACTAAACAGTGAGGCTTGAGCTCAAGGAAGCAGCTGGACAAGTTCTGTAGTGGGCCTGGCTGATGCTGGAAGATGTAGTCAGGTTGCAGCACACAGGACAGGAAAACTCAGACAGAGCCCAACAATTTCTCTGAGTCGGGAGAGGAATTCCTGAGTTAAATGGGCCTAGGCATCTAGGACTCACAGGGACATGTTGAGAATGTTGTATGAAGAACTGCACAGACCTACAGAGTCTCCTCTTATAGGAGACAAAACTATACAAATAGAATCAATACATGGGAAAACAAAAACCGTGATGTAAAGTATAAATATTGAACATAATATAAATATGTGCTCCATGAGGCTTAAACATATTGAGGAGAGATGTGGAGGAATAAAAGTAGCCATAACTGAACTTCTAGAGATGAAAGCTACAAGGTCCAAAATTCAAAAAGAAAATCATAATATGAAGTTCACAGATGAGACACTGCAGAAGGCTGAGGAGGTAGCAACGGAAACTACGGAAAATCAAACACAAAGGGAAAACCAGTGAGTTGTGAGACTTCAAACATGTGTAACTGAGAGAAAAGGGAAATAAATGTAGAAATAATCATCTCACATTTACCAAATATGGTGCAAACTACAAACCACAAATATCAAGCACATCTAATTACAAGCATGCTATAATCACATTGCTTAAAAAAGGAAAGGGTACATGATAGAGAAACATGGCTAGAGAAGATGGCCAGCTTCTCACTGGAAACAATGAAACATTTGGGGGGTCTTCGGTAGCGCAGCAGGTTAAGAACACGTGGTGCAAAGCTCAAGGACCGGAGTAAGAGTCCCAGATTAAGCCCCCGGTTCCCCGCCTGCAGGGGAGTCACTTCACAGGTCGTGAAGCAGGTCTGCAGGTGTCTATCTTTCTCTCCCCATCTCTGTCTTCCCCTCCTCTCTCCATTTCTAAAGGTCCTATCTAAAAAAGAAAGAAAGAAAGAAAGAAAGAAAGAAAGAAAGAAAGAAAGAAAGAAACAATGAAACATTTGTAAAGTATTTTAAAAACTGTCGATCTCTTTTTCTGTTTTCAGTAAAATTGTCTTTTGAAAACAAAAACGAAATAAAGATCTCTTTAGAGATATAAAAGCTCAAAGAATTTATCATCTAGAAACTCAGCACAATAAGATGTTAGTTATTATGCCAAGTCCCCTGCATTGCTTGATGCTGTGGTCTATTTACATAATCATTGTTTTGCCTGAGACCTGTTTTGCCTGCAGGGTATTGGTTTATCCCATTGGTTAGAACCTTCGCAACAGCTATGGAAGCTTTTTACCTTCTCAATCTTTTCTTTTCTCCACCGCCTCTCCTAGCCATTTCCTTTTCCAACCTGCCACTTCCAGTTAAAGATACATATAAAGGCATTGTCTCTGATCAATAAAGTCATTGCATTGCATTCCCACTCAGCCACGAGTTCCTGGTCTCTTCTCTTTGCAGCAACACTATCCAGCTACCATAGCCCGCTTGGTGGGCCCTGCCCCCAGAGGCAGGAAACACCCTCCTCACCTGCAGACCCTGTCCCCAGAGGCAGGAAATGCCTTTTGAAGCAAGAAACGCCCCTTTTTGCCCACCAGGCCTCCCCTTGACATCACACTGGCTCTTGCTGCTTTCCTACATGTCCCTCCCAGCTTATTCCAGTTCTTTTGGAAAATACCTGCACTATATAGGTTTCTGTTCACCCCTACACTGCTATTCCTCTGACATAAATGGAGTATTTTACAGCCATTGACCCATTTATATATGGCCATTAAGAAAGAGGGAGATGTTGGGAAATTGTGAGGATGTGGTTGAGCTTGGCAGGGCTTGAACCTGAGGGGTGTGTCAATCCTGTTAGTCTCTCTCTTTACCTAGAGGTTGAGCAAGGAGGGACAGCAGAACCCCAAAGGTGTACCCCCTCCTAACAGACCCCTTGCCTCACAAAGCATCCCACATTCCTGATATTATGGCCATTAGATAAAAAGAAAGTGGGAGATGTTGGTCATTACACCAGGTCCCCTCCATTGCTTGATGCTGTGGTCTATTTACATAATCACTGTTTGCCTGAGACCCACCCTGCCTGCAGGGTTTTGGTTTATCCCATTGGTTAGAACCTTCACAACAGCTGCTATGGAAGCTTTTTACCTTCATGCTCTTTTCTTTTCTCCACCCCTTCTCCTAGCCATTTCCCTTTCCGACCTGCCACTTCTGTTTCAAAAGATATAAAGGCATTGCCTCTGATCAATAAAGGCATTGCATTGTGTTCCCACTCAGCCATGAGTTTCTGGTTCCTTTCCTACATCGCTGAATAAGCAGCAGCCCAGGTTGGCTCCGGTCGAGTTCTCTCCAACCCAGAGAGCATGTGCCCAGGAAGAAACACCCTCACACTAGCCCAGCAATAATAAATGTTAAATGAAGGGCCGGGTGGTGGCACACCTGGTTGAATGCGCATGCTACAGTGCTCAAGGACCCAGGTTTGAGCCCCTGGCCCCCACCTGCAAGGGGAAAGCTTCATGAGTGGTGAAGCAGTGCTGCAGGTGTCTCTCTGTCTCATGCTATCTATCTCTCCCTTCCTCTCAATTTCTGGCTGTCTATATCAAATAAATAAAAATTAAAAATTAAATAACATATATATAAAAGAAATGTTAAATGAAGGGTAGGAGATGACTCACCTGGTAGAGAACACACACATTGCCATGTGCAAGGGCCTAGATTAAACCATATGGAAGCACTATACATGGCAGGTACTGTGGTGTCTCTCTTTCACTTTTTCTCTTAAATCAGAAGGAAAAATAAAGGGTTTTGTCAAGATAGGATCAATGGAGTTTCATAGGTGCAAAATTGCCACACACACACACACACACACACACACACACACACACACACACACACACGCAAGTTAAAGATTTCAGATAGAAGAAATGGCTCCTGATAGCACTCTCCAATTATGTAAAGAAACAAAGACACTTGAAATGCCAAATGTGTGGTGAACCATCAAAAATTTTTCTTTCAAAGATAGTTATTTAAAGTGAAAACCATTAATATTGTATTTTGTGCTCTACAACATACAGAGAAAAATGATATGTGGCACTAAATAGCTTAAAGGTTGGGAGAGAAGAAATAGCAGTATGCTCGTGTAAGTTCTTTGTGCTGAATATGAAGTTACTTAGGCTACATGAGGTAACAGTAGTCTCTTATAAGTCAAAGGTGTATATGCATAGTACTAACCTTAACTAACCACTGAGATAACATAACAAAGATGTATAACTCACAAATGAACAAAGATTATGTAAATCACAAGAAGGCAGATAAAGTAGAAAGAAAGAGAAAATAACAGAGGAAACAAATTAGAAAAAAATAAAAATATGGCAAATTTAAACCAGCCATTTTGTAGTGTAAATGGTCTAAACATTTTAGTGAGAAGGTTAAAACTATCAAACTGGTTTAAAAAAAAAAAAAATCAAGACCCAACCATATAGTACTTACAAGAAGAAATTAGTCGATTTTTTTTTATTATTAAAAGACACCAAAAAAATTAGAAGAGTGAATGTGGTTGACCCAAAGAGTTTGGAAGATGTCAAAGATTTTCATGATGGATATGAAGAAGTGAAAAAGATAACATACATGATAGAGGTGGAATTTATACTTATAGTACTCAGAAACTGGCTCCTTAATTGTGGCAGGGAGGTGATTTTTTTTTTTTTTTCACTTGGGCTGCAAGACAGGACCAGTGTTAGTCTGTAAAGTGGAGCATTCAAAGAGGAGGCATGTGGCATGTAAAACCTGTGAGACATCCAAGCTAACACTGGGAATTGGCCAGGCAGATGGAGCTCAGGAGAGAAGATTGTCTGGAGATTTATGTTTGAAATTGTCAGACAGTGTGTAAAACCAGGCATTTAGATGAAGTCAACCAAGAAAAGCACATAATTGCATGAGGATGACAATATTGATCAGAGGGGAATTCAGAAGGGAAAATCTAGGTGTGAGAAAGACAAGAATGTTTTTTACCAGAAAATTAGAAACAATAGAGGCTAGTATGCTTAAGAGGGAATATATATATATATATATATATATATATATATATACACACATATATATGCCAGAGAAGCTCTATGAAGAAGCAGAGCAAGCAGAAGAAAAACCCACCCAACTAGAATATTTTGCATTCTTTGCTCACATAGGTGAGGTGAACCCAGATCAGAGGAATAGCTCAATTTTGTGGTTTCTCTTGTTGTTCTTAAAGTGACAGGCGGGGTGGGGACAGTGTGTCTTCAGAAAGTTCAAAAGAGGGTAGATAGCTGAGAAGAGGGTGTAACCCATTATATCAATGTGACAGTAGGTGTTTGCCACATGAATGTGACAGTAGAGGGGCAGGGATGGCAGCTGGGTGGTTTCAGGGGAATGAATGAGAGCTGTTAAAGAGGGATGAGATGACAAAGGTAAAATAGTCTACTTTGAGAAGTGAGAGTATTCCATACTGGAGCTGTGATGTTTGTTTCTAAGTAGCTCTTACATGCTACAGTGGAGACAATTACATCATTCACTCAAAACAATCACTTTCTTGTAGATCTTGATTTTTGTGGCCATCATGACACTGAATGATTGAGAGTTGCAGCTACACAGATTTTAGTAGTTACACTCAAGTCCCAGAAGTAGTGGGAAATTTGGGGGGAGGGAGGGGTCATTTGCCATAGACCTTTATATCCACCTTGTCACAAAGAACCAGCCATTCTAGATGGAAAAGGGGCCTGAGATGCACAAGGGATCCAGGTCTTGATGAGGACACAATAAGTCAACACTGAGGACCTCTGGGGGAAGTTAGAACCAGTTGTCCTGGTATAAGGTACTCTTCCTTGGTATACACTTTTCCCCTCTTAGGTTCTTGCCTTTTAGCTCTGGCTCCATACTATTCCTGAGGGGCTGCTCTGTCTTGAATTAGCCTCCCAATCAATCCTTTTTGTGCTTTACGTTTCTTATCAGCTTCCATAGAACATTCCCCTTGCTATGCCCAAATTCCCCCGATTTGGTTCAGGATGCCTCTGCTGGGTGCCCAGATGGGTTCTGGGTGCCTCAGAACTTCTGCTGCACTTGGGCTTCACTGAGCACCTGTTTTTCAGTGGCTGCTGGTGTATTACATTAATAAAGTTTAACTCTCCATGGCTAGGGACCATGGGCTTTGAAGAGTTAAAGGGGGTTTATGATCAGTCTCATTCTTATTTGCATGCTGTCTGATGTCACTCATTTCCTTTATTGCCCCTAAAACTTCAAGAAGATGAGGAGATGAAGGCAATGAGTGTCTGGGTTGGCAGTGAGAGAGAACAAATTCTGGCATTGAGAAACTTAGGAAAAGGTAAGGAGCTTCCCATAAGGAAGTCAATCTAGGCTTCCTTATTTGTTTTTTTTTTTTAGGCAAACTTTTAATTTTGTTGTAATTTTAGATTTACATATGAATTGGGGGGGAGATAGCATAATGGTTATGCAAAGGATTTTCATGCTTCAAGTTCCAAAGTCCTTGGTTCAGTCCTGCAGCACCACCATAAGCCAGACCTGAGCAGGGTTCTGATCTCTTGTTTTTGACTCTTGTCTCTGTTTCTCTCCCTCAATGAAATAAAACAGAGTATTTAAAAAAGAGAGAAAGCTGTAGAGCTGCTAAGACAGTTTCTGTCTACTCAGTCTCCTCTGATGCTAACATCTTACACAGAAGGGTTCATTTGTCACAATTAAGAAATGGGCATTGGTACATTCTAGAACTGTCTTGAGTTTGGCCAGTTTGTTTTTCCATTAAAATTTTATTCTGGGACTCTTTCCCTACACTACACTTAGAGTCAATCATTTCAATCTGGCAGGCAAGTGACTGCAGTTTGGTTTAAATGATTTTGGGGTAGTAAATACAATGGGGAAAAGGCTTTTCTAGGACACAATGAGGGTGGTTTTGTACAAAAGAACTGGCAGCCCCAACTTAAGGGCTCTTATCCATTTTTTCTGTGGGCTAATTAGAATTCCTTCCAGATTTCTTCTACTATATACCCTCACCCTGAGAGCTTAGGCACAATAAATGCATTTCTTTTTTTCCAACACTGTGGCACAACCTGCCTGTGAGTTTTACCAATTGTTTCCCTAAGAACTATCCATTTGTTGAGGATGGGACAGTTGCTTTATCCTGACTGAGGACCTGGATTCAACCCCCTGGCCAGCACATGGGGACACGTGCATAGGAGAAGTATCATAGCCAGCGAAGAGGTGCTATGGTTTTCCTACTTCTGTCTTTCTCCTGTTTTTCACTCTCTAACTGAAGAAGAAGGAGGAGGAGGAGGAGAAGGAGAAGGAAGAGAAGAAGAAAGACCACTAGAAACAGTGAAATTGTCCAGAGTGAAGCTTCAGTAACTGTGCTGGCAGGGGTGGGAGGTGGACAACATTTGTTGTCATTTGGGGGGAACTTGCTCTGAATCAGGCTTTCTGCTTACATGCTTCATCTCTTTAAACAATATTTTGTCAAGATAGGTGTCCCATTTTATGGATGAAGAAACAGGATTCCAGATAGGATGACACTTGTCCAGGATGGCACAACTCTGGGTTTGATATAGGGTGGGGTCTAGCAGATCTGTAACCTATGTCTTCTGAGGCTAGCAAGTGCACTACCTTTGTTTATTTCTTGATAAAACAGAGCAAGAGGAGGGGGAGGGGGAAGGAGAGGGAGAAGGAGAAAGAGGAACCACAGCACAGAAGCTTCCTTCAATATGGTGGGGTCCAAACTCAAGCCTAGGTTGTGCACACAGCAAAGCAGTGCACTACCCAATTGAGCTACCCCAGGTGGGCCTCCTTTCATACCATATTGTTATGACACAGCCTGTGAATTGGAGTTTGGGATGTAATTAGTGTACACCCGATGAATGCAATTAGCATATGGCTGAGGTCAGGCTGACAGACCTAAGCCCAAGCCTGCTGGAAGTCGGTCTTTTCCGGTCTCTCCCTGCATGCTCTCTCTTCTTGCGTATTCTTGATGCCTCCCAAGGACCGCCATGGCCACTTCTGGGACCTGTACAATTGCAGCTGAACTCTGCTAACTAAGTTATGGACTCATGGGCCTGGTCTAGTATTATCTCTGTCACTTTGCCTATCTTGCTGTACATAAATAATATTGTTTGTTACCATTATACTGAGATGCAATAAACCTCTCAAGACAGACAGAAATTGAGAATGAAGGTGTGATAGAGAGTGAGAGAGACAGAGAGACACCTGTAATACTGCTTCACCATATGAAAAGCTTTCTCCCTGCAGGTGGGGACTGGGGGGCTTTAACCGAGTCCTTGCGCCTTATAACGTGCACTCAACCAGGTGCACCACCATTCAGCCCCTCTCTCAATTGTTGAAATCCATGCCAAGTCACCTCCAGAACTCTTATTTTTTTAATTATTATACCATATTGCCACTTTCAAGTATCTCAATGAATTCAACATGAATTTGGAATTCTTGAGGTTGACGGATGGCCCCCAAATAGCGTCAGAAAACTGGCACCTGGCCTGCTGTGCGGGCTTTCTAAGAAGTCTCCCAGGAGTGGCTCACCTCCCTTCCAGGTGGCACCTGGGATGCTCTGACACCCCTGCCCCTCCTTACCAGACTTCTGGGCCACTTCCTTGCCATAGGAATAGAGGGAGGTGATGAAGTACTGTTTCCCCTTCCCCTTCCATGTCGTAGCACCATCCTCCTCCCTCCTGGAGCTTGTTGCTTCTTCCTTCTAGAGGGGAGTAGGGGAAGTTACATTCTGTGGGCACAGGTCTGACTTGGCCTCCCCTGGCCCCAAAGGAGTGATTCCACTGTCCCCACTTCTTATCTTAGAGATGGCTACAAGGGGTCCCTGGGGACATACAGCTCAGGGGACAGCTGGCTGTTGCCCTTTCAAAGTGTATTTATAAATGACCTGGAGGTGGATGGGAGGAATAAACACTGAGGAAGCTGCATTCTTCTTCCTCTTCCACTCCTTTTCTTCTCTTCCTCTTCCTTCTCAGTCCCTTCTTTGTCCTCTTCTTCCCTTTTCCGTCTTCATTTCTCCTCCTCTTCTCTTTCCTCTCCTCTTTTTCTTCTCCTCATTCTTCTCCTTCACCTTCTTGACCCACCCCCACCACTGTCTTGCACAGCCAGTGCCAAATGCATGTGCATATGCAATGTCTCTGTTCCAGGTTGTTTTTCTCACTCTCAGAATGGAGATTATGTAGATGCAGTCACATCTGCCAAGCTGGCCCCTCAGGCTAGTGCCAGTCCCTCGAGAGTTGGGACGTTCTTGGAGTACCTTTCCCAACCAATCCTGTCCCGACACGTCACTCCTGGTTGTTGCCCTATAAAAAGCCCTCCTACTTCTGCCCCCCACCCCCTTTCTCGCCAGGTTTTTTACCTCGGTGACGGAAGGGTGGTGCGCGTAGCGGGGGACGGCCATTTTTGGCTAGCTCCACTTGGCCCGAACCGCTGAGCTCTGATCCAACCCTGAGGTGCCCACACGAATAAAGAATTGTGTTCCCTCTTCGCTTTGGACCTCCTCTGTCTCTCCTTCGCATCCGCAAAGCAACAGTGGATGGGAGGAATAAACACTGAGGAAGCTGCATTCTTCTTCCTCTTCCTCTCCCACTCCTTTTCTTCTCTCCCTCTTCCTTCTCAGTCCCCTCTTTGTCCTCTTCTTCCCTTTTCCTTCTTCATTTCTTCTCCTCTTTCCTCTCCTTTTTCTTCTCCTCATTCTTCTCCTTCACCTTCTTGACCCCCCCACCCTGTCTTGCACAGCCAGAGCCAAATGCATGTGCATATGCAATGTCTGTTCCAGGTTGTTTTTCTCACTCTCAGAAGGGAGACACCACAGTAAGAGAGCTTCTTTTGGTGCCACAGTGCCTCCCATGTGGTGCCAGGTCTTGAACCTGGGCCTCACATGCACCCTACATAGTGAGATAGCTCTCCTTTTTTGTTTTTTGTTTTTTTGTTTACCAGAGCACTGCTCAACTCTGGCTTATGGTGGGGCAGAGGGACTGAACCTGGGACTTTGGAGCCTCAGGCATAACAGTCTCTTTGCATAACCATTATGTTATCTCCTCCCCCAGTGAGGTATCTCTCTAGTCCCAACTGCCTCTCTTCTGCAGGAGCCAGTGTCCCCATGGGGAGCAGCAGGGTTGGCATCTTGCGTGGGAGCTGAAGGGTGGGTGACTCCTTCAGGACTTAGTATGGGGCAGGAGTGGATTTCAGAGTATTTACCAGATCTGCTAAGGGAACTGTAATGAAAACCATCAGCACAGATATGGCCTGGGTTTGGGTGTGGAGACTGTGTTACCTGCTCTGATAAGGGCAGCTGCAGAGGCTTGCCTTTCTGCACCACTGCGGGACCTGTTTTGCTTTTCTTCTCAGATGTCTTTGCTTCCTCCTTCCTCCTTGCTTTAGAGGTGCTTGGGTCTTTGAGTTTATACTTCTGAAAGGACAAAGGTGGGGGAGGGCATTGAAGCCACCCTGCTGGGTTATACCCCCCTCCCCGAAACTAAAGTGGGGAGACAGCCCCTTCCCTGCACCCAACTCTCAACCCTTACTCTGGGGCTCCTATTCCACCTCCCTTTTGTCACACTGTTACCACCCCTCATCACCACGAATGACCTTTCAACCTGACAGCTGGCTGACCCTCCCAGCCTGCCACAGGTCTCCACAGGAGGGCCCAGCGGAAAATCTTCTGGCCCCCAGATGGTCTTGGCAGCTGTGACAGCTCTTCCAACACCTCCGTCTGGAGCCACAGGAAGGCGGCCAGGTCTTGGAGTCCAGCCAGGTCTCCAGCCCCCAGAGTCCTGTCCTTCCCTCCTGTTTCCCATTCAGTTTCTGCAGAGCTGTCAGCTCAGAGGCGCTGCCTTGCTCTGGGCTGAGAGCCCTGTGAGGGCCAGATTTGTGTGCCAGGGCTGTCATGGGAGCGTAGCTTCTTTAGGGATGACCAGAGTTTCTCAGGGGAGAGGCCCAGAGAGGCACCCTCAAGCAAGACTGTGTGGGGGCAGGCTGGGGAGCTCAGGTCAATGCACTGGGCACCCACATTGGGGAGTGCTTGTGATCATAGTCGTGGGGAGAGCTGGTTAAGCTCCCGGTCAGGCTGCTGGTGCTGGACTGGGCAATCAAACATAGCCACCACTCATTCAGTGGCTCTGAGAGTCTGAGCAATCAAACATAGCCACCACTCATTCAGTGGCTTCTTTTCTTTGGGTGTGAGGTGAAGAGAACAGGGTCTGCATCCCAGGCTTAGTGTGAGAAATGCCTGAGCCACTGTGCTTTGTGGGAGGGCCATCCTGAAGCCATTTTGGTGCCAACCATCAACCCTAGGAAGACTGAAGACAGCACAGTGAGGACACAAAGGACTGGCATGTGGGAGGCTCCAGTTCTTATGCCTGGCACCACCAGCAGCCAGGGGTGATCATAATATAACAAATAAAGTACATGTTCAAAATGTAAATACACTTTTTAAAAAGTACCAGAGCTCTAAAGAGGAGGATGGAGGGGAAGGATGAGGAGGGGTAGGGGAAGGGGGGGAAGAGGAGAAAGAATGAGAAAAGGGAGAAAAGGCCTAGGGGTGATATAGTAGGTTAATGTAGTGTTGGACTTTCAAGCATTCCAGAATGATGTTCCAGTTCTCTTTCCCCCTCTCTCTTGTCATTAATATATGGACTTTTTCTTTTATAATTCTTAATTTACTTTATTAATTTATTATAAGATAGAGAGAAATTGAGAGGGGAGGTGAGAGATAGAGAGGGAGAGAGACAGAGAGACACTTGAATACCTGCTTCACCACTCGCGAAGCTTTCCCCCTGCAGGTGGAAATCAGGGGTTTGAACCTGGGTCCTCGTGCACTGTAATGTATGTGCTTAACCAAGTGTGCCACCACTGGGCCCCTAATATATACATTTTTTAAAAGGAACCCTAGAGCACTCTCTTGCTTCTTCTGCTAAATGAACATGAAGACAACTGCCTATGAACCAGGAAATAACTTTCTCTTTTTCCTTCTCTCTCTCCCTCCTTCTCTTCTTTCCTTCCTTCCTTTCCTTCTTTTTCTTCTTCTTCCTCCTTCTCCTCTTCCTCCTCTTCCTCTTTCTCCTCCTCCTTTTTGTCAATAGGGTAATTGCTAGAGCTCAGTGCTTGCAGGATGAATCCACAGCTCCAAGCAGCTATCCCCCTGCCCCAGCCCCCTTTTCTCTGCATTTGATAGGAAAGAGAGATATTGAGAGGAGAATGGGAGAGAGGGAGAAAAAGAAAAACTTGTAGCACTCTTTTCTCTCTGCAGGTGGGGACCAGGGGCTTGAGCCTGGATCCTTGCACATGGTAATGTGTGTGCTCAACCAGCTGTATCATTGCCTGGCCCAGGGAGATGACTCTCATTAGATACTCTCATCAGGTGCCTGCTCTTGGGCATCCCAGACTCAAGAACTCAGAAAGAAATGTTTGTTGTTTATAAGTCACCTGACGGATTTGTTTGTGTTGTGTTAAAGCAGCCCAAATTGAGGGAGACAGAAGGGTAAAAAGAAAAGAGTTCTAATTAGTAGGGAGGGGTCCAGTGTTAGTGGCAATGGCAACTGAATGCCTTTTGACCCTGGAGACATTCTGAGGATCATAGTGTCTGAGAACAGTGGAAGGACCTCATTCTGCCAATAGTAAGTCCTCAGGCTGCTGCCAACTCTGCCCTTCCTTGGACTCACCTTGATTAAACACATCTTCCTGACTCCAGTCTCCTGCGCTTTCTTTTCTTAGAACATTTCTTCTAGAACACTTGTGCCTCTATGGCCTTCTTTCTTTGCCCTTTACATGGAAGTCTTTTTCTTAGCTTCAGTTTTATAACCCAGGAATGCTCTTTATTCTGCATCAGAGAGCCATCAGTTTGCCACCAGGGTTATTGCTGGGGCCTATGTGTCTGCACAACAAATTCACTGCTCTCAGAGATCTTTTTATTATTATCATTTAAAATTTTTTTTGATAAGACAGAGAGAAATTGAAAGGAGAGGAGGAGCCAGAGAAGGAGAGAGAGACCTGTAGTCCTATACCATTACTTGTGAAGCTTACCCATTCTCTACAGGTAGGGACTGGGACTTGAACCTGGGAAAAAACATCTTTTTGAAATATAATAATAATAATAAAAATCCTGGGGTTGGTTGGTGTCACACTTGGATGAGCACACACATTACCATGAACAAGGACCCTAGTTCAGGCTCCCAGCCTCCACCTATTGGGGGGTTCAGGGAAAGCTTCACAAGCAGTGTCACTTACAGGTTGATTTCTCTCTCTCTCTCTCTCTCCTTCTTGTCTCAAATCCTCTCTATCCCATCAAAAAATAAATAAAATTTAAAAAAGAGAAATATCCTCCTTTATATGTTAAGGCAGGAGTCTAATTAGGACAAGTGCTAACTGGCAAACACAGATGGACTAATCACACTGATCTTACTCTCTCATACCTCCAGATCCTGTCTATTAGCTCACCCTGTGTCTAAAACCCCTTTGGGATTCCAGTTTACTCCTTCCCCTTCGGAGACTTTCTTGTATCTGTTTTTGACAGTACGCACCTGGAAGACTGACCTCCTCTTTCCTTGTCTCCGCTCCATCCATTCCAACACCCGAGTGAGGTCCGACATTCGCCTCTCCTCGGCTGACCGCCAATTGGACTTCCTCTCTGTGGGCATCAAGTCCTTGGAGTCCTCTTCTTTCTCTGTCAGTAGGGGATCTGGGCCTGACTCTGATGGTAGCATACTGTCGCCCTGTTGATCCCTCAATGTGCTTATGTGGATGACTCAGATGGTATGGTTGTGGTAGGTAGGTTGTGGTAGGTAGGTTGTGGCCTCTCCAAGTATTATAAAGGGCAGGCAGGCTTGCAGCTGGAATATTGACCTCAGCGGCTGGGAAATCTAGTGGCTAATTGTGAGGTCACTGTAGGGCTGGGCCCTGGGGTCACAGAGGACTGGGGCATTTGTCCCTCTTTAGACACTGTCTCTCACCTGGACTCTGCTAGGGCCATTTTAACAACTTCTGCACTTCCAGTTCCACAGAAATTGTATTGAAATAAAGCTAGGATCACACAACTCCCTTTTTCAAAAAGGGCTCCTTCTAGTTCGTTTAAACAGTAACAACAAGAACAAAACTACTACTACTACCTCTTTAGTTGGGTATCCAGGCAATTCCACAATGTGTTTTAATGAGAATAACAATTTTATAGGCTTGATTACTTTAATTTTTTAATTAGTGCTTTAATATTGATTTACAAAATTATGAGATAATGTGAGTATAATTTCACAACTTTCCCACCACCACAGTTCTGTCCCCTCCCCTATTCTCTTCACTGGAAACCGCATTAGTTCTCCCAATATCACAGATATGGGTTAACTATTATTTCTATAACTATCCATATATATATATATTTGCCCACTTTTTCTAAGGTTGTGCCTGTCTCTACAGAAAGCCTCATTTAAGTTAGGCATAAAACCAAGAGTGTTCAGCTGGTAGCTGTTTCCAAATGGCAAATTTGACTCTTAGAACTTAAGAAGGGTCTTGAGTGGTGGCACACCTGGTTGAGTGCACATGCTATAATGTGCAAGGACCCAGGTTTGAGCCCTCCAGTCCCCTGGGACCTGTAGGGGGAAAGCTTTGCTAGTGTTGAAGTAGTGTTGCAGGTGTCTGTCTTTCTCCCTCTCTTTTACCCGTTTCCCTCTTGATTTCTGGCTGTCTCTAACCAGTAAATAAAGATAGTAATAAACATATATATATATATATATATATATATATATATATATATATATATAGGAGGAGCAAAGTTTGACCCTTTGTTTCATTAGGTAAGTGAACACAACCATTGGTACAGAAGATCCTATAAGGCAAAGATTTCTAAGTTGCTAACTCCCTAATTTCTAATTTGTCACAGATGCTTTTGAGAATATGTTAAAAATTATGAGCTATTCCCAAGAACATGTCACACCTACTACTTCTGAGTATCCTTCTTCTCCTTCTCCTCCTTCTCATTCTTCTTTTTTTCTCTTTTCTTTATTTATAAAAAGGAAACTGACAAAACCATAGGATAAGAGTGGTACAACTCCACACAAGTCCCACCACCAGAACTCTGTATCCCATTCCCTCCCTTGATAGCTTCCTTATTCTTTATCCCTCTGGGAATATGAACCCAAGGTCATTATGGGATGCAGAAGGTGGAAGGTCTGGCTTCTGTAATTGCTTCCCCCACTGAACAAGGGCATTGATAGGTCAATCCATACTCCCAACCTGTCATTCTCTTTCCCTAGTGGGGCAGGGTTTTGGGATTCCTAAGCTGAATATGGGCCTCAGATCAGATCAAGTCTATGGGATTTATAGTCAACAATATTTATACACCTTTCCTATATTTGTGGGGCTACTCTCTTCTCTGATCCAGCTTTCTTTTTTCTTTTTTCTTCTCCTCTCTCTGAGTCCTGATGAAGCTGGAATTCAGAGCACTCTGGTCATCTTCCCCTAACATTTACTCTTCTGGGATTATGGACCAAAAAATTTTTTTTTAAATCTTCATGACCATAGATCTAACAATGAATTTATAGCTATGATACCAAAAACATGAGCAACCAAGAGAAAACAAACATACAAATTAACTTAATAAATATTGAAAACTGAAGAGATAATTAACATAATTAGAAAAATCTTTGCAAACCACATATCTAAAAAGGAACTTGTATATAGAATATATGACTATTTTTTTCTGTTTTTACACTTTATTGTTATAACCAGTGAGTGAAGTGATTTTCATCAAAGCTGCAGTCTGAATTTTATTTTTCCCCTTCACCTACTCTCTTGCTATATCCTGTAGATGTTGGTTTGCAGAGGCAGGCTATTTGTCTCTGGATGCCTCCTTGGCACAGCTCGGACTGTGAGTTTGTCTTGCTTTTTTGGAAGGTTCAATTCATCTTTTGGTTACACTAGAGTTTGCAGTGAGTACCTCCCTAATACTTCCTCTCCACTTTTCCAAGCTTTGGGTCCATGATTGCTCAACAATTTGTTTGGCTTTGTATGTTAACTCTCTTTTCAGTCACCAGGTTCCAGGTGTCATCAGGATGCCGGCCAGACTTCCCTGGATTGAAGACCCCACCAATATGTCCTGGAGCTCAGCTTCCCCAGAGACCCACCCTACTAGGGAAAGAGAGAGGCAGACTGGGAGTATGGACCGACCAGTCAACGCCCATGTTCAGCAGGGAAGCAATTACAGAAGCCAGACCTTCTACCTTCTGCAACCCACAATGACCCTGGGTCCATGCTCCCAGAGGGATAGAGAATGGGAAAGCTATCGGGGGAGGGGTGGGATATGGAGATTGGGCGGTGGGAATTGTGTGGAGTTGTACCCCTCCTACCCTATGGTTTTGTTAATTAATCTTTTCTTAAATAAAAAAAAAATTAAAAAAAATTCATCTTCTGGGACCTCCCTCTTAACACCTGGGTACCTTGGTCAGGGAGCAGTTGGTTACCTTCTCCGGGAGGGAAAGGCTGGGGGGAGA
The DNA here is from genome assembly GCF_950295315.1 of Erinaceus europaeus. Lineage (NCBI taxonomy): Eukaryota > Metazoa > Chordata > Mammalia > Eulipotyphla > Erinaceidae > Erinaceus > Erinaceus europaeus. Next base: position 161,222,168 of record NC_080163.1, read on the forward strand.
GTGGTGGTGGTGGGTAGGGAGCCTAACTGAACCACAGATAGGGCCAAGATGGTGAAAATGGAAGTGCTCTCTTCAGTGGAGAGACCACTTAATTCCTGTGTAAATTGGGAGGATAACAATGAGTGAGCCCCTGAAGTTGCCAGCTTTTGGAGCCATTTGGGTCTGAATTTGCTAAATGCTGCTTTGTGGTGACACAGTATACCGGCGACCATGGATGCAAGTCCCAGCACAGTGCTGACATCAGCCTTGGTGACAGAGTATGCAGTGATCTGTGCAGGCGCATGGTGGATTGTGGGTGGATCCAGTCTGTGCTGGTGTACAGAGCATGTGGGTGGGCTGTATAGACTTAAAAGTACAGCCAGCCAGAAGTCGTTTTCATTGGCTGCTGCTGCTTCTCCTGGTCAGAAGCATCTCAGTGGAGATGCACCAGGTATCTGTCATGGCTACTTCTTCTGGAAACTGAACACGTGTGACTCTGCTAGCTGGTATACTTTTAGACCCCTCTACAGCCATGAGCAAACTTTACCAGAGCTAATAATTGTTTATCTTATGGGACTAAACTTTTGATAACTATACTCAGACTTTATAGACCTAGCGTACTCTTAACCCTTGATGATAAGTGCTTATTTTGCCTTTTACCTGTTTCACTCTAATAAACCTTGCATTGTTTAAACCAGTTCCCAGCTCCCCGCTGTGAATCCTTTCACACATCGCAGCAGCCCCCAAACAAAAACTTATTAAGTTAAATAACAACACTGCTTATACCTGAAAAGTTGAAGAGAAAAGAGGTGAAAAACTGGATCAGGGCAGAGAGAGTAGCTCCCAAACTTGAAGAAAATTAAAAAAATGCAATTAACTATTTACCATGCTGATCTGATCCAGGGCATATTTATATTTGTAAATTTACATTTATATTTAGCACAGGAGCCTGTATAGCCTCTGATTGATTCCCTGTCAGTCTTTATTCTCCATCTATGGTCACAACTGGGAACATTCTAGGCTGCACTCATTTCAGGACCAGTTTTCTTCGAATGGCAGAGCAGAATGACCCAGCCTTTCTGTAGATAGATAATTATAGAAATAATAATCAAATAAAAATAGGGACTTCCAGAGGTGAGGCTATAATTGCAAAATACCTTTTCAAAAATTATATTTATTTATTTTCCTTTTTGTTGCCCTTGTTGTGGTTATTGATGTCATTGTTGTTGGATAGGACAGAGAGAAATGGAGAGAGGAGGGGAAGACAGAGAGGGGGAGAGAAAGACAGACACCTGCAGACCTGCTTCACTGCTTGTGAAGCAACTCCCCTGCAGGTGGGGAGCTGGGGGCTTGAACTGGGATCCTTACTCCAGTCCTTGTGCTTTGCGCCATATGCACTTAACCCGCTGCGCCACCGCCTGACTCCCAACAAAACACCTTTTTAAAAAATGTATTTAGGGGCCATGTGGTGGCACACATGATTAAGTACACACATTACAGTGCACTAGGACCCTGTGCCCACCTGCAGGGGGAAAGCTTCACAAGTTCTGAAGCAGGGTTGCAGGTATCTATTTCTTTCCCTCTCTCTATCTCCCCCTCAATTTCTCTCTATATCCAATAAAAAATAAATAATCATATTTAAAAAAATAAGTAAAGTATATATTTATTCATTAATGAAAGAGAACCAGATCATTGCCAGATCATTGCTCTGGCATATAGGATGTCAGGGATCAAACTTGAGACCTCATACACTCAAGTTTAAATTCAAACTCAGTACTCTATCCATTGTACCACATCCTAGACCACCATCATTTTTTTATTAAGATTTTAATTTTTAAAAAAATGTTCGGAACAGTAGTGCAAAAGAAAAAATACAGACAGTATGGTTAAGGGTATGTTGTATGTATTCTTTTAAATATGCTCTCTGCCATCAAAAACAGCATGTAGTTCTGCCCTAAGCTGATCTACCCACTGATAGTGGACTAAGTGAGATGGAGACTCAGTGAATCTTAGGTGTATGGTTAACCTTGATCAGCTTCCTGCTCCCACAACTAACACCCTGGTAGAGCCTAGGAAGTCACAGGACTCCCTGACTGCAATGGAAGAGCCAAGACTGCCCCAGGCTGCTGAATCAGGACTCTCTGGAGTCATAGTCGTCCTCACTGTCGGTTCACAGGTGGGGAGACCAAAGCCCAGAGAGTTTAGATGATCTTGAGGAAGCCCAAAGTCAATGCAAAATAGTGGGGACCTGGAAATTCCATCAACAACTAAAGATGAGGCCTGGAATCTGTACTCCTCCCAAAGGCTTTGCATATCCACTGCACTAAATTGGGGGTCTCTAAGGACTGCATAGTGTCACAAGACCTTCTGATTTTTCAAGCCAGAAACTCAAATGCTTACATATCAATACAGGAGTTGCAAATACATTATAGAAAGAAATGCTGGTTGGACAAAAATCATGTGTCCCTGCTCAGGTCCTGGGTGACTTGTTTGTAGCCACTTCTGGGAAGTAAGTTCATCAAATGATAGATGAGGACACTGAGGAAGAGAGGGGGAAGCTATTTGATGAAATCAAATTGACTTCACTTCACTAGGAAGAACTATAGTCAGAAAGGAAACCCCGTTGTCCAAATGGTCAACACAAGGGAGGGCTGTAGGTTCCCTAAGAGGGAGGAGTCTGAGATTGACAGAGATGCAGAGGTTACACAGGCTCTTGTGCTAAACATGAATAGATATGGGCCCTAAGTCAGATTGATGGGGTTTACAGTTAACGGTATTTATACACTTTTCCCATATTTGGTAGCTATTATCTGTCCTGATCCAGCTTTCTGGCCCTATTCTCAACTCTGACATTATCTTCTCAGACAATACTCAGCCCACCTGCACGTTAGCTGTCAGGCTCAGGTGAAAATTAGCAGTCATGGACTCCTTTGGATATACTTAAAATGGACCTACTAGATTTTTCCATAATGAAGACCCCAGATTTCACCTGTTATACTTATACCTTCAGGTTCCTGATTATTAAACAACTTGCTCTGCTTTACATCTAAATGCTTTCCAGCAACCAAGTTGCCGATGCTACCATGACACCAACCTGACTTCCCTAGGCAGATGATCTCACTTATGTGTCCTAGAACCCCACCTCCCCGGAGTCCTACCAGATTAGGGAAAGATAGAAACAGGCTGGGGGTGTAGATCAACCTGTCAATGGCCATGTCTAGCGGAGAAGCAATTATAGAAGCCAGATCTTCCACCTTCTGTTCCCCATAAAGATTTTTGGTTCATACTCTCAGAGGGATAAAGAATAGAGAAACTTCTAAGGGGAATAGGGGATATGGAACTCTGGTGGAGGGAACTGTATGGACTTGTACCCCTCTTATCCCATAATCTTGTCAATCATCATTAAGTTACTAATAAAAAAGAAAAAAGAGGGAGTCTGAGAAACAGGGCTTAAGCAACAGACACCTCTTGTGGGTCAAGAAAGAGAAGTTTGTGCACACTTCCAATCAGCTCAGTGCAGGCCTCAAGCAGGGAGATACAAAGGGGAGGAGAACCCCAAAGTGTGTGTGTTCATGTGCATGTGCATGTGTGTATTTTTGTGTGGTACTGTGTGGCTTCTATAGAGATGGGCTCACTGGCTTTTATACTTTGTCCTCCTTTCTGGTATTTTTTAATATTCAATATCACTGTAATATGCAAGGGCTATTTAAAAAATATCTAATTGTATTAGTGAGAAGTTCTTCCCTGTGGTTGGTCTGTGGTCCAGAGCACATCCATCAGTCCCCTGTCCCTGTAGCATGCTAATACTGCTGGCTCCAATCTCCTAGCACCACATCTGCTAGGAGTTTCCCAGGAAATGTCTCAGGCTGCAGGATGGATATGCTCTGGAACTGGCTGCAATCTCCTTGGTCCTGGGGATGCCTTTCCATTGTGCTACAGACCCCCAAGGGAGGCACCTGTAAGATGCATCAGGGCAAGATGGTGCCAAGGGAGCAGTTTGGAGCTGGAGAGGGACCCTGTTTAAGGGTGACCTGCTCTGCTTTTGTTTGCCACATGACCTTGAGCTTGTGATTTGACCTTGGGCTTCCTGCTTGCTTCTTTGTAGTCCTGGCCTTCAGCAGGGCATTGAATCAGGCTTGATTTAGGGTTGAAGATTGGTGCTATTGATATTTGACCTGCAAGGGCTCGGGAGATAGCATAGTGATTATGCTAAGCACCTTTCTTGCCTAAGGAGCCAGTGGTTCCAAATTCAATCCCCAGCACCACTATACACAGATGGTCATGCTACCCTAACTTTATTTGGCATAAAACCAGACCCTATTTTATTTAATCTTATCTTATTTTAATTTTAATTTAATTTAATTTATTATCACCAGGGTTATCACTCTATAACTCCACTCTTCTTTCTGGCCTTTTGTTTTTTGGATAGAGAGTGAGAGACAAAGAGAATGACAGAAAAATCTACAGCATTGCTCCACTGCTCTTGAAGTTTCTCCCCTGCAGGTGAAAGCTATTGTGGCAGAGCAGGGTGGGGGGAGGGGGTTCGAACTGGGGTCCTTGCACATAGTAATGCGTGAGTTCTACCAGGTACACCACCACCTGGCCACCCCACTTCCTCTTGTGAAGCTTGCTCTGCAGCTGATGTTGTCTAGACAAGATACATTTTTTTAACTTTCAAGTGATATTTATTAATTTATTTGAGACAGAAATTGAGAGCAGAGGAGAAAAGAGTGGGAGATGCAGCCCTGCTTCACCACTCATGAAGCTTCTCCCCTGCAGGTGGGGACTGGAAGTTTGAACCAGGTTCCTTGCACATGATAATGTGTGCATTAATGTGCCACTGCCCAGCCCCCCCCAACCCACTTCTTTTCTATTCAGCTGTTCCCTGATGGTTTTGACTACATCACCTACCTAGATTTTTCTCAATGAGTTCTCCTAGTGAACAACAGGCAAGGAAAGCACTACTTTTTCCATGTGGTAGCTGGCGAAGCCAGGGTGCAAAGCACTGAAGTCGCTTGTGAAATCCCAGCCTGTGTTAAGAGGGGGACAGGGCACCCATTCGTGTCTCTCTTGGTTTTAAAAAAAAGGGAGTTGCTATCAATCCCACTGCATGGGTGAAGAAACCAAGATAGAAGGGGGGGGGGGGGAAAGTCAGGCTGCCACAGCAGTACAGCAATACACAGGGGGTCAGTCATGTAGACAAGCCCACAGCCTGGAACCCACCAGCCTTCCCAGTTTGCACAGCCAGCAAAAGCCCACTCTGGAACCATTGATCACTTTTTGAAAAGCTTTCCTAAGCTCTTTGATTTATTGATTGATTGATTGATTGATCGATACCGGAGCATTGCTCAGCTCTAGCTTATGGGTGCTGCAAGAGATTGAAACAGGGACCACTTAGCCACAGGCATGAAAGTCTACCTCAACGGCTATGCTAACTCCCCTGTCCTGTTTATCGAATTATTTTTATTTTTGGCACTTGAGTTTTGCCAGGCTTTTGCACATGTGTGATTCAACTGCTCCCAGCTGACTTTTCTTCTCCTTAAGAAAAATATATATTTATTTATTTGATTTGATAGAACAGAGAGAAATTGAGAAAGGAAAGGGAAGATTGAGGGAGAAAGAGATACATCTAAAGACCTACTCCACTGCTCATGAAACTTCCCCCCTGCAGGTGGGTACTAGGTACTTGAACCTGGGACCTTGTGCATGGTGATGTGTGCGCTCTACTGGATGTGTCACTGCCCAGCCCTTTCTTCACCTTTTAGTCACAGACAGAGAGAAACAGAGAGGGAAAGAGAGACACATGAAGGGGAGAGACACCATAGCACCACTCTGCTACTTATGAAACTCCCCCTACACTTGGTGCTTGCATGGTGGTGCTGGGGGCTTGAACTCAGGGTTCAGTGCATGCTAAAGTGTGCACTACCAGCGGGGTTCTCTCCTGGTCTCTCTCCTCACTTTTTATTCCTAGAGTCCTGTAGAGACTGACAATGCCTGGGCTTCTTTGCCCTCTGGTGGGGGCCAGAGTGCTGCTGTAACAGGTCAGAGTGTGGACTCGGGTCAGACCACCTGGGCTCTTGGCCAGGATTTTGGTGTCTAGTTACCAGACACCCCAAACTGCTAGTGCTTCTTCTTCCTCACCTGCAAAGTGGGACAAAGTGCTACGGTGTATCTCAGGTTATTACAGCATTATCATATTGGGCGGGACCTGTGCTATGGCTAACACAAGTGCCTGCACCCTTGCTATCACTGTGGTGCCTGTGAACAGTGTGGTGGAGCTTCAGGCTGAATGCAGGGTGGTCACCAGCCCCATGGGACCTTGTTTCTCTGGAATCTCCTTAAAAAATATTTTTAGTATATTTATTATTGGATAGAGCCAGGGAGAAATTGAGAGGAGAGAGGGAGATAGAGATACTTGCAGCACTGCTTCACCACTCATGAAGTTTCCCCCCTGCAGGTGGGGACCAGGGGTTTGGGCCTGGATCCTTGTGCACTATAACATGTGTGCAGTTAACCAAATGCACCACTACCTGTGTACACCCCGCCCCCCGCCTCTTTCGGTACTACTCTCCTAGACTTGCTCAGTTTCTGAAGGCCTGTCATCTTCAATGCCAAGCCTGGGCAAGATTTTATATGCTGGAAGAGTCCCTTGGTGACCTGACAGGCTTCCTTGCTGTGGAAGCTTCCTTTATTCTAGGTTGTGCCTTCTTCCTTCTCTCCTTTGCTTCCTCTTTCTAATCATCATCAGACTTACACAGGGTCTCAGGATCTGTGCTGGGTGATACATTTCCCATGCTTCAGTGCCTATTGGGGAACATCAAAGATGTCCAGAGACATTTTTGGTTATGAAACTGGGGTTTCACACCTTCAGGGTTAAAACAGTGTTACAGGTCTCTCTCTCTTTTTTTCTCCCCCATCTATCTTCTTCTTCCCTTTTAATTTCTATCTGTCTTATCAAATAGAAAAGAAAGAAAGGAATAAAGGAAGGAAGGAAGGATGGGAGGAAGGAAGGAAGGAAGGAAGGAAGGAAGGAAGAAAGAAAGAAAGAAGAAGAAAGAAAGGAATGGAGAAAGGAAGGAAGGATAATGGAGGAAAGAAACTAGGAGTGTGGTGTGAAAGGCATCTCATGAGAGAAGACCAGGAATACTGTTAAACATTTCATAATGAAAAAGGAAAAAAAAACCCAAAACATTCCACAATGAACAGAATGGCCCCTGCCCCCGCCAACCAAACAGACTCCAAGCCCATAGCAGCAGAGCTGAAGCTGGGAAACAGCGGTCCATTACTAATGCCATGAGACTTTAATACAAGTCATATCATAATTTTCTCTTTTCTTTTAATTTTTTATTAGTGATTTTATAAATTATAAGATAACAGGGGCATAATTCCACACCTTTCCCACCATCAGAGTTCTGTGTCCCCATTCCCTTCATTGAAAACTGCATTAGCTCTCCCAAGGTCACAGATATGGGTTGACTATTATTTCTATTACTGTATATATATATTTGCTTAGTTTTTATTTTTTATATTTTTATATTACAGAATTACATGTCGACAGGGGTTTGAATCCACACCATTCCCACCACCAGAGTTCTGAATTTTCACTCTCCTCACTGCAATCCACCATGGTTACCCGAAAGTTTTAGACATGGTTTCTATTGTCCTGCCATATCTTACTCTCTAAGCCATATGTACTATTTCTGAGTGTTTCTGCTTTTTAATTTAATTTAATTAAAAATTTTTCCTCTTCTCTCTCTGGGCCCTTGATGGAGTTGTAATTCAGAGTCTTCTGGTCATCTTCCCCTAACATTTACCCCTCTGGGAGTATGAATCAAATTTCTTTTTGGGAAGTGGGAGTTCTGGCTTCTATAATTGCTTCTCCACTGGACATGGGCATTGGCAGGTTGATCCACACCCCCAGCCTGTTTCTATCTTTCCCTATTGGGTAAGTCAAATAAGACTTATTTGGAGGTCCTGAAATGAGAAAGAATGGTAGACCAGAGAAAAAAAAGTAGAAGACGGAAAGTCCAGTTAGTGGTAGGAAGTGATGTCATCACTGTGTTCTCTGTGCACACTGCATTGTCCATAACTCAAGTGTAGGTTTTCTAGTAGTTCAGGACCCATCTGCTCTGGTAACTTCAATAAGTAACTCCTAAATCCAGCCATGCCTGAAGACCCACACTCTCTGGCTAGGTTGCACCTATGGTTTTCCTTATTTAAAAAATTTTTTTTCTTGCCTCCAAGGTTATTGCTGGGGCTCAATGGCTGCACTATGAATCAAGTGCTCCTGGAGGCCACTTTTCCCAAATTGTTGCCCTTGTTGTAGTTGTTGTTGTTGTTGTTATAGCTGTTGTCAGATAGGGAAGAGAAATGGAGAGAGGAGGGGAAGACAGAGAGGGGGAGAGAAAGAAGCGACCACCCTGCAGGTGGGGAGCTGAGGGCTCTAACTGGGATCCTTATGCCTGCCCTCTCATTTTGCACCATGTGTGCTCAACCCGTTGCGCCACCGCCCAGCCCCCATTTTCTTTATTCTTTGCATGTGTTTGGATTGAGCCGCTTGTAATATCTCGATTGCCCCTCTCTTATACACCTGATGTCCTCCTCACCACCATTCCTTTCAGCTCCCTGTGGCCACTGAGGACCCTCATGGTGGCCGTTGCTACAGATGTCTCTCCTTTAGCATCAAAACATCCATGAACCAGTTGCGTGACTCAAGTGTTCCATCAGCCATGATCAGGGGAGCCACAATCAGATGTGGATTGTGGAACAGCTGCCCATGTGGGGCTGGCAGTTAATTAAAAGCCCCATGCACTTAGTGATTAACTAATCGCAGCATGGTGGCAGTCAGAAAAGCTGCCACAACTCCTCAGCAGAAGTCAGAGAAGCTCCACATGTCTGCCTTCAGGCAGCCAAAAGCAGCAGGAGGCTGTGGTGGTCCCAGAGGAGAAGTCCCAGGCAGCTTGTGGAGATTCCCAGCTGTCTCTCCCACTCTTGGCTCCAGGAAAAAGAGGAGAAGGGGCCTTCATGTGCAGGTGAAGGCCTCACTGTACATGCAGGGATGGGGTTGGGCAGAGCTACAGGGAAGGAGAGGTTGGCTGGACTCTGGGACTAGTGATGAGAGTCCTGGATGGGAGAGATGATGAACCCCTCTTCCTTTCAGGCCACTGTGGTGTCATGGTAAGGTCACTCTTTTAAAAATTTTATTTATTCATTACTGGATAGAGACAGAGAGAAATTGAGATGGGGGAGATAGAGAGGCACCTGCAGCTCTGTTTCAGCACTTGTGAAGCTTCCACCCCCTGCAGGTGGGGATCAGGGACTTGAACCCAGGTAAATGTGCACTGCAAGGTGTGCGCTTAACCAGGTGCGCCACCACTTGGCTCCAATTAGGCCACTTTTAGTCATAGCTCTGCTACTTTTTGTTCAAGTGACTATAACATTAGTGGTGAAAAAAAAATACCCGTGTGTGTGTGTGTGTGTGTGTGTGTGTGTGTGTGTGTGTATTTTTCACCACTAATCTTACTGCTAAGACTCAGTACCTGAACAAAGATTCCACTGCCCCGTATATCAGATTTTAGGCTAAGGCAAAAACAAAATAAAACAAACAAACAAAAAAAACTAGTATAGCCATAGGCCCTTTGGAATATAACTGAATGTGCCTACTAGCTATCCACAAAATGGGGTACCCTCTAACTCTTCATCTGCACTATTCCAGCCTTAAAGTTCATGATTGATCAGCAATTTGTTTGGCTTTGTGTGTTAACTCTCTTTTCAGCCACCAGATTCCAGATGCTAGCAGGATTCCCACCAGACTACCCTGGACATACAACCCCACCAATGTGTCCTAGAGCTCTGCTTCCCCAGAGCCCTACCCTAGAGAGAGACAGGCTGGGAGTATGGATCGACCTGTCAATGCCCATGTTCAGTGGGGAAACAATTACAGAAGCCAGACATTCCACTTTCTGCATTCCAGAGAGTTAAAGAATAGGAAAGCTATCAGGGGAGGGGATGGGATACAGAGTTCTGGTGGTGGGAACTGTGTGAAGTTGTACCCCTCTTATCCTATGGTTTTGTCAACGTTTCCTTTTTATAAATAAATAAATAATTAAAAAGTATCTACTGCTCCTAGTACCTTTCTCTCTCTCTCTCTCTCTCCCCCTCTCCCTCTCCCTCTCCCTCTCCCTCTCCCTCTCCCTCTCCCTCTCTCCTTTTATTTGATAGGACAGAGAGAAACTGAGAGGGCAAGGAGAGATAGAGAGGGAGAGAGAGAGAGATGCCTGTAATACTGCTTATGAAGCTTCCCTTCTGTAGGTGGGGACAAGGGGATTAAATACAGGTCCTCGTACATGGTAGCAAGTGTGCTGTACTGACTCTGCCTCCACTTGCCCCCCACAGACATGATTAATTCTTCTGTCTCATTTGCCTCACCTATAAAATCTGGGATGACTAATCACACAGGCCTCCCTGGGCTGTGTGGGGAATCAATTCCTTTACAGCTAACCAAATACAATGAACTCTTGACAAATTAACTAACATTATTGTATACTAGCCACTATTAAATAGTAACTACCAGTAGAGGACTACTTCCTCACAAGAAAAATGTCACCAAGTCTAAGCTTCAAGTTGCTTGTTGCTCAGAAAGCCAGTGAACTGAGAGACAAGTGTTGGTGTAAGAAAAGCAGATTTATTCAGGTGCCCATAGCCTGAGATAGTGGGGTAGACTTAAGCCTTAAAAAGACATTTTGTTGTTAGACTGTGCTTGGGGTTTGTAAAGGGTAGTGGGTCAGTGCTGGGTGTGGTGGTGGTGGGGCTCCAGTCAGTGTCCATTAGGCTGAAACAAAGGGTCTCATCATGCTGCATGGCTGGAAGGACCTGGTGGTCTGTCTCTTATAAAGCACAGAGATAACATCTCTAACCAATAACTATTTTCCCCCAGGGGTCTGCATGACAGGTTCCCAGTTTTATTTTTCCAAACCAATTGTTATTGACTAAGGAAAAATCTCAAGTAAAGCTATCACATTGGGAGACCAGGAGGTGATGCACCTGGCTGAGTGCATGTGCTGCCATGCACAAGGACCTGGGTAGGCACCCCTGCTGCCTACCTATAAAAGGGATGCTTCATGAGTGGTGAAGTAGGCTTGCAGGTCTCTCTCTCTCTCTTCTCTCTCTCTCCCTCTCTCTCTCTTTCTGACCCTAAAGATCTTATAGTTTTATTCTATTTTTTAAAAATGTTTTCTTTTTATTAGTGATTTAGCATTGATCTACAATATTGTAAGGGGTATAATTATGGGTATAATAAGGGGTATAATATAACTGTATAATTCCATACAGTTCCCACCACTAGAGTCTTCCATTGGAAACTTCCCTATTGTTTATCCTTCTGGAAGTATAGACCAAAATTCTTTTCAGGGTACAGAAGGTGTGAGTTTTGACTTCTGTAATTTCTTCTCTGCTGGGGTGTCACTTTCTCCCTCTCTATCTCCTCCACCTCAATTTCCCACTGTCCTATCAAATAAAATAGAAAGGAAGAAATGAAGGAAGGAATGAAATCAAGAAGGAAGGAAGAAAGGAAGGAAGAGAGAGAAAGCAGTGGCCAACAAGAAAGGTAGATATGCACAGTGCCAGCACTGAGTCCCAGCAACAACACTGGTGGCAAAAATAAAGTTAGCACATTGGAAAATGAAAGAAAGAACAGATATTTTGACTGCATCATAGAGTTAGCTGCCCTCATTTTATGAAAATATGGTAACTCAGGGTAACTCAGACTCAAATATGACATCCCAGTCAGTATGTGGCTTGCAAAGGGATAGTTTGTTTTCAAGGCTTCTTTTTCCCTCCCTTTCTCTTTTCCTGAGCCAAAAGGTAAATATTCACAGGCGTAGAACTTAATCTTTTTCCTTGTGCCATCCATGGCATTCTTATCAAACCCTAATAGAATAATATAGCTTTTGGGAGCAAAGATGTACATCCGTATCTCAGCACCCAAAGTCCAAATGGACATTAGGTTGGCAAAATAGCTCATATGATAATGCACTGCTTTGCCATGTGCCAGACCCAAGTTCAAGCCTTCTCCCCACTGTGCTGAAGGAAACTTTGCTCTCTCTCTCCCTCTCCCCACACATGCCTTCCTTTTTCCTTTCTATCTCTATCTGGAAAAACAAACAACAACAACAAACTCTTCCTCCTCTTGTTGGTGCTCTGGCATACAAGGTGGGAAGTGACCCAGGCACTACAGAACAACTTCAGGCTAAATATCAAGATCCCGGCTTCATTGAAGGTGTCAGGCAGATAAGTTTTTGGCAGGAGAGCAAAGGTATAGCTCACTTAGTTCAAAAACTCATGACTCTCAGGGCACAGTGGAAGGTAATGACAGAGATTTTATTACACACAGTGATGAGGTCCCCACCCTCAGCTTCCCAGTTTCACCTTTTCCTAGTGGTCTTTGTGACAGGTTAGGAAGGGGATGACTGCAGTTTTCTGTACTGCTGTGTGACCTTGAGCAAGCTCCCTGCCGTCTCTGGGCCTTTGCCTTCCTGCTGAGGGTAAAGAGACATGGGAAAAGGCCGACTGCTCTGGGAGCTATAAAGTACCTGGATGTACCACTGCCTTTGTCTCTTGTCACAGCTTAGGAGGTGGTCACTCACACAGCCTTGACTTTGGATGGAGGACATTTAGATCATGGTCCCTGTGCAGAGCCCAAGTGACCTAAATTCTTAGCCTTGGCTGCTGGAAATAAACACGTGGGTCTTAGAGATCATCAATGACATGGGGCTTGGGAGCTCTTAGCTTAATAGGCTCAGTCTCTCACCAGACACTATAAATAAGGACTGTGTCTTAGTTTGCGCAGGCTTCTGGAACAAGAATACCACAAACTAGGGGGGCTTAAAGGACAAGCATTTAGTTAGGGGAGATAGCGTAGTACTTATGAAAAAAGATTTTCATGCCTGAGGCTTAGAGGTCTTAAGTTCAATTCCTGGCACCACCATGAATAAAAAGTGAGCAGTTCTCTGGAGTCTCTCTCTGCATCTCTCTGTCTCTCATTAAAAATAAATAAATAAGTAAAATGTTAACAGAAGAAAGGAAGGAAGGAAGGAAGGAAGGAAGGAAGGAAGGAAGAGAAAGAAAAGAAAAGCATTTGTTTCTCAGTTTGGAAGCTGATAACTTCTAGGTCAGGATACAATGTGGCTGGACTGAAGTGAGAATTCCCTCCTGTTTTGCTAATGGCTGCCTTCATATTGTGTCTACACATGGCAGAAAGGGGGGGGGGGTGTCTCTTCTTATAATGGTGATTTTTTTTCATCATGACCTAACTACCTCTTCAAAGACTTAACATGGCTTTGACCTGGGGTGGGGGGTGGTAAACAAAATAGGGTTTATTACAACACAGATTAGATTAGGCACAACAAAATAAGCAAAGGGGCAAAGATCAGCTAGTCATGATGGCGGGAGCCATGTCTAAGGTAGTTACCAGAGCTCAGCTACGCTTGTTTGGGTATGTAGGGAGTGGCATGGTGGGTCCTAGAGAACAGGACAGTACACAGGGACTGGGAGCAGGAACCTGCAGCAGGAACCGAAGGAACAGGAGAAGAACACATGCAGGAACAGCTAGCTGGAACTGAGTTGGCAGCAACAGAGAGCGTATTTCTGGCACTCATTTAAATAACTCATGGTCGTCAGGCTGACATCAGCCTTATGATGATTATGTTCATGTCCCAACACTTCCTACCTTCATGTGGGTGGGTGGGGCCTTGAATTTTAACATGGGGTTTGAGGCTGGGGAGCACACAGACATGCAGGCTGTAATATACCTCTTAGAGTTTACAAACTGCTTGTGTTGATCTCTTCGAAGGTTTGGCTTTCTCTGCATTTTACAGGACATCAACTTAACATCAGAGTGGCCAAGAGTCTTCACACAGTTAGATAAAATTTCACTCTACCTTCTGGTACAGAGATGGCCTTCACGCCCAGCTGTGCTTCAGTCTGGAGGGTCAACACACAGCTTCAGGAGGACCAAGTGGGGAGAGAGGGAAGTCTTAGGTTGGGTTCCCAGAAAGAGGCCTGCATCCCGAACTGTCTGAAAATGATTCTTTGAGAAGTATCCCAGGGGAGTGGCCTGCACAGAGAAAGGTCTTGCCTGTGGAGAGAAAGATCAGGTCAGCTAGTTTGTTCCAGGGTTTGTGGCCTATGTTTGACCAGGAACTGTGAAATGGTTGGATGGATACTGAGAGCTGGGAGATTTCGCTTTTAAGTCCCTGGCAGGTGGGTAGTCCAGAACTGCCCTTATACTGCCCATGGCAGGTACCTAGTATCTTTCTTTTTTCTTTTTCTTTTTTAAAAATTATTCCCTTTTGTTACCCTTGTTGTTGTTACTGATGTCGTCATTGTTGGATAGGACAGAGAGAAATGGAGAGAGGAGGGGAACACGGGGGGTGGGGGGAGAGAAAGATAGACAACTGCAGACCTGCTACACCGACTGTGAAGCGACTCCCCTGCAGGTAGGGAGCCCGGGGCTCGAACTAGGATCCTTATGCTGGTCCTTACGCTTTGCGCCACCTGCGCTTAACCCGCTGCGCTACTGCCCAATTCCCACCTACCCTGCATTCCACCATCATCCAATATGGCAGCACAGGATCCAGCCATCAAGCCTGCTTTCCTAAGTGTTAGGAAGAAGGTAAAGACAAGAGTCACTGCTCTATAGAAGGACAGATCTTTGAAGCGGCATAGGATGCTTTGGCTTCCAGGTTTGGCCTCATATAGAGACTTATGAGCACACCCCAGTAAGGGAAGGTTGGAAATGAAAGTCTCATTCTAGGCAGCCTATGCCCAGAGCAATGGACTTGACCCCAATTTGCCTGCCCCACCATCTGATGGTCCCACTCTCATCTACCTAATGCTCTGGAGCAGGGACTCAGGACAGTTGTAGCTGTTGGGAGGAGTAAGATGGGAAACCTGCCTTCATAAAAGGTGAAGTGGGCTGGAGTCTCAGGAACTTTGAGGCCTTTTCTTGTGCAATCTGGCAGGAAGATGGTGTAGATACCTTACCCCCACCCCCATGCAAGCTCCCCGAGGCCAGGCAGGAGAGCTGTGCAGGGTCTTGATTTTAAGCTCCTGGGATCACCATCATTTTTTTTTTTTTTTGAGGTGACCGCTGGGAACCCTGGGAACCTCTCAAGATGGAGGCAATGTGAGGGAGTTACAGTCAGAGCAGGATGAGGTGAGAGGCATACAACTCAGCTGGGACATTTAAGACAAGAGCTGAAAACTCAACAATTAAGGTAAACAATATGTTAGCACAGTACATTTTATTGCAGCCAAGGAGACATAACATAAAACCATTTTGTTATCAGTTCAGAGGCACTAAGTGCATTTATGTTGCTGTGCAATTACCTTCCACCATATTTTTTATTGTTATTAATTTATTTATAAAATAAAAAATATTGACAAGACCACAGCATAAGAGGGGTACAATTCCACACAGTTTCCACTGTATTCTACTTCCTCCCCTGATAGCTTTCCTATTCTTTATCCTTCTGGGAGCATGGACCCAGGATCATGATGGGGTACAGAAGGTGGAAGGTCTGGCTTCTGTAATTGCTTCCCCGCTGAACATGGGTGTTGGCAGGTTGATCCATACTCCCAGCCTGTCCCTATTTTTCCCTACTGGGGCAGGGTTCTGGAGAGGACACCACCATCTTTTTCTAGAACTTTCTCAGTATCCAATTAATGCCGCAACTGCCATTCTGTGCTCTATCTTTCTGGGAGAGGTCTGACTACTCCAGGTGCCTCAGAGTGGGATCATACAGTGTCTGTCTTTTAATGACTGACCTCTTTTGCTTAGCATGATGTATTCAAGGTTTACATAGCACGATTTCTTCCCTTTTGAAGGCTTAATAGTATTCCACTGAGTGTGTACAGCTCACATTGTTGATCTGCTCATCCATGGATGGATAAAGCAACTATTTGATTAGTGTGGCTGGGAACATAAAGGTGCAGGTATCTAAGCCCTCTTTTTCCTTGATGCAGTATTAAAAAATGAAAATACATGTAAGAAAATTCATGGTGAATAAACTATTAAAATGTTAAATATAGGGCTGAGAGATACCCCACAGGAGTGAGGCATCACATGCAAAATCCTATGGAACCAGAGGAAGCTCTGGTGCTGGGTTCTCTCTCTGTCTTTCTAACTGAATGAAAAATGCAGCCTCCTGGAAAAAAAGGAAAAGAAAGTGAAATAAAGACAAGAACAGGAACAGCACTGTGCTAAGCTACATTAGACTGTCTTGGGCAAAAGGAAGGACTGGCCACCTCCTGGGACCCCCTGTCACTCTTGTGCTCCCGAGGGTGCCTGACTCTTCCCACCTGACTCATCAGGAGGAAGGAAGGAACCTCTACCCAGCCTCCTGTGTCTGATTTAGGAACTGACGCCTCCAGGCTGGAAAGCCAAAGCCAGGCTTTCCTCCCCTCAATAGATCCATCTTAATTAGTACCCCAGATGGCGGTTCCTTTGGAGGCCCAGGCAGCTGATTTATGGAGACAGTCACTGTGTCGTCCTTCCCTCCCGGTTACGTTGCCAAGTGACAAAGCCTATCTGCTCAGGACTTCCTCCTAGAGCTGGTCTGAGGCCACAGGCATGAGAGAGAGCCCATGCTCCCTATCTTTATCTCAGCTCTGTGTGGAGTCTGTGTTGGGGGAGTAGCCTGTGAGTGGGTGTGGGTGTCCAGCTGGGGCTCCTGTCCCAGAGCTCAGAGTCCAAACAGATGAGAGCCCCTTGAATCCTTTAAAGAGGGTGCACACTCGGCCATTTAAGGAATATGTTGTGAGCACCCACCAGGTGCAGGGCAGTGAGGAAAGGTGGCAATAAGAGTTGATGTGGAGATGGCTCTTGGAGGGAACCCTCATTTTAAGGAGCTTAGTGGAGGGATACATGTTCAAATGGCTGGTTTACTGGGTATAAAGTGGGTCAAATGAGTGGGTCGGGGGCCATCTCAGTTTTAATCCTTGGCTGGGGTGTGTGTGTGTGGATTGTGTATAGGGGCTGAGTGTATGTGTGTATAAAGACTGAGTGTGCCTTAGTGTGTGTTCCTGTGTGTGTAGCAGCTGTGTTTATGTGTGAGTGTGTGTGTGTACAGAAGCTATAGGTATGTGTGTAAGGGGCTATTGTGTGTGGTGTACATTTTTATATCTTGGGGTGTGTGTGCAGGGGCTGTGTGTGTGTAAGGGATGTGTGAACATGTGCAAAAGCTGTGCATATGTGTTTGTGTGTGTATATAGGAGTTGTGTGCATGTTTGTATGTAGTGCAGTGTGATGTGTGTATATGTGTGTACAAGGACTGCATGTGTTGGGGCCAGGTGGTGGCACACCTAGTTGAGCACACATGCTAACAGTGCACAAGGACCCAGGTTTGAGCTCCTGGTCCCCACTATCAGGAGGAAAGCCTTATGAGTGGTGAAGCAGTGCTGTCTCTTCCTCTCTCTCCCTCTCTATCTCCCCCATCTCTCTTG
Organism: Erinaceus europaeus; assembly: GCF_950295315.1. Taxonomy (NCBI): domain Eukaryota; kingdom Metazoa; phylum Chordata; class Mammalia; order Eulipotyphla; family Erinaceidae; genus Erinaceus; species Erinaceus europaeus. The sequence continues at coordinate 161,239,649 of NC_080163.1, forward strand.
ATTTCTGACTTTCTCTATCCAACAAATATAGATAATTTTAAAAAAACAAAAAAGGACTGCACATATGTGTCTGTGTCTAAGGGGCTATGCTTGTGCTGTGTGTTTTTGTTTCTTTGTGTATGTAAGGAATATGTGTGTCTTTGTGTAGAAACTATGTGTGTGTGTTTGTGTGTAGTGGCTGAGAGGTTGACTCTTTCAGAGGCCTGAATCCTGCCTGCTATCCTGAAACTGACCAGTAGGTGGCAAGAGTGCTACAGGAAAAGTCAGGGACTGCCAGGGAAGGGTGGGGGTGGGGGGTGTTGCTGGAGAGAGATGGGGAGAGAACATCAGTCTGTCAAGATTTTCATAATAAAACACTACAGACTACAACTTAAATCACAGAACTATTGTCTTACAGTTCCGGAGGTTGAAGCTCTGTGATCAGATGGTGACAAGGTAGATTTCCTAGGGAGGCTTCCCCCCGGGGGCTTGTAGGCTACAGCTGTGTGCTCAAAGCACCTCTGCACATCCTTGCAGATTTCCTAATATAAGCCATCAGCGTTCTGTGAGTAGGGCCTTGTCCTCATGACCTGACTGTATTTAACCTTTACTACCTCTTAAAAACCCTCTCTCCATATACTGGGGACTAGGACTTTGAGCTAGGAGTGTGTGTGTGTGTGTGTGTGTGTGTGTGTGTGTGTGTGTGTGTGTGCGCGCGCGCGTGAGTCTGTGTGGTCCAATTTGGTTCATTTCAGAGGGGGGGAGGGAGAGTGAGAGAGGTGAGGGAGAAAGGAGAGGCAGAGTGGAGAACGAATCTGTGTTGCTGTGTGCGGACCAGGGTGTCTCGGTCTGGGTCTCACTTCACCCTTCACTTTGCTGTAGCTGACTAAGTGATTTCCCTCTCTGAGCAGCCACACCCTCACCTCCAGATAGGGGAGGTGGTGTACCCCACACCCACTGAAGCAGAGACACATGGGTCAAGAGCAGCTTTCTAGATCCCCCAGGATTTTCTCACCCTGTGAGGGTCAGGGAAGTGACCTGCCCAAGGTCACTCAGCTGGGACTCAAACCCAGGTCTTTCTACCCTCTGGTCTAAGCACTGGGGCTTCGACTCTGAGAGGGCTAGCAGATACTGTCAATCAGGAAAGAACTTCAGAGATTCTTGGCATGGCAGAGGTTGATTAATTGGTCAGAGATCTTTTCTGGAGCTTCTGCATGGTTCCTGGGAAATGATAAGGATGGTGGAGGGCCCTGGAGCCCTTGTGGCAAGCACAGGCTCCAGACTAATGGCCTCAAGGCTGGTTCAGAGACCCAGGAACCAGAACAACACACTCTGGATGCAAAGTCATCAAATGAAGCTGTAGGCGTTACCCACCTTGGTCCTGCCCTGATTCACTGGACTGTGAAGCCCCCTGCTCTGACTTCCACTGTGTGGTATGTGCAGAGCCTGACTCGGAGAGAACCTCCTCCTTTTCTCTCGGAGACACATGAGGGACGCCTAAATCTAATAAGTTAATCTAGACTCCTAGAAACAAGATTAAAATTTCAAATAAAGGCAGGCTCTGACAGCTCAGGCATAAATCTTTTATTTAAAATAGAGACGAAACCCATTCAAATGCAATCAGCGATGACAGATGCAGATAAAAACAAGCTCTGATAGAATAGACACGTTGTGGATTTGTTCGCTCTTGGTGACATATCACAAAGGGTGACCTTAAGGACGGTCTGTGAGTGTCAGCACACAGTTGGGGCCTTTACATCCAGTTTTTTTTGTGGGCTTACTGGGTCAAGGTAATGACGGGTAGCTACTAGATGCTGTGGGAGATGCTAATGCAGGTGAGGAGTCAGTCTTGAAGGTCATGGTCCCAGTGTTATCACCCTGGCTACCACAAAAGTCCAGGAAGAGAGTCAGGAGTATTTGGTACATCTGGAGCACCAGTAAGGCAGCTGGAGAGAAAGAGAGTTGGGGAGAGGGGAGGAGCTGTCTAGGGCCAAGGGGAGATGGTTGAGGTAAGAGGAGGGAGGTGGAAGCCTTTCTTGGGATGCCAGAGCAAAGTTAGGGGATGTATTTGCAGGTCCCAAACCTGAGCAGACAGTCTTCTCTCTTGCTGATGTATGAAGAGTTCCAGTGCCAGGCACTGGGTTCCTCTAGGATCCCATCCCAACCTCACACTGAACCCCATGATGTTCTGAGGGCTCTGAGGAGTTCAGACCCTTCCCAAATGACACATCCAGGGAGTGACAGTATCATGAGTTCACTCAAGGCACAACTCCAGTCCCTCGTTCCACCCCCACCAACCCTTCATACTTCATAGAAATCCAGAAGCCAAGGGCCCTGAGAACATACTGGTGTTGGGGGTCAAATGGTGGTGCACCCAGTTAAGTGAACATATTACCAAGCCCCCCACTCCCCAGTTGCAAGGGGTCTGCTTTATGGGTGGTAAATCAGGTCTGCAGGTATCTATCTATCTTTCTCTCCCTTTCATCTTTCAATTTGTCTCTTTCCTATCTAATTAAAAAAAAAAAAAAACAGCTGCTAGAAGCAGTCTCTTCATAGTGCCAGCACCAAGTCCCAGCAATAACTCTGGTGGCAATTAAAAAAAAAAGAGAACATACTAGGACCACACAGAGGTTTTAGGGGATGACATATCATCCCTCCATTTTTAAAATTTCTTTATTGGGGGATTAATGGTTTACAGTCAACAGTGAATACAATAGTTTGTACATGCAGAACATTTCTCAGTTTTCCACATAACAATACAACCCCCACTAGGTCCTCTGCCACTCTTTTTTCAAAGCTTCTAGAGGCCTGTTGCCAGACAACCCCTTCACAGCAACACAAACATAAAGTCACCACTACAGGATTACATACCTGGAGGATAAGGAGCTTTCTGAATGGATAATTCACATGTCCACAATCAGAGAAATCTTTCCTATCATGCTGCAGGCAAAGCCAAGTCCCCATACAAAACAGCGCTTGTGATAACCAAGTCTGAGAAACAGGACTTACTCTAAACCCTCCTGGAGAGTCCCAGAGCACACTAGAATAGGAAAAGCTCTGAGAGGCTCTGCAGGAAAGCAGCTTGCTTATTCTTGTTTGATCCAGCATTGCCACCACTCAGTTGAACATGAACATTTTTTTTGTTTGTTTCCCTCTCTGTCTATGAGAAGGTTCCCCTCTTCCAGGGAACCTACTTTAGAAACACTGATGTTAGATGTTATTTCAAGTTGAACCATAGCTTCTGTAGACTGCGTACAAAATACAAGAATTTGCACAATATGTTCTTCTTATCATGTCTTTATTAGTGATTTAGTAGTGGTTTATGAGATTATAAGTTAATAGAGGTATAATGCTACACTACTCTTAACACCAGTGTTCTGTTCTCCCATCCCCTCCAGCAGTAACCATTATCATTCTCCTAATGTCACCGATATGGGTTGAGTATATATATCTTTTTTCCCAAGTTCATGCGTTTAAGTTTTCTATTTTTTAAATGTTTCTATTATCTTTATTTTTTATTGGATACAGACAGTCATAAATCAAGAGGGAAGGAGGTTATAGAAAGGGAGACAGACACCTGCAGCACTGCTTCACCACTTGCAAAGCTTTCCTCCTACAGGTGGGAACCGGGGCTCAAACCTGGATCCTTGTGCATTGTAACAAACATGCTCAACCAGGTGTGCCAGCACTTGGCCCCTTGTTTCAATTTTTCTCCTTCCTTCCTTCCTTCCTTCCTTCCTTCCTTCCTTCCTTCCTTCTTCCTTCCTTTCTTCCTTCCTCCTTTCTTTCCTTCCTCCCTCCCTCCCTTCCTTCCTTCCTTCCTTCCTTCCTTCCTCCCTCCATCCCTCTCTCTCTCCCTCTCTGCTCACCCTTTCCCTTTCTTTCTTTCTTTCTTTCTTTCTTTCTTTCTTTCTTTCTTTCTTTCTTTCTTTCTTTCTTTCTTCCTACCAGAGCATTGCCCACCTCTGGCTGATGATAGTTATAGGGATTGAACCTGGGACTTTTGGAGCCTCAGGCATGAGAGTCTTTTACATAACCATTATGTTATCTACTCTACTCTCTGCCCCATTTTTTCAATTAAAAAAAAAATAGTTTTGTTTACTTATTATTGGATAGAGAAAAAGAGAAACTGAGAGTGGAGGGGAAGTAGGGAGGGAAGAGGCAGTGAGACACCTGCAGCCTTGCATCATCCCTTGTGAAGCTTTCCCCCTGCAGATGGGGACCAGGGGCTTGAACGTGGGTCCTTGTGAAATGTAATATGTGTGTTTAACAAGATGCACTGCTGCATGGCCCTCATTTCAGTTTTCTATATCCTACTTTTGAGTGAAATGATTTAGTAGCTGTCCATCACTTTCTTACTGACTTCACTAAGCATATTCACTGCTAGTTCCATTAATTTTGTCCCAAATGACACAATATAATCTTTTTTAACTGCTGGGTTGTACTCTATTGAGTGAGTATATGTCCCATGACTCTTTCATTGTCTGTATTTATAAGACTCAAATGAATGATTTTTATTTCAATTGTTAAAGTCTCACTCTCCTCATTCTATCTAAGCATTTCTCATAGTTTTTTTCCCAAATATTTTAAACCTCTAATCAGGAAAATGAAAAGTTACACCAAAAAGCATGTGAACCATTCAGGCAAAGATAGATGGCCCAGTGTAGAAGATGACTTATTTACTTCTAAGGCCCTGACTTCATTTCCTTTCTAAGCCATACCCACATCTTTTATAACTTTCAGGTTGCATCATATGTTCTTGAACTAGATGCTCAGGGGAACCACACTTGATATTGGTGTTTCTTAATATATATCTTTAAATGTAATTTAAAATGTATACAGAGAGGAAGAGAAAAGGGAGAAGAGAGAGCTAGGACATAAGTCTGACATGTGCAATACCAGGGGTCAAACTTGGAACTTCATGCTTACAAGTTCAACATAGTCCACTGTGCCTCTTGGGCCAGAACTCTCAATATTTCTTAGAGTAACTCTTCTTGGGAAACTTGATGAAAGTTAGTGGTTTTTTTTTTTCCTGGGCGGAGAAGAGAAGCTTTTGTATGAGGTGAGCTAATACATAGAGAATGTTGAGTTCACATTTAATGATTCCTGGGTTCTTTGCTGCTCAAATGTCTATGACTCAAGTCGCTATCAGCTAAAGTCTTCAGTGCCACTGTAGCAAAGCATTAGGCCTTGAGAGAGTATCAGGCTTGTTGAAGAGCCTTAGTGTGAGAGTGAGAGTGAAGGGGCCAAGTATATGCCTGCCCCCTTTGTCAATGGATTCCTGGAGTGTGGAGCCAGCCTCAGGCATTCAATGGATAGGACACTCTTAGGGGACCTTAGGTGGGGGCATATGGTATTAGACTACTTGTGATCTGAGACTATCTTGCAGCTCTATTCTTCAGCCCTGTGAAGTCTCTCAAGTTCAAAGTTCTCTTATTTCTCGAAGTCTTTCATTGCCCTGTGTGGAGAAATCTTGTTGTTGACGCCTATCCAGTCCCTGTCCCCTGCCCCTACTAGTAACTCCTCATTTATGCTTGGGGAACAACCCTCCCCCTAGTTGATGTGTACAGTATAAACTGGATCCCACCTTCCAGGTTCAGAGCAGATTCAGGACCTAGTCCTGGGCCATCAGAGGATTCTGCCTTTCAGACCACAAGAACTGGCTCAGAGATAGTAATGAGGCTTGGACCAAGACCAAAGGAGAAGCTTTCTCCCGTCTGTTGATTATAAAGTATGCCAACAGTTCTGGGTAGCTACCCTACCTCATGAGGGGATACTGTCTCAAAATGGATCCTCCCTGGAACAGATCTGAGAGGTGAGAGGCTGAGACCAGTGTGTGCCAGTGAGTATGTTTAGGTCCAAAGCCAGTTAAGTCTGGAGGGGGTGAGCAGGCAGTGATATACCCAGTTGAACACACACACACTACCATGAACAAGGGCAAAGGTTCAAGCCCCCTAGTCCTAACCTGCAGGGGGGAAGTATCATGAGTGATAAAGTAAGGCAGCAGGTGTGTATCTTTTTCACCAGATTGGTCATGCAAGCACTAAGTCCTAGTAATCATGGTGGCAGTATAAACAAAAGTAACAAATAAATCCAGCTAAGTACCCAAAACAGAACAACCCCTGACACAGTCATATGTTTAAAATCATATGAATGGGAAATCTGTCACTTGCAAGGGAAAATATCCCATCCCATGTTAAAAACACATTCCTAAAAAAAAAATTCCTAGGCTTGTGGTGCCTAGGTAGCTGAATTATATTCTCATTATATTTTCCAAGAATGCAGATTTCTCTCTTTCTCCCTATCTATATGTGTATATATGTATATATCATACATATTTGTCTATCTATGTATAGGAAATCTAATGATTTAACAGTTCTATTTATTCATAACTTTCCTGTTTTTGAACCATGAAGAGTGAAATTTGGCTAGCTGGGAGATATAAATATAACCACTTATAAAACACAGGTGCAAAACTGGGAGTCCAGATATTTTGGCCTGGTCCAGAAGTTCTCAAATGGAACTAGTCTATCATGCAATGGTGACAACTTTTCAGTTTTATACTGGAAGGAAAGACTAATATATATTCACCCAAATACCACTTCCCTATCTTCCTGCACTCATAGCCAGACCTCCCTCTACAGCCTCTTGTAGGCAAATATTGCCATGAAATGGGTTCTAACCAGAAGAACACTGGCAGAATTGATGTGTGCCACTCTCTAGTATAAAAATATCTATGAATGTTCATGATATTTCCTCTTTTAGCTTTGTGCAGGGATCTTAGAAGACACGTGGGAAGGTGGCATCATCCTGAACCACTCCCGGGGGCAAGCCTTATAGCTGCAGGCATCCCTGCACGGTGCTTTCCATAAGCAACCAATAAATGACTGTTTTGGTGATACAGCAGGATTTTGGAGGAGGTGGTTGGTTATAACTATTTCCTTAACATCAGACTGATATAGATTTCAGACAGTTTTCCCATCTATTTATTCATCTATGCTTTACAAGAACTCTGGGTGGCAGTCTGGGGAATTGTGTTTTACAGAAGACAATGCAAGCCACAGCTTGAGTATCTGGCAGGAGGATAGAAAATGGTTCTAAGTATAAGGGTTGGATGCAGGTGCAAAATTCATTCTGTGTGTCCTTCCTTGGACTTATAACTAGGGCTTTCCCCTGGAACTCAGCACCCATCTTCCCAACCTCTCTTTCCATACTTCTTTCACAGAGAAAATGCTAAGGACTCTGACTCTGTCCAGGGTGCTGAAATCAGTGTGTTAACTGAATAGCATATTGGAACACTTGGACTTTGATATTAGACAGAATTGGGTGTTACTTCTAGACATATGTTTCCTTAGTAAGTCTTTTTCACTATTTTATCATCTGTAAATATGAGAAAGTCATACTTTCCCCATGGGGTTGTTATGAAGATTAAATAATGTGGAAAAGCAACTAGATTATTTTTTGACTTCTCACCACTTAAAAAGTGTTGAGCCTTCCTCTCCCCCCCACATTTACCCAGAGTAGCAGGTAAAGTGAAGGCAACTTCATACTTACTGTGTAATATTAATTTCAAGGATCAAACTTAGCACCTACCAAATTCTGAGTTAACTAACAGAAAAAGAATACTCTAGAGACACTGGTAGCTCCTCAATGATTCCAGTTGTTATAGTCTACAAAAAGCTATAGAATATTCTTTTTTCCCTTCCAGGTTTTAATTTTTAAAGCTTTGGGTAGGGGTGGCAGCTCAATGGTTTCCAACTCACAGAATGAAAATACTTTTTAGTATTCTCAATGCTCATTGATCCCCATCTTTATAAAGATTTTGTCAACTAAATGCACTGCACTCATTAAGGAATAACAAATTCATTTCCCCAATTTTATTAATAAAAGACATTTAGAAGTGATTGTGCAATAAAAGCAGTATTAAGCTTCCCAGTTTAATGAGGTGGTTGATGCTTTAGTTAGTCTGTGTGGCCTCATTATCGGCTAATGTGTGGATTCCCTTAGGTTTCCTGAATTTTTGCCAAGTAGTCACAGAAGCCAGTCCTACTTCTGTGAACCCCCAGAGCAGGACTCACTGCTTTCTTTTTATTTATTTATTTTAATTACTTACTTAATTAATTCCATTTTGTTGCCCTTGTTTTATTGTTGTAGTTAATATTTATGTTGTTGTTGGACAGGACAGAGAGAAATGGAGAGAAGAGGGGAAGACAGAGAGGGGGAGAGAAAGATAGACACCTGCAGACGACTCACTGCTTTCAGTGGGCTCTTAGGGTCCTGTACTTCTGACCTGATTATGGAGAGCCTTGGTGTTCTGAGAGGGGTAGAGTAGAGTGGCCACCAGAGAGGAGAAAGGAGACAGGGTGGTTGTGGAGAAGCAAAGTTTGCCATGGGATTGGAACAGTGGGGGCAGCCTCTGCTGTCTGGTTTAATCCACACATGACAGATAAATTTTGTAACCCCTGTGACTCTTTTCATAGTGGAAGAGAGAGAGAGAGAGAGAGAGAGAGAGAGAGAGAGAGATGAGTTTGTTCATGTAAAACATGCCTCCAGGTGAAAGCATCAGTTGGGCTCCCTTTCCTGGCACTGTGCACATGACTCTATTGATAATTTAAAGCCAGAGCAATGGGCAGGGGGAGATAGCATAATGGTTATGCAAACAGAGTCTCATGACTAAGGCCCAAAAGTCCAAGGTTCAATCCCCCACACCATCATAAGCCAGAGCTGAGCAGTGCTCTGGAAATAAATAAATAAATAAATAAATAAATAAATAAGAAAAAAAGAAAAAGGGAAGAAAATGATCCCCAGGTATAGTGGTGTCATTGTGCAGGCATTGAGGCCTACCCATAACCCTGGTGGCAAAAATAAGTTCATTAATTAAAAAAAACCCTATAAAACCAGAGGGATGTTTGATGTTTGGTGGTATAAAGTTAGAGATAGGGAGTCATTTATACATTTTAAATATTTATTTACTTTATTTATTAGAACAGAGAGAAATTGAGAGGGAAAGGGAAAGAGAAAGAGAGAAAGAGAGACACTGGCAGATTGCCACTTCTTGTGAAGTTCCCTCCCCTGTAGGTGGGGATGGGGGCTAAGACCTGGGTTCTTACATATGCTAATGAGGGTGTTCAACAGGGTAAGCCACCATCCAACCTCTAGATGGTTTTAATGGTGTTGCCTCCCAGATAAAATAGTTGTTGGGATCCAATATTCTAGAGATTTTATTTAGACCCTGATATCTATGAAGACCTTGCTCTGCCCCAAACAATACTGGAAGCAATCCTTTAGCCCTCTGCCTTTGGGCTGTGCTTCCTCCAACTTGTACTTGTGAGCAGGGGCCCCACCTGATATACACCAGCTGCTGCACTTCTTACCTGCTTGGGGGCTCAGTATGTTCCCTTAGTGGGGTAAAAGCCTTGAGTGGCTCCTTTCGCACAGGGAACAGCAAGAGTGTGGTACCTCTCCTCACGCTGCTGGCCTTCCTTTCTACTGTCTCATTGGCTGGTTTCAGTCTTGATGGTGCCACCCTTAAATTTGAATGACAGCTGGCCTGGATTTGAATTCATGCCATCAGGAGTTTGGAGCCTATTCCATGACTGTACCTAATGCTGCCTCTTCAATTCCAAAGGTATGGCTCCTGTAAGCCTCCCATGTTCAGAAGACTCTGCAGAGGGCACTGGGGGCTGAGAAGGAGTCACTCCCCCAGGGTAGGCTGCCCCAATCCCCATGCTGCCAGGTTCGGCATGGTGGAGACCGAAGATCTTGATGACTCTTTGGGCCCAATCTCAGCCTTGGTTTATGAGCTGAGGTGAGAGGCATGTCTGACATGTACTTCCCCACTGTAGCTGCAAGGGAGAAATGAACTCCTTTCATGATTTTCCAACTTCCATTGAATGGGGCAGCTCTTTCCAGATGAGCTGTGTGTTCTGCTGTAAGCAAAACCCTTCCTGCAGTCTCAAAGCCCTGACAGCCAATATGTTACACAGATGCATGGTGTGAACCCTCTGCACTCAGCACCAAGGCTTCCTCAGTAGGGAGAAATCTTTTAGGGGCACACAGGGCCCATGGAAGCCATTTAATCTCTTATTGTTATTACTCTTAGATAGAGACAGAGGGACAGGGAGTGAAAGAGAACACAGCATAGAAGCTTCCTTTAACATGGTGGGAACCAGGCTAGAACCTGGGTCCCATACATGGCAAAGGAATAAACTATCCAAGTGAGTGATTTCACCTGCCCAGAAGCCACTTAACCCTTTTTTAAAATTTCTTTATTGGGGAATTAATATTTTACATTCAACAGTAAATGCAAAAGTTTGTACATGCATAACATTTCTCAGTTTTCCATATAACAATACAACCCCCACTAGGACCACTGTCACCTTTCTTGGACCTGTATTCTCCCCCCGACCCACCCTAGAGTCTTTTACTTTGGTGCATTATGCCAATTCCAGTTGAGGTTCTACTTGTGTTTTCTCTTCTGATCTTGTTTTTCAACTTCTGCCTGAGTGTGAGATCATCTCTTATTCATCCTTCTGTTTCTGAATTATTTCACTTAACATGAATTTTTTCAAGGTCCATCCAAGATCGGCTGAAAATGGTGAAGTCACCATTTTTAAGAGCTGAGTAGTATTCCATTGTGTACATATACCACAACTTGCTCAGCCACTCATCTGTTGTTGGACACCTGGGTTGCTTCCAGGTTTTGGCTATTACAAATTGTGCTGCTAAGAACATATGTGTACACAGATCTTTTTGGGTGGGTGTGTTGAGTTCCTTAGGATATATCCTGGGGAGAGGAATTGCAGGATGATAGGGTAGGTCCATTTCTAGCCTTCTGAGAGTTCTCAAGACTGTTCTCCATAGGGGCTGGACCAATTTACATTCCCACTAGCAGTGCAGGAGGGTTTCTCTGACCCCATAACCTCTCCAGCATTTGTTGCTGTTACCTTTTCTGATGTATGACATTGTCACAGGAGTGAAGTGTTATCTCATTATTGTCTTTATTTGCATTTCTCTGACAATCAAAGACTTGGAGCATTTTTTCATGTGTTTCTCAGCCTTTTGGATCTCTTCTGTGGTGAATATTCTGTCCATATCCTCCCCCCATTTTTGGATGGGGTTATTTGTTTTCTTGTTGTTGAATTTGGAAAACTCTTTATTTATTATGTTATTAGCCTATTGTCTGATGTATGGCATGTAAAGACCTTCTTTCATTCTGTGAGGGGTCTCTTGGTTTCTTTTGCTGTGCAGAAGCTTTTTTATTTGATGTAGTCCCATAGGTTTATGCTTGCCTTAGTCTTCTTTGTAATTGGATTCGTTTCATTGAAGATGTCTTTAAAATTTATGCGGAAAAGAGTTGTGCCAACATTTTCCTCTAAATATCTGATAGTTTCTGGTCTAACATCCAAGTCCATGATCCATTTGGAATTTACTTTTGTACTTAGTGAAATATAGTAGTTCAGTTTTATTCTTCTGCATGTTTCAACCCATTTTTTCCAACACAATTTGTTGAAGAGACTCTGCTTTCCCCATTTAATAGTCCGGGCACCTTTGTCAAAGATTAGATGTCCATAGGTGTGGGGGCTTACTTCTGGGCTCTCAATTCTATTCCACTGGTCAGTGTGTCTATTCAGAAGCCATTTAATTTTAAGTGTGCTCCTAACATTCATCCCCCCCCCTCATCTTCATTCCCTGGTCCTGGTCTCCCTGGGCCCCTCACTACACCCCCAGCCTTTGCTGTTGTCTCCCATGTGGACACAGTCCTCCCTGACTCTGGATGAAGTCAGCATCCCCACCCTTTAAGCCCAATTCCATCTCTGGAATCTTTTTTGTTAGTTAGGGACGAGCTGTTCTTACCTCCAGGGTGCTATTTGCTTTGTATGTCTGCTGCCCTTGTACCCTCCTCTGCCAAGCCCTCTATGGCTTTCAGTGGTCTTGTATTCTGTTCATTTGCAGGTATTTATTTCTTTTTGAAAAGGGAAAATGTGAGACATCATTGCTAGTAACTCCTCCTCTCTTTTTTTTTTTGCATTGCTGGGTACAGGAATGTCTCTCCCCAAGTTGTTTGCTAAAGTGAAAATGCTAATTTATCTGAGTGGGAGTATGTCAACACCACCTCAAATAAAGGTACCAACATTTAGAATAAAAGGTGGGCCTCCTCCCCTACCTCCCATATCTTTCCAGTACTCACAAAGCACTAGCTACACTGCATTCTGGTCCTCAGAAGAGCCAGATCATCATCAAATATCCAGGTCCTCAAATGTGCCAGGCCCAACTCTGCACAGGACCTTTGCACGGCCCACCCCCTGTGCCCTGCATCTCTGCAGCCTCCCTCCCTCCTACCATTCAGCTTTCAGCTCAGCCTTCCTTGACCTCCTCAGTCTGTTCATGCTTCCCAGAACCTCACTACTGAAATGCATTTTGCCCAACTGCACCTAATCAATTTCAGAAGTCAACGTTTCCTTTCTTAGTTTCAGTTTATTATCTTTAGACTTGGTTGGCACAAAGGTTCCTAGGAATTGGGCTCTCACCACCTGGGTTCTGTATCATGCCTTGGACAGTGCTGGGCTCTCAGGAACGACCTATGTCACATTTGCTGAGTGGGTAATGCCGAGTGACCATAGACAAAGTCCTCCTGTGTGGATCCACTCGTGTCAGTGGGTACATGTGAATGCAAGAGCTCCTCCATCACTAGATCATCTGCCTTTTATGGGGACAGGCCAGGTTAGGTGCTTCTTGCTGCCCCAGCATCTTGAAGAGCAGCTGTTCAAAGAGCCTGTTGAATGGAGCAGAGTTCTTGGAAAGCATGTCGATAACTCTGATAATTGAAGGAGAGGGTTCTGTCCAGTTCATCAGATATGATGTGTCAGAAGTGCTAACATCCGATGTTCTCATTCTCAGCTGTGGGTCCAGATCATGGAAGTGCAAAGGCCACCCCTCACACAGCAGATGTGTTGATGGAAAACAGGGAGACTTTGCCTGCGATGGCAGGTGTCAGAGGAACACCACCATATCCTTCTGACACTTGAAAATTGCACATTGGAAAGGATCCTTCTCACCTGCCAGCTGTCCAGGCCTCCCCTGCTCAGACGACTTCCTGCTGTGCCTCCTCTCACCATGCGGGGGCCAGCCCACAACTACCATGAGAACTTCCCTGGCACGGTGACCTGAGTGTCCCAGGCACCTGCATTCTGGGGTGTTTTATCAGGGTTCTTTCGGTTTCCAGTGGTTTTAAAAAGTGAATTGTTTGGCTCAAACAGGACAAAGGTATTTGGTGGATGTAGCTTTGGGATGGGTCTAGGGGCTCTATTTTATCCTTGCTCATATTATTCTTCATTTTTTTTTTTTTTGGTGGAGTGTTTTCCCTTGTGATGATGTTGTTGAGCCCCAATGCCTCAGAATTGCCTGTTTAATTTTTTTTTTCCACCAGTGTTATCACTGGGATTCGGTGATGGCACTATGAATCAACTGCTTCTGGCAGCCATTTTTTCCATTTTATTGGATAGGACCCAGAGAATTTGAGGGGGGAAGAGAAAGATAGACACCTGCAGACCTACTTCATCCCTAGTGAAGCAACCCCCTTTCAGGTGGGGAGCCAGGGGGCTCAAACCAGGATCCTAGCATGGGTCCTTGGTCTTAGTACTATGTGCACTTAACCTGGTGCGCCACAGCTTGCTCCCCTGTTTAATATTCTTGTTCACTCATCCTGCTCACTCCATTCTAGCCACCCCCTGCTCCCTCCATCCTTAAATGAGCTAAATACCTCACCTCCTCCCTGAGGATATTCCTATTGTTTCCTAGTGTCTGACAAACCTTACTTCTTCCCACCACTGTTGCAGATGGCATTCCCTCACCTCCCACAAAGCTGTCTTCAAATTTACCTTTTCCATGAAGTTGGACTTGGGAGCCCTATTTAAATCCAACATTCATGTCTCCAGTATCCTTTGTCTTCACTTAACTCTCCCCAGTGACACTATATATATTGGTTTTTGTTTGGATCTAGATAAAGAGAAATTGAGATCAAAGGGAGTGATATAGAGGAGAGAGAGAGACAGAGAGAGAGAGAGAGAGAGAGAGAGAGAGAGAGAGAGAGAGAGAGAGATTTGTAGTACTACTTCACCACGTATGAAGCTTACTTCTTACAGGTGGGGACCATGGGCTTGAACTGGGCTCCTCACACATAGTAAATTGTACAACATGTGCACTCAACCAAGTGCACCACTGCCCAGTCCCCAAATGACATCAATGCCTTTTCAATTCCTCTGTGTGTTGCCTAATCTGTTTATTGCCCTAGAGTCTACTAGAACATTCTGTGAACCCCAGGAACCCAGTAAATTCTCGCCATAGAATAGTTACTCAATTCACTGAATGAGTGATGCACAAATTAATTAATCAGAAATGTGAGAGTGAACAAGTAATTGTCTGCCCCGATTGGACCTGAATTTCTGGTGAAGAAGGCAGGCAATAAATGAAATATCTACAGAGGACTAATTACCTGGTCTTTCTGTGCCAGTCAGTGTGGGGCCAGCAAACACAGCAGATGTCCACAGCCAGGATAAGTCCTTGTTCCTCTCCTCTGCTGAGTGCCTAACAAGCATGGGGGTGATTCTTGTTCTTTTTTGCTGTTTTAATGTTACTCTTCTGGAAAACAAAGGAACAACCAGTGTGATGCTAATGACAGTATGAGAGCTTCTCCCAGATTTGTTTATGGGTGGTGTTTTGGCTTTTATTTGCATGTGTTTCTTGATTCAGGAGCAGGCGTGGGCAGCCCATGCCTTCCCCTCATAGTCAGCCCACCTTCCCCTAGTTGTTCCCATTTATGTGATGTCAGTGAAGAAATACACAAACTTTCTGGGAGCTGCTGGAGTTTGGAAACCCCCTTTGAAGCCAACTACCTCACAGAGGAGAAACAGCTCAAGCTAATACACGAGTATTGACTTTCATCTGGAGGGTGGAGGGAAGGCACATCCATCTTCCTCTAGACTTAAAATAGCAGATGCTCTAGGCTGGGGGTTCTATCGACATAATACAGATCTTCACAGATGGGAAAAGAGGCAGAATCAATATTTCATCATTGCATCTATATCTGGCTTTCCATTCTTTGCAAAAAAAAAAACAACACCCAAAAATTTCATTAAAAAAATAAAGTGCAATACTCAGTTTGAAATCAAAGCTTCCCCTACCTTTCATGTTAATACACCGGGGTTCCCTTTGGCCACCTTCCCAGTAGCAGGGAGGGACCCTGCCAGCTGGCAGGGGGACATGACTCAATTGTTGCAAAAAGAGGTCTGCCACAGCTTCTGTTTTTCTTGAGAATCAATTGTGTTCTCCCCATCACCACCGTAGGCCTCCTTACTCATCTGCCCCAGGGCCCACATTGTTGGCATCTTTGCTCAGTCCTCTATGATGATTTTTATCATGTCCATGTCCCTGCTGCTATCTCTAGTGGTCTTTGGCTTCCAATGGTCAGAAGATGCCCCTCTCACACCCCTGGAACTGAGGAAGCATGAGCCAGTGGGGTCTTGGTGTGTATGTCCCTCACAGCAAAGGCCATAGAGATGGAAGAGTGGAGTGGTGAGCCCATTTCTCTTGTTTGAGGTTGACAATTCAATTCAATCCAGACTCCCCTAGGGTCTGGTGGACACTACCACAACACAGGGAAATCTGTTTAATGTTACTCTGTGTTTGTCTATTTCCTCTTGCCTCCTTCTACATCTACATCTCTTTGCCTCCTTCAACTCCCCCAATGGTTCCCATAAAAGCACATTCACAGTATTTGAATTTTATTTTTTATTTATTTTTTAAAAATAATTTATTTCTTTATTTCTTTATTGGGGAATTAATGTTTTACATTCAACAGTAAATACAGTAGTTTGCACATGCATAACATTCCCCAGATTCCCATTTAACAATACAACCCCCACTATGTCATTCATCATCTTTCATGGACCTGTATTCTCCCCACCCACCCACCCCAGAGTCTTTTACTTTGGTGTAATACTCCAATTCCATTTCAGGTTCGACTTGTGTTTTCTTTTCTAATCTTGTTTTTCAACTTCGGCCTGAGAGTGAGATCATCCCATATTCATCCTTCTGTTTCTGACTTATTTCACTCAACATGATTTTTTCAAGGTCCATCCAAGATCGGCTGAAAAACGGTGAAGTCACCATTTTTTACAGCTGAGTAGTATTCCATTGTGTATATATACCACAACTTGCTCAGCCACTCATCTGTTGTTGAACACCTGGGTTGCTTCCAGGTTTTGGCTATTACAAATTGTGCTGCCAAGAACATATGTGTACACAGATCTTTTTGGATGGATGTGTTGGGTTCCTTAGGATATATCCCCAGCAGAGGAATTGCAGGGTCATAGGGTAGGTCCATTTCTAGCCTTCTGAGAGTTCTCCAGACTGTTCTCCACAGAGGTTGGACCAATTGACATTCCCACCAGCAGTGCAGGAGGGTTCCTTTGACCCCACACCCTCTCCAGCATTTGCTGCTGTTACCTTTTCTGATGTCTGACATTCTCACAGGAGTGAAGTGGTATCTCATTGTTGTCTTTATTTGCATTTCTCTGACAGAGACTTGGAGCATTTTTTCATGTGTTTCTCGGCCTTTTGGATCTCTTCTGTGGTGAATATTCTGTCCATGTCCTCCCCCCATTTTTGGATGGGGTTATTTGTTGTCTTGTTGTTGATTCTGGTAAGCTCTTTATATATGTTGGTTATTAAACTCTTATCTGATGTATGGCATGTAAAGATCTTCTCCCATTCTGTGAGGGGTCTCTTGGTTTGGGTAGTGGTTTCTTTATCTGTGAAGAAGCTTTTTAATTTGATGTAGTCCCATAGGTTTATACTTGTCTTAGTCTTCCTTGTAATTGGATTCATTTCATTGAAAATGTCTTTAAAATTTATGCGGAAAAAAGTTCTGCCAATATTTTCCTCTAAATATCTGATAGTTTCTGGTCTAACATCCAAGTCCTTGATCCACTTGGAATTTACTTTTGTATTTGGTGAAATACAGTGATTCAGTTTCATTCTTCTGCATGTTTCAACCCATTGTTTCCAACACCATTTGTTGAAGAGACTCTGCTTTCCCCATGTAATAGTCTGGGCCCCTTTGTCAAAGATTAGATGTCCATATGTGTGGGGCCTCATTTCTGGGCTCTCAATTCTATTCCACTGGTCAGTGTGTCTGTTCATGTTCCAGTACCAAGCAGTTTTGATGACAATGACCCTATAATACAGTTTGAGATCTGGGAGTGTGATGCCTCCGGTTCTGTTCTTTTTTCTCAAGATTGTTTTGGCAATTCTAGGTCTTTTCTGGTTCCAGTAAACATTTGTAGCATTTTTTCTATTCTCCTAAAAAATATGCTTGGGATCTTGATGGGGATAGCATTAAATTTGTAGATGGCTCTGGGTAATATATTCATTTTGATGATGTTAATTCTTCCAACCCATGAACATGGAATATCTTTCCACTTCTTTGTGTCTTTTTCAATTTCTTTGAGTAGTGACTCATAATTTTCAGTATACAAGCCTTTCACTTCTTTGGTTAGGTTTACTCCTAGATATTTTATTGTTTTTGTTGCTATAGAAAAAGGAACTGATTTTTGGATTTCAATTTTTTCTAACTTAGTGTTTGCATAGAGGAATGCCACTGACTTTTGAATGTTAATTTTATAGCCTGACACCTTACTGTATTGCCTGATGATTTCCAAAAGCTTCTTGCTGGATTCCTTAGGTTTTTCCATGTATGCTATCATGTCATCTGCAAATAAGGAGAGTTTGACTTCTTCTCTTCCAATCTGTATGCCTTTAATTCCTTGCTCCTGCCTGATTGCTATGGCAAGAACTTCCAACACTATGTTGAATAGTAATGGTGATAGTGGGCATCCCTGTCTCTGAGTACCTGATCTGAGTGGAAATGCTTCCAGTTTCTCACCATTGAGTATGATGTTGGCTGTAGGTTTGTTATATATAGACTCCACTATCTTCAGGAATTTTCCATCTATTCCCATTTTTTGTAGTGTTTTGATCATAAAGGGATGTTGTATTTTTTCAAAGGCTTTCTCTGCATCTATAGATATGACTATGTGGTTTTTGGTCTTGCTTTTGTTGATGTGGTGGATCACATTGATTGATTTACGTATATTAAACCAACCTTGCATGCCTGGGATAAACCCCACTTGGTCATGATGAACAGTCTTTTTGATATACTGCTGTATCCGGTTGGCTAGAATTTTGTTCAATATTTTCGCATCTATGTTCATCAGAGATATTGGTCTGTAATTTTATTTTTTGGTTGTGTCCTTGTCTGCTTTTGGTATCAGGGTGATGTTGGCTTCATAGAAGCTGGCAGGGAGTATTCCAGTGTCTTCAATCTTCTGGAAGACTTTTTAAAGTAGAGGTATTAGTTCTTCTTTGAAAGTTTTGTAGAATTCATTTGTAAAACCATCTGGTCCAGGACTTTTATTTTTGAGGAGATTTTTGATAACTGTTTCAATTTCATTAGCTGTGATGGGCCTGTTCATGTTATCCACTTCCTCTTTACTTAGTTTTGGAAGTTGGTAGGTACCTAGGAAATCATTCATTTCTTCCAGGTTCTCTAGCTTGGTGGCATATAGTTGTTCATAGAAGCCTCTCATGATATGTTGAATTTCTGCAGTGTCTGTTGTGATATCTCCTCTTTCATTTACTATCCGATTTATTTGGGTCTTCTCCCTTTTTTGTTTTGTGAGTCTGGCTAAAGGTTTGTCGATTTTGTTTACTCTTTCGAAGAACCAACATTTACTTTCATTGATCTTTTGTATGGTTTTCCTATTCTCAATGTTATTGATTTCTGCCCTAACTTTAGTGATTTCTGTCCTTCTGGTTGCTTTAGGATTCCTTTGTTGTTCTTCTTCTCGGTCTTTAAGATGTGAAATCAGGCTGTTTATTTGTGCCTTTTCTTGTTTCCTAATGTGTGCTTGTATAGCTATGAACTTCCCTCTTAGGACTTCTTTAGCTGTGTCCCAAATATTTTGATAGCTTGTGTCTTCATTTTCATTGAACTCTCAAAACATTTTGATTTCTTCCTTGATTTCTTTTTTGATCCAGAGGTTGTTAAGAAGTGTACTGTTCAGCTTCCACATTTTGGGACTATTACTAATCTTTTGTTGATTGTTAAGTGTTAGTTTAATTCCACTGTGGTCTGAGAAGATGCTTGGGATGATTTCAGTGCTCTTCAATTGGCTGATGATGTCTTTGTGGCCTAACATATGGTCTATCCTTGAGAATGATCCATGTAGATTTGAGTAAAATGTGTATTCCATTTTCTTGGGATGAATGACTCTGAAAATGTCCAATAGTTCTAGTTTATCTATCTCTTCATTTAGCTTCCTTATGTCTTTACTGATTTTCTTCCTGGATGATCTGTCAAGTTGAGATAGTGGGGTGTTGAAGTCCCCTACTATGATTGTGTTACTGTTAATATATTGCTGTAGCTCTTTCAGTAGAAGTTTGATGCATTTAGATGGCTTCTCATTGGGTGCATAGATATTAATAATTGTTAAGTCCTCTTGATTGACTGATCCTCTGAGCATTAAGTAGTGTCCATTCCTATCTTTTTAAATCTTATCTATTTTAAAATCTATCATGTCAGATATGAGAATAGCTGTTCCTGCCCTTTTTTGTGGGCCATTGGCTTGTATGATAGTTTTCCATCCTTTCACTTTAAGTCTGTGATTGTCTTGTTGAGTTAGGTGATTTTCCTGTAGACAACATATTGTTGGGTTGTGTTTTCTGATCCATCTTCCTACTCTGTGTCTTTTAATAGGTGAATTCAGGCCATTGACATTTATTGATATCAAAGATTGAAGATATTTATCGCCATTCTTGTAGAGTTTTAGAGTGTTTTGATATATGTCCTATTTGTGGTGGTCTGGTTGTTTATAGGAGACCTTTCATAACTTCTTTCAGGGCAGGCTTGGTGATGGTTGCTTCCTTCAACTGTTGCTTGTCTGAGAAGGTTTTGATGCTTCCATCTAGTCTGAATGACAGTCTAGCAGGATATAGTATTCTTTGCTGAAAGCTTTTCCCATTGAGCACTGGATAGATATCTTGCCATTCTCTTCTGGC
Organism: Erinaceus europaeus; assembly: GCF_950295315.1. NCBI lineage: Eukaryota > Metazoa > Chordata > Mammalia > Eulipotyphla > Erinaceidae > Erinaceus > Erinaceus europaeus. Next base: position 161,259,746 of record NC_080163.1, read on the forward strand.
CTGTAGTGTTTGTATGGAGAAGTCTGCTGCTAATCTTATGGGTTTTCCTTTGTAGGTGACTCTTTGTTTTTCTCTTGCAGCCTTGAGGATCCTTTCTTTATCCTTATTCCTTTCCATTCTAAGTATGACATGTCTTGGTGTCTTTAGGTCTGGGTTAATTCTGTTTGGGAGCCTCTGGGCTTCTTGAATCTTTATGTCTTTGGTGTTGTCTAGACTAGAGAAATTTTCAGCTATTATGGCCTGGAGAATGCTTTCTTCCTCTCCTTCTCTTTCTTCCTCTGGTAAGCCAATAATGCGTATATTGTTTCTTCTGAAGTCATCCCATAGGACTCTGTTGTTGTTTTTCAGCATCTCTTAATCTCTTTTTGAGATCTCTTACTTCTTTTTTAGTTGTCTCTAATTCATCCTCAATCTTGCTAATTCTGTCTTCAGCCTCATAGATTCTATTCTCTCTGCCCTCTACTGCTTTCTGGAGTTCATCTATTTTGTTGCCCTGCTCTGATACTGTTTTAGCTTGTTCAGCTAGTTGCCTTCTTAGCTCAGCGATTTCAGCTTTCAGCTCTCTAAGAACCATAAGATAATTAGTATTTTCTTCCATATTCTCATTTGTTGTTCCTGCATTTCTGATTAAAATTTTTCCAAATTCTTTACTCACTCCTGTTATTATTTCCTTAGCTAATGTTTGGATGTTGAACTCGTTGTTTTGTGCTTCACCTTCTGGAGGACTTTTAGCTGGACTCTTGTCCTGGTTCGAGTCTCCAATATTTTTTCTTGTTGTTTTAACCATTTTATATATTATATTATGAGTTCCTTTTATCAGTACTTTTCAAATTATTGATCTCTGTTGCCTGGATTGACTTGTGTCTAAGTAATTTAATTAAAGGGTTTACCGTGGTGGAAGTTAACTTTTTTTTCAATCCCTGAGTTGGAGCTCAGTGGTGTAAAAGCCTCTTTTTTTTTCTTCCCTGTAGGCTCCGGGAGCCTGAGGGCTTTTAAACTATCAATAGGCGTCTTAGCTTAATCACTGACTCCTGACCAAGAGATAAAGCAGGGTTGGCAGAGATAATCCAGTGGTTATGCAAAGAGACTTTCACAGCCCCTCAGCTAAGCCACCGAGGTATAGGTCTTCTCCTGAGTTTCCCGGTTAGATCTCTGTCCCCTGGTGTCCCTCCCTGTTGCTGCTCCAGATTCTGAGGGTAGTAGCAATGGAGACTCAGAGTTGCACTTGGCGAGTCTCTGGGGAGACCTTTCCTCCCTTCAGCTGTCCCCTTGTTGTGGAGCAGACTGGAGGTGGTGTCTCCACTGATAAACTGTTGAACTGTTAGCAGTCACTTAATCTCTCCTTAGGCCCCTCTCTCCTCTCTGTCACCAGCCACATGTGTTTGTACTCACGGGTGATTTACTGGGTTCCTTTGGTCATTCTAGTCCTGTCTTGTTTCGGTCTGGGTGGTCTCCTTTGGTATTACTAGTTGATCCGGGAGAAGAGAGGAGAGGAGAGAAAGTGATCTGCTGCTCGTAGCTCCGCCTCCAGAAGTCGAATCCTCTGAATTTTATTTTTAAGATGTATTTATTTTTCAATAAAGGGATGGGGGGGCGAGAAAGAACCAGAGTTTTACTTGTAACTTTTGACTCCCGAGCGAGCTATGACTCCTGAGCTATGGCTCAGTGCTACCACTATGAATCCATTGCTCCTCCTGGTGGCCATTTTCCCCATGTTTTCTGGATGGGACAAAGAGAAATTGAGAGGGGAGAGGGAGATAGAGAGGGAGAGAGAAAGACACCTGTAGACCTGCTTCACTCCTCTGCAGGTGGGGAGTAGGGGCTTGAACCTGGATCCTTGCGTGGTTCCCTGCACTTAGTACTGTGTGCACTTAACCAAGTGTGCCACCGCCTGGCCCCCAGAACATTACGCTGGCAGCTCAGTGTTAGCCATTGAGCTGAAAACCTCATGCTTGTAAGCCCAACACTTTAGCCACTGTGTTGACTCTTGAGCCGTAGCAATACTTTATTTGTATGTGAAGTCTGTGTTTGGGTTTGCTCTGGGAAATCAAACACAAGGTAAACCATTTACTCCACATATATTTGTTGAGTGTCTTACTGTGTGACAGGCATTATGAGAGGAGCTATAGGTGGAGCAGTAAGAGGAGCAGCTGTGGCCCCTGGATTACTGCCTCTGTTGGTGGTGCTTTGTGGATGATGAGGTATGGCTATAAATGAAGAGAAACTAAATTATAACTTTTCACCCAAATAGAGAAGTCAGGGGACTGCAGGTGGCTGAGGCAGGAGTACCTCAACCTGGTACACCAAGTGCAGGCTTTACCATCTCTGCAGCTGGGTATGGGACCGACTTCATCCTCATGGGCAAGAGGCTGCAGTGGTTCCAGCCATTACACCCACACACCATGTTATTTAGAGGAAAAGGAAAGACTGTTATTTCCTGTGGGACTTTTTCTATAAAGCAAAGATACTCCATACAAGTTCCCACCTCCCAGAAGAACTAACTACCTTGATCTCCTTGGCTTGAAATGGATCTCATGCTTCTTTATTCCAGCAAGAGAATGGAATTAACCTTGGACCAATTAGGTCCACCTTGGAGATAGGTGGATTCTCATGAGGCCCAGGGAGTGTTTGATGGAGGGGGGGGTGGATAGCAGAATCCAATTGGGTTTCTGTTGGGAAGGAAGGAAGCTGAAGCTGATTCTGGGCAGGGAGCTGTCTGCTGAGCCCTGTCACTCAGCCTTCTTGGCTCCCTCGGATTTCTGTCTGACATTCATCTACCTGTACACAGGATTGCTGTGTCCTCACTACAGGGCAACTTCAGGATGGCAGTGACCTGTTCCACCTGCTACTGTAGCCTTATTTATTCCCTTTTTAAATTTCCACCAGGGCTCTCACTGCAGTCAGTGCAATGAATCCATCACTTCCAGTGGCCAATTTTTATAGAGATAGATAAAGTCAGAGGGGAGGGGGGATACAGAGAGAAGAGAGAAAGAGAGATACCTGTTGCACTACTTCCACCTCTCATGAAGCCCCCACCCCCCACACAGGTGGGAATAGGAGCTTGAACCTGCATTCTTGCACATGGTAAACTGTATGCTCTACCAGGTGTGCTATCAGCTATGCCATCTACTGTAACCTTAACAGCATAAAGCCACACACACAGTTCTGCTCAATAGACATTTGATGGACAGATAGAGGAGACAAATGGACAGATGCATGAACATGGGCAGACATGAAGGTTGGAATAAAAGTCCTAGCTTCACATGTGAGTTGGATCCTATGATGACTGCAGGCCCACAGGGGGCCTTTCTTGATATAGGAGCCAAAGTGGGAGGGAGACTCCTTCATGAAGTGGAGGAGGGGCAGCTGTTTGGGGTCAGAAAGATCTAGGCTCCTAAGTTGGTGACCCCAATGCTATGTGCTTGGTGTCACTTCTTGTGTATTCACTATTTTCTCTAGGGAAGCTGTGTGAGGGTTTGTCACATTATGGGGCACGTTGGTGAGGGATTCTGAGGTGAGCACACTGGGGATGCATCCAGAAAAGTAGAGTGCTATAAATGCATCTACAGAACTCAGAGCCAGGTCCTCAATCTGAGGATGAGTGATGATAAACAGGTAACTCGGGGGGGGGTGGTGGTGGAGGTATGTTGGAAGCAGGGAGTGAAGCATTGCAGGCAGAGGAGAAAGCAAGACTCAGAGACCCTGAGCTGGGCTAAGGTTTGTCTCAAGGAAACAGAGCTTGGATGGCCCAAGCCGGATGTAGTTGAGAGCATAGCAAAGGAGGATGTGGGGGGATCAGCACAGACCATAGCATGGGCTTGGAATTCTACTCCCAGGGTTACAGACACCAGTGACGAACTTTGTCTGTGAACAGAGATGACAGTGGTAGTGCTGTGTGTGAGTGGGGGGTGGGGTAGGGAGCAGATGGTCATTGTGATGGCCATGGATGAGGGGCTGCTATAGTTTCCCAGAGAGAGTCCAGGTGGCTTTGACCAGAATGGTGACAACAGCAAAGGAGAGAGGGACTAAGTCAAGAAAGAGACCCTTGAGAGGCAGGTCTGGGAACTGGGAGTCAGAGATTCTGTCCTGCCAGGCTGGCTTTCAAGGACACTTGTCCTCACCTCCTTCTTAAGCTAGTACAAACCATTTTCTCTATCAAGAAAGGTACAATGCAAGGGTTTGCATCAGGAAGCTCTCTTTCACTCTGAGTCCAGGGGATGGAGGGGAGAATCAAGCATAATGTGGTTAAGAAATCCCAAGTAATCAATCACACTTGCTTAAATTAAATGTATTGTCCAAATGTGTTGCCTAGCATTTTTTCCACACCAAGCAGAGGCCAAGGTGATAAGCAGCACAGCTAGGAATCACTGTTTGAAGAAAAGGCTGGAGAAAGGACTTCTTACTTTGTTTGGCTAGAGAAACTGTAGGGGTGGGGGGGGGGGAGAGTAAAAGAGGTGTGTTTAGGGGCACAAGCTCTGGGAAAAGGAACTCTGGCTACAATGTGGAACTGGAAGTTGGAAGGCCTGGATTTTTTAGCTAGAGACATAGAAGGCAGAGAGTGAGTGAGAGAGTGAGAGAGAGGACCCTCTCCACCTCCCCCACCCCTACCCAGCACTGAAGCTTACTCTAGTAGGAACCAGGGGGGAGCCAGGTCACGCACATGGCAAAGCAACATATTATCCAAGGGGACTATTTTGCTGACCTGGAAAGCCTGCTTTTTTTTTTTTCTTCCCACCAGGGTTATAGCTGGGGCTTGGTGCCTGCACCACAAATCTATTTCTGGCAGCCATTATTTTTGCTTTTTTGTTTTTCTTTTTTAATTTGATAGGACAGAGACAAATTGAGAGGGGAGAGGGAGAGATACCTGCAGTACTTTGTGTCACTGCTCTGAAGCTTTCCTCTTGTAGGTGGGAAGCAGGAACTTAAACTTGGGTCCTTGTGCATGGTAATGTGTATCCTTAAATGGGTGCGACACTGCCTGGTCCTCAAGGCCTGTGTGCTGCTCTGTGGTTTGGGGTGGGTCTCTAGCTCAATTCTTATTTTCTTCATCTGCATGATAGGGATGATATGAAAGTCTCTTACTGCTCTGCCCATTGCTTGAGGAGGTGACCCTGGATATAAAATGAAAAACTGTGGGGTAAACTGTCTTGTCACCTAAGAAGTATGACCCAATATCAGGGATTATCAAGAAATTATCTTTAAACAAAAAAAAAAAATTAACCGAGGTGGGGGATATGGGGTGGTCAGTGAGATAGTTCACTTGGATAGTGCACTGTTTTGCCATGAGTGGCCCCCACCACACTGAAGGAAGCATTGGCACCATGTTCTCTTTTATTCTCTCTCTCTTTTAATTTTGTAATATTTATTTACTTTCCCTTTTGTTGCCCTTGTTTTTTATTGTTGTTGTAGTATTGATGTCATTGTTGTTAGATAGGACAGAGAGAAATAGAGACAGGAGGGGAAGACAGAGAGAAGAGAAATATAGACACCTGTAGACCTGCTTCACCACTTGCAAAGTGACCCCTTGCAGGTGGGGAGCCGGGGACTCGAACAAGGATCCTTAAGCCAGTCCTTGGGCTTCATGCCACATGTGCTTAAACTGATGCACTGCCACCCTACTCTCTTTCTCTTTCTGCCTTTCCCTCCTCCCCCGTCTCTATCAAAAAAATAATTAATTGGATAATATTATTGAATTATTGTGAATCTGGGAGTGTTATGTAGACAGATTTTTTTTTTTTTTTTTGCCTCCAGGGTTATCACTGGGGCTTGGTACCTGCACTACTAATCCACTGTTCCTATTTTTCCCCTTTTGTTGCCCTTGTTGTTTATCATTGTTGTTATTATTATTATTGCTATTGCTGTCTTTGTTGTTGGCTAAATTGAAAGAGGAAGGGAAGACAGAGGGGGGAGAGAAAGACAGACACCTGCAGGTCTGTTTCACAGCTTGTGAAGTGACCCCCCCCAAAGGTGGGGAGCTGGGGGCTTGAACCGGGATCCTTGAGCCAGTCCTTCCTTTTTCTGCCATATGCGCTTAATCCATTGCACTATCGCCCGGCCCCCTAGTCAGATATTTTTATCCCTAGGTGCATGTTGAAGTGTTTTGGAGCTAAATGTCAAGATACCTAGAACATTCAAGTGTTTCACCAAACCCCAAATTGTAAAACTCAGTTTATATCTGTATTCATTTATTGGGGAGACATAAAGAAAATTGACAAAATAGTAGTCATTGGGGCATCTAGCTGGAGGATATGAGTGTTCATTAAGTCACTTTGATCTTTTCAATAGATGTGGAAATTTTCAAAACAAAAAGGGAAAAATCAATTCCAAGGAGGCTGTGAATCTAAGTCTGGGAGGTAAAACAACACCTTAAAAGGCAATAAAAGGCAATCACTTTCTGACCTTGGCCTTCAGAAGGGAAACAGCCCTTATTGACAAATCTTGGCCTGGAAGAGCAGAGTGGAGAAAAGAAATTCCCCAAGCCTTCTCCTATCTCCCCTGCTGCCTCCAAGAGACCAAACACAGTAGGAAGCACAGTGATGAAACACATACAGAACGGGTGTAGGTAGCATAATGGTTATGCAAACAGACTCTCATGCCTGAGGTTCCAAAATCCCAGGTTCAATGCCCTATAACTCCATAAGCCAGAGGTGAGCAGTGCTCTGGTAATAATTTAAAAAGGAAGGAAGGAAAGAAGGAAGGAAGGAAGGGAGGGAGGGAGGGAGGGAGGAAGAAATACAGACCAAGCAGGGAGTAGGAAGAGGGTGAATCCATGAGGACAACTTGAGAATACCAGCACTTCTTCCACAGGGATGGACAAATAGAAGCTGACCCTCCAGACAGTCATTCTCCCAGACTTCTTCATTCTACATGACTGGAAAGTGACACCTTCTGGCCACCCCTTCACCTGCAAGTGAAGTCTGGACCTAGATCTGGAAATTACTTTCCTTTTGTGTTAGAGAGCAACACATGAGGAGAAGCCAGTCGCTCGCTTCTTGAGAGCTTTTTTGGAGGTTCTAGCAGGGGAGCGCAGCTACTCGTATACCCTCGACTGAAGACCGGTAAGTCTCTATTCGGGGAAGGCCGAGCGCACAGCTTCGGGAGGGATGCACATGGAGCAGTGAGGGAGGAAGGGGACACCTGCCTAGCCAGCCAGATCAGCCGAATCAACCCTGGCGATGAATGGGGTGACAGATGTTGCAGCCAGATCGCCCTCACATCCAGTCTCTCACTTCTTATCTTGATGTTGGACATTAGGATGATGCCAGGTAGTAATAATATTTGCCTGAGCCCAATAGCTAACTTGCAGCTGGGCTGTAAGAATTGGGAATATGGTGTATGACCTTCCATGTCAAGTAACTGGAAACTGCAAGGAGGCAGAGCTGGCAGGAGAGCTTCCTGTGGCCAGTGGCCCTGCTGTATGTAGCACTGAATGTGCTCCTCTAGATCTGCACTGTAGTGGGAGACCTCTGCCTTCTTGGCTAGTGGAGTAGGGGAGGGAGGGTACAGGGGGAGGGTTAGACACTGCTTGCAGACTTCCTTATATCATCCCAGTTTACTTTTGTGAAATGCCTACTGGATTACAAACATGGCTTTGAAAGACATCACACTTTATCACTAGACAAAAGGAAGGAATAATTTCCCAAGGCACTCCAAAGCACCACTCTGAACAATAATCTAGTCCAGAGAAAGTCATTCTCACTTTCTTGTACTTTTCACCTCTGATAAAGTAGGGGCGGCAGGAGGAGAGAAAAGCAAAGCTTGATCTTTAGCTCAGTAACAGAAGCCACATTTGATTAACTAGAAAATTCTGCTTCTCCTCCCTTTCAATCTAAACACTTCAATGCCCACCATCAAAGGCACAGAGTTTGGAATCACCTCCACCACCACACTTCAGAAAATTCTGACCTTTCCAGATAATTCTAGAGGACATATTAATTCCTCCTTTGATGGATACTCTGGATGCCCATGTTTTCTTTTCTCTCATGTCTGCCAGCTAGGAAAGACAGTCTGCTTTCATTAAAATTCTTTATTTGACTAAGTGCACCATATCCAATTCCCTGACCAGCAGAAAAATAAAATCATTTGTTTGGCTCTGTGCAGGGGAAGCCATCATTTAATGAGTGTCATTTTCAAGTTTTTTTTTTTTAAGAGGGGGGTGATGAATGTTTCCTTTTTATAAACAAATAGTTGTGGTCCGGGAGGTGGCGCAGTGATAAAGCTTTGGACTCTCAATCATGAGATCCCGAGTTTGATCCCCGGCAGCACATGTGCCAGAGTGATGTCTGGTTCTTTCTCTCTCCCTCTGTCTTTCTCATAAATAAATAAAATATTTTAAAAAAACCAAAAAAACAAATAGTTAAAAAAATAATAATAACAATAAAAAGCAGTGAGCCCAGTGACATCCACTGGTCTCACAAAGTCTATATTTTAATGTCGGAGCTAGATAGTAACCAATGCGATCCAGGCAATGTGAGGTGCAATAATAAAAACAGAACAGAACTGTCAGATAGCAGGGAGTAAAGCATGACTTTGGCATTGGTAATCAGGGAGGTTTCTTCTGAAAATGGAGATCTGGGAGCCGAAGTTTGAATTTCAGAAAGACAGCAAATGTATAGGTCCAGTGGCAAGAAACAACAATCAAGTGAAATAACAGAGATCAGGGGTAAGAACTTAGTAAGAGAGAGAAGGGTAGTATAAAGCTTGGGGGAGGAGCCTGGTCACTGAGTGCCCTGTGTGCTAAAGTAAGGTGCTTGTATAAACCAATTAAAATTGTGAATCATTTCCCACCAATTTTCACTTAAACAGATTTATTGCCATGATTTATCAAAGACTGAAAAATGAACTTTCAGACTCCAGGGAAGCCACTCCATTGGGTTAAGCCAATAGGAATAATTAGGAATTTTCTTCTTAGGTATCAGAATAAAAGTAGGGTACTGAGTTCATTCATATGAATAAAGAGTTCTTCTCCATGTAAACCATAAGGCTTGCATTATTTCTCTATGCATTTATTTGTCTATTTGTGAAAGTTTTTATTAGTGATTTAATAATGCTTTACAAAATTATAAGATAACAGGGGTATAATTCTATACTGTTCCCACCACAAGAGTTCTGTGTCCCCATTCCTTCCAGTGGAAACTACAGTAGTTCTCCCAAGGTCACAGATATGGACTGATTACTATTTCATATATATATATATTATGGTCTGCCTTCTCTTCCTTTCTAAGTCACACCTAGACTTATCACTATTTGTGAGTGTGTCCTTTTTTTCCACTTCTCTCTCAGAATACTGGAGATCAGAGTCCTCTGGTCATCTTCACCAGAGATTTCACCTTATTATCACTTATCTACCTACCTCTCTTAGTACCCTCCTTTGATTCTACTGGTCTTCGGTAATCTTACCACAGTCAGACACTACACTGCATGCATATCTGTTTGTTTATTTTCACACTTGCACCAAAAACACCAGCATCTAGGTCTGTGAGGTCATAGAGTTCATGTATTTTTTTTTTCCTGCTTTGTTCCCAATACTGAGTACAAATGCTATTACACAGTCTATTCAATAAGCACTTAGAGAATAAATTTGTTGGAGTCACTGGATTTTGTTGCATTTATCTGGGGATGAGGCACTTGGGAGAACACTAGTGTTCCTGGATTTCTATTTCCCAAGCATATTTGTGTCCCTTTTAATCTTTCTTCCTTAATCACTTTAAATGTACTGACAAGCACAATTGACCAATTAATAGCATGTATGTTCTCGTTACATCATTTGTAATCCATGATGCTCTTTCTATTTGTAATGGTCTTTCAATTTTTCATGACTCAAAATGGAGGCCATACATAATGAATACAAATAGCAAATTGATTAAATGGAATGCATATTCTACTGCTTCTTGAGTTTATGCCTGTTATTAATGACAGGAATCCTGCAAATTCTCATGAAAACGCCAGTGACATACAACCTTTAATGCAAGATGTTGGAGCACTAGGGGTCTTAAATTTTCCTAATTACTGAGCAACAGCAGACATTAATTTCCCAGATGGCAACCTTTGTAAATAAGAACGTCAGCACAGCTGCTTTGTCCGAGTTCTTTTTGCTGAGCACAAAACCCATTGCACAACCCATTTTTACTTCACCAGACTATTTGTGTTGTATTTCAAAAAAGAAAAAGGAAAGAAAGAAAAAGATACACTTGAGAGATTGCCTTATGAGCAAAGTATAGAGGACACCACTTGCGTAAAATCGAATTTATTGTCTGCTTGGGGATTGCATGTTTTTTGGAATGCTAATGTTCTATGAGACAAATTTCACATAGCTGAGGCTGGTGTGAGGAGCATTCAAGCACCACAAAGGTGATCAAGCAAAGCAAGAAAGAAGATGGGGGTCAGAGACTGAAATGGAGACAAAACTAAAGGAGATGCCTTTAGGAGATCCACCTGGTTAATGTGTGATCTTTATTCAGACTGGCCAGTTTGGAGCAGGCTTGCAATGAGAGACCACATGAATAGTCTTAGAAATAGTCCTAGGGGAGAAGCTGGGTGGTGGCACACTTGGTTGAGCCCCCAGTTCCAACTTGCAAAAGAAAAGACTAACGAGTGTTAAAGAAGTGTTACTAGTTTCTATCTCTCTTCCCTCTCAAATTCTCTGTGTTTCTATCCTAAGTAATTAAAACACATTAAAAAGAAGGAAGGAGGGAAGGAAGGAAGAAAGGAAGAAAGGAAGGAAGGAAGGAAAGAAGGAAGGAGAGGAAAGGAGAGGAGAGGAGTAGAGATGAAAGGAGAGGAGAGGAGAGGAGGGGAGGGGAGGGAAGGGGAGGGGAGGGGAGGGGAGGGAAGAGGAGAGGAGAGGAGAGGAGAGGAGAGGAGAGGAGAGGAGAGGAGAGGAGAGGAGAGGAGAGGAGAGGAGAGGAGAGGAGAGGAGAGGAGAGGAGAGGAGAGGAGAGGAGACCTTCTGAGAAACAGGTGTTTTCTTTGACACTGCTGGGTATAGTGAATGATTTTACTGAGGCTGGTATGAGAAAGTGAGATGTTTGTATGATAGAATTGTACTAAGAGGACAGGCATGTTATAGGAGCATTTTTTTTCCTTTTTAATTCACACTAAGAAGCCAGCTAAGAAGCCAGTATTCACAGCGTGATGAAAGTTAGAAGCATGGTCACTATTCCACTGTAAAGTCTCTGTCCTCTACTACAAATTGGCTGTCCTGCATATGGAAGATTGAAAGAGTAGCTTTCACAGAATAGGTACCTGTGATCCTTGCCCCTTTCCCAACAGTGTATGCCCTGGCATGGTGAACTGAGCTCTAAGTGGGTAGAATTCCACACACACAGAGAAAGCAGTGGCTGCATTGAATTGGGCATAGGATGGTTTTGGTGATACTGAATCCATGTTTAGCAGATTCTTGTCTGCATTTAAAATGTACATACCTGAGGCCTGTAACATGCTGCATTGGATAAGATGTTGGATGCCTGGGGCTAGATGGTGGCACATCTAGTTGAGCACAAGGACCTTAGTTCAAGTGTTCCAGTCCCTTGAAGCAGGGGGAAGCTTCAAAAGCAGTGAAGCAGTGCTATGCCTCTTTCTCTCTCCCTCTCTCCCTCTCCCCCCCCTCAATTTCTCCCTGTCCTATCAGATAAAATAAAAATTTTAAAAATTAAATAAAAATAATTATTCAAATAAAAGGTGTTGGATGTTGGATTTGCAAGCATGAGGTTCAAAGTTCAATTTCTTAGCATTGCATGTACCAGGGTGATGCTCTGTTTCTCTCCTTATAAATAAACAAATCTAAAAGTTTGTATACAATATTAGGTTGGAACACCCAGGAATGAACCAAAACCAAGGATTTGATTGTCTGATGGTTTATTGGAAGAGATGGGAGCCTGGTAAGGTGAGACAGAATACAGATAATAAGAGGAAGATTTTAAGCTAGTGGTTGATTTTTCACATTGAGTAACTGTTTTTGAGCTTGTTTGGAGGTTCTAGCAGAGGAGCGCAGCTACCCTCCACTGAAGATTGGTCTGTCTCTATTGGGGAAGGTGGTCCTCTTCTACAGAGTGCGCAGCTTTGGGAGGGACACACACGGAGCTGTGAGGGAGGAAGGGGACACATACCTAGCCAGCCAGATCAGCAGAATCAACCCTGGCGATCAATGGGGTGACAGATGTTGCAGCCAGATCACCCTCACATCTGATTAACTGTTTTTGAACCTCAGAGGGTAACCTCCAGAAAGCTGTGTAAAATAGATGTCTTAGAATTGCTTTGGCCAAGGAGGAGAAAGCTGAGATAGTTAAACCTATGAAGCCAGCATTCACTGGTTAAAGATGACCGCACCCTGAAATGTTAATTCTCTGCTTAGTTCTTGAAACAAAGTGGATAATCAATAATCAAAGAGCAAGCTGTCTGACAAAGATGCAGTGAAAACTTGGTGGAGCTTCAACAGAGACTAGTTCAAAGTCTTCACACCAATAGTTTTTTTGTTTTTTGTTTTTGCCTTCAGGGTTATCACTGGGGTTCAGTGTCTGCATTGCAAATCCACTGCTCCTGGAGGCCACCCTGTCCCCTTTATTGGCCTTGTTGTTTATCATTGTTGTTGTTATTGTTCTTGTTTTATTACTATAGTTGTTGTTGGACAGGACAGAGAGAAATCGAGAGAGGAGGAGAAGGGGGGGAGAGAAAGACAGACACCTGTAGACCCACTTCACTGCCTGTGAAGTGACCCCCCCAGCAGGTGGGAAGTAGGGGGCTCAAACCTGGATCCTTACACAGGTCCTTGAACCCCATGCCATGTGTGCTCAACTTGCTGCGCCACTTCCCAGCCCCCCACACCAAGAATTTTAATGTCCTTCAGTATATACAAAATTCACAGCCCACCCTGATTTCTGAATGATCAAAATATCTGATTAATGTGTGCAGTACTATCCCACTGTTCAGTGTGACCTGAAAGAGGAATAAAAAGTAACAGACTCTCTTTGCCTGTTTTCCTACTCTATGGAGATGGTAAGACATATTTTTTGCTAAAATTTAGGAAATGCACATACCCTCCTCCCCCACTGTCATATGTCTATGTGAGAGAATAAAGAATTCACAACTCATTCTAAAAAAAGAGCCAAAATTCAGAAGAGAAATGCATTCACAGATCATGGAGTAAGAGACAGTTCTAAGGGAGAGAAGAGAAAAAAAAGAGATAGAGATTTCATTTATTATAATTTGGGGAAAAATCACAAAGTAATTTCTGTACTTTTAGACATTTTCCCAGAGGAAGTTGAGGAAATACATTTGCTCAAGCATTCTGATCATCATTTTGGACTCTGTCTGCCAGACAATGACAATACTTGCTTTATACTGAAATTCATCACTCAAAGTCAAAGGATATCTCACCATACTGATTTCTTCTTACATCTTAGTTGTAAAAATCCTTTGTTAATGTGTATGATTAAGAATCACCATAACTAGCATTTAGTGCTTATGATTTGTGCTTTGCATATTTAAATTCACTCAATCCTCACAGTAAAGGTATGATTAGCTAATATTTTCCCCTTTTTGAACAGCAAGAAACTATGGCTCAGAGAGATTAAGTGACTGGTCTAATAATTTGGCAAGTGATGCTAGAAATTAAAAAACAGTTGATCTGGTCCAGACACCACAATCTCTATATGCTCTTTCTTGCCTGCATTCTATTTATCGTAGCAATCAAACAATTTTAAATCAAACAAACATAAACCCTGCCTTAATATCTTGTATCCCAAGACTGTGATACATGTTATCCATGTAAGTGCAATACTACCACATAAAAAACACCCTAGCTAGGGCCCACTTTCCCGCATGCCTCTCCCAATCCATACCAAATAATAGTGCATCTGCCGATCGCAACCTAATCAACACAACGATTGCCACCTCGACATGCTTCAGCTCAGACTGTGTCCAGAGACTTCAGGTGTGGAATGACAACCCTTCAGCTTCATTACTCGGGTGAGACCTTTCCTTTCATAGTATTCTCTAATTCCATCCCAGGTGGTTCACTTTCTAACAAAGTCCCAAAACCTAGATATAGACCAGGTTCTGTGAGAGAGAGCATATGTTCACATGTATCCATGAACTACTGCAAAATATATACCTGAAAGCAGAAGTACACTAGAGTTTGCAGTGAGTACCCCCCTAACACTTCCTCTCCACTATTCCAACCTTTGGGTCCATGATTGCTCAACAATTTGTTTGGCTTTGTATGTTAACTCTCTTTTCAGCCACCAGGTTCCAGATGCCATCAGAATGCCAGCCAGACTTCCCTGGACTGATGACCCCACCAATGTGTCCTGGAGCTCCGCTTCCCCAGAGACCCACCCTACTAGGGAAATAGAGAGGTAGACTGGGAGTATGGACCGACCAGTCAACGCCCATGTTCAGCGGGGAAGCAATTACAGAAGCCAGACCTTCCACCTTCTGCAACCCACAATGACCCTGGGTCCATGCTCCCAGAGGGATAGAGAATGGGTAAGCTATCAGGGGAGGGGATGGGATATGGAGATTGGGTGGTGGGAATTGTGTGGAGTTGTACCCCTCCTACCCTATGGTTTTGTTAATTTATCCTTTCTTAAATAAAAAATAAATTAAAAAAAAAATCTAAAAAAAAACAAACAAAACACCCTAGCACAGTTAAGGAGGAGAGGCTTAACTTTCCAATAGTTGCATTTGGCTTCTCTAAAAGATCTTTCTAGTAGTATCTCACATCCCAAATACCTTCTGCTAAATCTATAAACACTCACTGTGGGACAGAGAGAATCAATTTCTTTTGCCTCTCTTGGCTCCAAATGAGACTTCAGCCACTGGATTGTAGCTTGAGTAAATATATGAAACATGAAAATGTCACTGCTTTGTTATGAGTTGTTATTGGCATTTGCTAAACAAAAAGTGAGAGGGAGAAGGAGAGGGAATGAGAGAGAGAGAGAGAGGGAGGGAGGGAGAGAGAGAGGATATGGATGAAATCATTGCTGAGAAAGCACTTGAGTAATTGCTTGGATTCACATTTATTACAGTGTGATCCTGATTGTAAAAAAGAATCGACATCTTCCTTCCCTGTAGGACTTATAAATGCAGAGTTTGAGAGGCCTCTCATTCTTCTTAACATCTCTTCAGGAGAAGAAGAGAGGGGAAAACGTCTATGCCTGACAGTGTTAAAAGCTTTTGGTTTGCTTTTCCATGGTATTTTTATTACAGTGTAAGATTGTAGATGGCATAAGGACATACACACATAAATGCTATTTGCTAAATGTAAGAGAAAGATGGTTTTCCCACTTCGAACACTTCACATTTATGAGAGACAATGCTTTAAGAGCCAGCAAAATCCACCACTACACACACATAAAAGAGCCTCCATGTCTCTACATATTTAGAGAATTAGTCTATAGAAGGACCACAATTAACAACTATCAAATTATCTTGGATAAAATGATAAATGTAGGGCTGTGAGATAGTCTACCCACAAGGACACCTGCCTTGCTATGTAGGCAATCCAAGTTTGGGCCCCAGCACCATAAGGAAGTAGACCAGTCAACATCCATGTTCAGTGGGGAAGCAATTACAGAAGCCAGACCTTCCACCTTCTGCAACCCACAGGACCCCGGGTCCATGCTCCCAGAGGGATAGAGAATGGGAAAGCTATCAGGGGAGGGGATGGGATATGGAGATTGGGTGGTGGGAATTGTGTAGAGTTGTACCCCTCCTACCCTATGGTTTTGTTAATTTATCCTTTCTTAAATAAAAAAAAATTAAAAAAGGAAGTAGAACCAGAGGAAGCTCTGTTCTCTCCCTCTCTCTTTCTTTTTCCTTCTCTGAAATTACACGTGTTTGGCTTTTGTGCTACAAAGCCAAACCAAGATGATAAAAGTGTACCTAGGAAAAAAAAAGTGCACCTATACATAGTTTATGTATACAAGAATAGATGTGGGTGTGTTGTGTGTGTATGCACATATGTGTGCATGTGTGCATATGGATGGACATGTACATATGTGTGTATATGGATGCATATGTCTGTGGATAAATGAATACAAAAGGACATCTCATTTTAAGCAAAAGTATTCAAGAATTTCATTATTTGTCTTGACTTGTTCTTTCCCTGTTCCTGTTCAGTATATCAGTAGCTTTGAAAATATCCAGTCCAAATCAATCAGGGTGTTTTTTTTTTTTCTTTTAAAAGCTGTGGCTATTTAAAATGTTTATTTAATCTACACTTCATCCCATCTCAGAATAAGCATTTGTTACTGCATAGGGCTGCTAAATGATGAGTAAGTGAGGCTCTCTGGTCAGACACTCTGCTCTGCCACCTACATGCTGAGAGCAGACAGCCCAAAGCAGAAGAAGCACATGAAGCCATGCGCAATGCATGCTGGGGGTTCCCCTTTGAAGGCTGTCAAGTCCCCTCATGTTGAGTAGGGTTGGGCTTTATAGAAGATGCATCTAATGAGACTATTTAGAGCTTAGGCTCATTTTTTTTTCTTTATCAACTCCCTTTATAACAATACCCAGCTAGAAACAAACACAGAACTATGCCATTTTATACAGAAATTCCCAAAGATGAAATTATAGAGACTGAGACCAGGGAATAAAAAGTAGATTAATATGAATTTCAAAAACCCATTAACTGGGTCATATATTTACAGAGTAAAAACCATTTGTTGGTATTTACTTTTTTCTTTTTCAGATAGATAGATAGATAGATATGTCACAACACTAAAAATTCCTTCAGTGCAGTGGGAGCTGGGCTTAAACCTGAATGGCATGCATAGAATGCAGTGCACTGTCCATATGAGCTATTTTGGTGGCCCTGGTAAATTTTTTTTTTAATTTACTGATTTAATAATGATAAACAAGCCCATAAGATAAGAGGGATACAATTCACACAATTCCTACCACCTGAGTTGCATATCCCATCTCCTCCACTGGAAGCTTTCCTATTCATTTTCCCTCTGTGAGTATGAATATAGACCCAGGATCATTATGTGGTGCAGAAGGTGAAAGGTCTGGCTTCTGTAATTGCTTCTCCATTGGACATAGACATTGGCAGGTCAATACATACTCCCAGGCTGTTTTCTCTGGTAAAACATTTTAAGAACTTATTAATAATAACCTGAATAGTGAGGTGATAGGGCAATAATGACCCAGATAGAAGATGGAGAATGATGTAATAATATTAATTATTAAGTTAAAATAAAAACAATTTTCCTGTATAAACAATATAATATAAACAAAAATATATATTATTATTATTGCCTCCATGATTATTGATGGGGCTCGGTGCCTGCACTGAGAATCCAAAGTTCTTTGTGGCCATTTTTTCCTTTTATTTTTTCCCATTTTATTTACTAGGAAAGAGGGAAATTGAGAGGGGTAGCAGAGAGAGGGTCAGGCGGTAACACACTGAGTAAGTGCACATGGTGCGAAGTGCAAGGACCAGTAGAAGGATTCCAGTTCGAGTCCTCCGCTCCACACTAGCAAGGGGGTTGCTTCACAAGTGGTGAAGCAGGTCTGCAGGTGTCTATCTTTCTCTTTCCCTCTCTGTCTTCCCCTCCTCTCTCTATTTCTCTCTGTCCTATCCGACAACAATGAGATATAAAAGAGAGAGAAAGAGAGGGGAGGGCAGAAAGAAAAGGATTGACACCTGCAGACCTGCTTTGCTGCTTGTGAAGCATCACCCCTGCAGGTGGGGAGCAGGGTTCAAACTCTTGCACTTAGTACTATGTGCACTTAACTGGGTATGTTACTGCCCAGCCCCCCAAAATATACTTTATAAATGGATATGTAATACAGTAGATCAGTAAACTTACAATGAGAAAGATATGATGAATCAAAAAAAAAAAAAAAAAAAAAAAGGAAGAAAGAAAGATCTAGCCCCACACCTATGGACATCTAAGTTTTTTTTTCTTTTTTTTAATATTTATTTATTTATTCCCTTTTGTTGCCCTTGTTGTTTTATTGTTGTAGTTGTTGTTGATCTCATTGTTGTTGGATAGGACAGAGAGAAATGGAGAGAGGAGGGGAAGACAAAGAAGGGGAGAGAAAGATAGACACCTGCAGTCCTGTTTCACCGCTTGTGAAGCGATTCCCCTGCAGGTGGGGAGCCGGGGTCTCTAACCAGGATCCTTACACTGGTCCTTGTGCTTAGTGCCACCTGCGCTTAATCCGCTGTGCTACCGCCTGACTCCTGGACATCTAAGTTTTGACAATGGGGCCCAAACTATTAAGTGGAGAAAGCTGTGTCTCTTCACCAAATGTTGTTGGGAAAATTGAGTTGAAATGTGCAGAAAAATGAAATAGAACTACTACATTTCACCGGACACAAAAGTAAATTCCAAATGGATCAAGAAATTGACCAGAAACTATCAAATACTAAGAAAAAAATATTGAGAGAACTCTTTTCCATCTAAGTTTTCTAGGCATCTTTAAGTCCAATTGCAAGGAAGACAAAAACAAAAATAAGCCAAGAGGACTATATCAAATTGAAAACTTCTGTACAGCAAGGGAAACCACCATCTAAATAGATTACTTACAGAATGGGAAAGATATTTACATGCCA
Source organism: Erinaceus europaeus (assembly GCF_950295315.1). NCBI lineage: Eukaryota > Metazoa > Chordata > Mammalia > Eulipotyphla > Erinaceidae > Erinaceus > Erinaceus europaeus. The sequence goes on from NC_080163.1 coordinate 161,278,308, forward strand.
TATATCAGACAAAAGCCTAATAACCAAAATATATAAAGAATTCACCAAACTTGGCAACAGAAAACAAATGACAATATCTAAAGGGGAGAGAATATGAACAGAATATTCACCGAAGAGATCCAAAAGGCCAACAGACATATGAAATAATACTCCAAATCACTGATTGTCAGAGAAATGTGAATAAAGACAACAATGAAGAAGGACCAGTGCAAGGATCCTGGTTCGAGTCCCCAGCTCCCCACCTGCAGGAGAGTTGCTTCAGAAGTGGTGAAGCAGGTCTGCAGGTGTCTGTCTTTCTCTCCCCCTCTCTGTATTTCCTCCTCTCTCCATTTCTCTCTGTCCTTCCAACAACAATGACATCAATAACAACAATAACAATAAAACAACAAGGACAACAAAAGGGAATAAATAAATAAATATTTTTTAAAAAGACAACAACAAGACAACAACCACTTCACTCCTGTGAAAATGTCATACATCAGAAAGGATAGTAACAACAAATGGTGGAGATGCTGTGGGGAGAGGGTGGAGTAATTAAAATGGGAAAGTAAATGGTCCAACCTCTATGGAGAGCAGTCTGAGTTTGGAAAACTCTGTCTGAGTCTGGAGAACTCTCAGAAGGCTATGCATGGGCCTGCCCTAATATCTGGCAATTCCTCTCCTGAGGATACATGCTAAGGAATCAAACACACCCATCCAAAGAAGTTTATGTATACTTATGTTTATATTAGCACAAATTTTTAAAAACTTATTTTATAATATTTATTTATTTATTTGATAGAGACAGTCAGAAATCAAGAGGGAATGGTGTGATGCTGGGCTAGCTTCGACGGAGAGAGAGAGACGAGGAACTCCTGGCGGCGTGGTAATACAATTCTTTATTGATGTGGACGTCCCAGAGTTAGGTGTGAGCACAGCGGGTTTAGGCCACGTAGAGCTAGCAAAATGGCAGCCTCCGCTATACATGCCAGTCCTTCTCCAGGTCAGGACACAGAAGAGAAAAGGGGTGAAATCGGAACAGCAGTAAGTTTTATAGGGTAAAAACAGAAGTGACAAGTCGGGGATGGGATTGGCTAGGAAAGGGGGTGGAGAGAGGCAAAAGGCATGCTGGGAAGGTGGAAGCATCCTTAGCAACTGTGGGATGGTTTTAAGTGAATTAGCAGTACCCTGAGGGGATGATATGGTGGGGATCTTTCAGGCAAAACAATGATTATGTAAATGGACCATAGTGTCAGCAATGGAGCAGAGCAGGGGGCTTGGGGGGGTGGGGGGAGGCTGGCTTTAAGGTGATGGGGGAGAGAGATAGATAGGCACCTGCAATACTGACTCACCATTCTCAGAGCTTTCCCTCGGCAGGTGTGGACTGGGAGCTCAAACTGTGGTCCTTGCACATTATAGCACATGCAGTCAACCAGGTGTGTCACTACGCAGTCCCATGGTAGCATCATTTGTGATAGTCAAAACTTGGAAATAACCTAGGTGTCCAACAACAGATAAGTGGCTGAGAAAGTTGTGGTATACATACATACACAATGGAGTACTACTCAGCTACTAAGAAAGATGAAGTCACCTTCTTTACCTCATCTTGGATGGAGCTTCAAGGAGTCCTGTTAAGTGGTATCAGATAGAAAAATAAAGATGAATATGAGACTGTTCACTCATGGTCAGAAGTCAGTAAATAAGAACAGAAAGGGGAAACACAAAGTAGAACTTGGAGGGGTTTGGTGTATTGAAGCAAATTAATGGACTGGGGGGGAGGAGTAGCTTTCAGCTCTTGGTGCTAGATGGTGGAGGAGGGCCTAGGTTGGGGTTGGTAAAGTTTTGCAGAAAACTGAGAAGTTTTACACATGTATCAACAGTATATTTACTGTAAACCATTAATCCTCCCAATTGGAAAAAAAAAGGTTATATTCATAATGGAAAAACTAACAGTTTGGGATGTCCTTTTGAAGGCTGAAAAGATTCTGTGACCTTCAGATATCATAGAAAATAAAGATATTCAATTATCAAGGAACTCATAACAAAGAGCTTGAACATTATGATGAAAAATCTCCAGAATCAAAAATTGTTGATAGGAAAGTTCCAATTAAAAGGCAGACTTTAATGTATAACCGAGAAAAAACAACAGGTTTTGGAAAAAGCAAATTGGAAAGTAGCAAGGAAAAGAACTTTCTTAAACATGACCAAATAAATCAAGTAGGCAGACAAGAATTACTGTTACATATGGAAACTGGGAAAAGTTTTCTCTTCTCAATATTCAACTGATTTCCACAAAATGCATCCTACTGAAGGATGAAATACTCTACTAAAACAGAAAGGGATTTTAAAAAAAATTTATTTAAGAAAGGAGACATTAACAAAACCGTAGGGTATGAGGGGTACAGCTCCACACAATTCCCACAACCCGATCTCCATGTCCCATCCCCTCCCCTGATAGCTTTCCCATTCTCTATCCCTCTGGGAGCATGGACCCAGGGTCATTGTGGGTTGCTGAAGGCGGAAGGTCTGACTTCTGTAATTGCTTCCCTGCTGAACATGGGCGTTGACTGGTTGATCCATACTCCCAGTCTGTCTCTCTCTTTCCCTAGTAGGGTGGGTATCTGGGGAAGCGGAGCTCCAGGACACATTGGTGGGGTCATCAATCCAAGAAAGTCTGGTTAGCATCACGCTGGCATCTGGAACCTGGTGGCTGAAAAGAGAGTTAACATACAAAGCCAAACAAACTGTTGAACAATCATGGACCTAAAGGCTGGAATAGTGCAGATGAAGCCTGAAAGCAGAAGTACACAAGAGTCTGCAGGGAGTACCCCCCCAACAGAAGGGATTTTTAACTTCTTGTGAAAGGCAGGGTAAATGTCAAAAGTTGAATTGAAGTTTTATTTTTACTCTATTTTATTTCAGATTAATTTGTTCTTATGTACCAGTGATTATATAGTACTTTATGTGCATAATACAGACAGTATTTGAAGGATTAAATGAACAATACCCAATCTAATCTACATGGCATCTTGAGAAGGTATAGTTATTACTCCATTTACATATGAAAAACTTAAGTTCGGAGAGACTGAAAGACTTTTCCAGGGTCACACAGTTGGTAAGAAGTGGAGTTGTAGGGTTACCAAAATAAATCACCTGGATAGTACATTACTTTCTTTTTTATTGTTACTGTAGTTATTACTGTTGTTGTTATTGATGTCCTTGTTAGATAAGACAGAGAAATGGAGAGAAGGAGAAGACAGAGAGGGAGAGAGGGAGATAGACACCTGTAGACCGCCTATGAAGCGACTCCCCTGCATGTGGGGAGCCGGGGGCTCGAACCGGGATCCTTACGCAGGTCCTTGCACATCGTGCCACCTGTGCTTAACCTGCTGCGCTACTGCCCAACTCCTGATTTTGTACTGTTAGCAAGGTACCATCCCCAGCCCCACTCCCTCTTATTTATTCCTTTTTGTTGCCCTTGTTTTATTGTTGTAGTTATTATTGTTGTTGTTGATGTTGGATATAACAGAGAGAAATGGAGAGAGGAGAGGAAGACAGAGAGGGGGAGAAAAAGACACCTGTAGACTGGCTTCACCGCTTGTGAAGCGACTCCCCTGCAGGTGGGGAGCCAGGGCTCAAACCAGTATCCTTACGCTGGTCCTTGAGCTTTGTGCCACGTGCGTTTAACCCGCTGTGCTTCTGCCCCTGGATAGTACACTGTCTTACCTTATGCATGACCCAGATTCAAATCTGGCTACCATTGCACTAAAGGAAAACTTTGGTTCTGTGGCCTCATTCACTCTCTCACTTTATTATTATTTTTAAAATTATCTTTATTTATCTATTGGTTAGAGACAACCAGAAATGTAGAGGGACAGGGGAAGTAGAGAGGGAGAGAAACAGACACAAGACACCTGCAACGCTGCTTTACCACTTGCAGAGCTTTCCCCCTGCAGATGGGGATCAGGGGTTTGAACCTGGGCCCTTGTACAATGCAACATGTGCACTCAACCAGGTGTGTCACCACCTACACCCTCATTCTCTCTTTCTCAGCCTTTCTGTCTTTATCTAGAAGAAGAAAAAGAAGTGGAATTGTATGCAGGTAGTCAGGCTCCACAGCATTTTAGGTCACTATTCTATAAGTTAAAAACTGATTAATACATATCAATATATTACACAAATTATGAATTAACTATTCATAAGTGACACATTTGGATTATATCACTCAAATTTCTCTGGTTCTTATTCCTTGACAGATTTAAATAAACACACAATATGCTTCTACATACTTTCAAAAACAAAGAATCTAGGGAAAATGCTTAGCCTTAAAATATGTTCATTTGTCTAGTATGGACTGCTCCACTCTCTGATTGCAGTGTGAGACTACTCTGCCACTCAAGGAAGAATGGTCCTGAAATGTATGCAGCCTAGAATGTTCCCAGCTGTGAACATGGGCTATGAGTTCAGTCTGACAGGGATTTAGAGGTTATACAGTCTCCCATCCTAAAAATAGGCCCCAACACCAGATTAATGTTGTAATTGTCAATTGTATTTGCATATTTTCTTCAAGTTTGGGAGCTACTCTCTGCCCTAATTTTGCTTTCTAACCCTATTCTCAACTCTGACACCATCTTCCCAAACAATATTTCTAGTCCACCTCCATATTAGCTATCAAGCTCAAGCAAAGATTACTAAAAGTCATAGGCCCCTAGGAACATACCTAAAACAGACTTCCTAGGTTATTTCTACTCTAATGTCCCTATTTTTATCTGCTCTATTGCTACTTTTTGGTTCCTCTTCATCATTTTTTCCTGCTTCATATATTAGCTGCCTTTCAGCCACTGAGTTGCAGACGCTACTATATTCCATCCCAAACTCCCTGAGCAGATGACCTCACCAATGTGTCCTGAAACCTTCTGGAGAACCTCCTTCTCCAGAGCCCTACCTCACCAGGGAAAGACAGAAACAGAGTGGGAGTATGGCTGCCAACATCCATGTCCAGTGGAGAAGCAATTATAGAATCCAGAATTTCCACCTTCTACATCCCAAGAAAAGTGTTGTGGTTTTTTTTTGTCCATACTCCCAGAGGGGTGATAGGGGAAGATTATCAGAGGGCTCTCAACCCCAGTTCCACCAGGACCTGAATTGTCTATAATTAAGAATTTTGGTTTTATACCATCACTGAAAGTGAGGGGGAAACTGGAAAACACCAGAGGAATTCAGGCATTGTTTTTCTTATCTGAGAAAGAAGAGGAAAAAAATGGAAGAATGCTTAAAAGTAATAATAGATATAGGTATAATTTTAAAAGTAACTGAAGGAAGGACCATTGAATAACAGACAAAAAAATAGATGTATAAATATAGATAGATAGTGATAGATATAAAGTCAACCAGTATCCGTGACCTTGGGAGAACTACTTAAGTTTCCAATGGAGGAGATAAGACACAGAACTCTGGTGGTGGGAACAGTGCATAATTATATCCCTATAATCCTATAAATCAATATTAAATAACTAATAAAAATTGAGAATAAAGAAGTTGAGACTGTTAAAAATAAAACGTATCTATTTGTCTTCATAATTATCATTAAACTTTAAGAATTTGTTGGAGTGTTAAGATTACACAAAAATAAAACAAGAGAATAGAAGGACTGGAAAAATGCACTTTTTGGCTCTTCTATAATAGCTTTCACTGTGAGATCAGATTAGACATCAGCCAAGATAAATGGCCAAGAATAAAAATCCCCCCAAGTGTTGCAGACACATTTTACCAGAACAATGTGTGACAGCATTTTAAAGAAGTGTTTCCTGCTACAAAGACAGAAGTAGGTGCTAATGTTAACATTCCCAAAAAAGTTTAAGCCCCAAAGAAAAATTTCCTGAAGGATACACTGCATTTCCCTACAAAGGTTTTACTTAAAGGCATCCTTATCTTCACTTTTGTGTCCTTATATTTGGGAACCTATCAATACGAGTATTATCTGTTCACTCATTCATTCAAGAAACAGTTCAGAGCTCCAATTTAGCTCTGAGACAATCCCAAAATGAGTGACACAGTTTATACTTCTCAAGAAGACTATTTAGAGATTAAGGATCTGAATACAGAGTTACAGAGTCATGAAACTATATTAATAGATACTCCAATGCTGCAAGTAACAACATATTTCTAAAAATGCAGGCTGTACTTCTGTTTCAGTATGGTGGAATGAATGCATGCCTTGTTTCCTCTTGATTGAGTCCCCACTAAAATGGGAATAAAAATGTTAACTTTTCACTTCTAGGCAAAAATGAAGTAACAAAAATCTGATTTAACACTCTAGAAAAAAAATCAAAATTCCTTCATACGGAAAAATATATGAAACAACGGAAGACAAGACACTGACACAAGTACACAAAACCCAGCATTTTTTGAGAGCAAAGAAACAAGCAAGGTGGTTTCTGGGATCTCCTGAAGTTACTGTCATGAGGGAGGTTCTTGTTACAGCATGAAGAGGGCAAACCCAAGCGAAATTTAGTGGGCGAAGTTTAGTGCTGGAGGATACCCAGGAAGCCAGAGTCTAGAGAGAAGAGTGCTGAGGAGCTGTGCACAGGAAGGAGTTCAAAGATCTAAAGAGTGTTCTTCTTGAATACTTAGCCAAGTTATGAACAGTATATATAGAAGAAGAGTGCCCCAGCAAGGGGCGAGACCAGCCTAAGGACTAGGACAAAGCCTACTGCTCACACAGACCTAAGAGTTGTGACTGTTACCACCAGTCCACCTAGAAAACCTCAAGATTCCAAGGACCTTGAGAATCAAAGTTTTTTTTTTTTTTTAAGAGAAAACTCTTTATTCTTATAGTAAAGACAAACAACAGCCAAAGCAAGCTAGTAAACTGAAATATTTCTATATTTGCTGATAAAATATCAGTAGGTTCTATCAAAGTTTTGAAGCATATTACAGCAGCTGGGGGAAATAGCTCAACTTAGAGAGCATGATTCTTGGCATCCCTGAGGTTCCCACTTTGATCCTCAGCACTGACTGTATGGGAGTGGTTCTATGGCATCCATCCATCTATCTATCTATCTATCTATCTATCTATCTATCTATCTATCTATCTTTCCTCTTTCTCTCTCAAATCTATTCCATATTAAATAAATAAAATATGTCTTTCAATAAGAGACCATATTATAGTATCTAAAATTAAAATTGTACTGGGTGAGACAAATGGTAGACTAAAGACCTTAGAAGAAAAATGGATGAACTTGAAGACATGACAAAAGGAAACATCCAGAATGAAAGACCAAGAGAAAGAATTTTCTGAAATTATCAGAGCATTAGACTTTAGCACAGCCATTTGCTATCTCTCCTTCCTTCCTCCCTCCCTTCCTTCCTTCCTTCCTTCCTTCCTTCCTTCCTTCCTTCCTTCCTTCCTTCTTTCTTTCTGGAAGGTGTTCTTGTCCTCACTGACTTTAAGAAAGCTAATTATGAGATACCCTGCTGTCTCTTCAGGTTTCTTGTGCTTAGGGGCTCCTGGATCTGTAGTTGTACTTTTGTTTTTTAAATCAAGTTGGGAGATATTTTTATTCACTATCAGATTTCTGTGCCCCCTTCCTCTCCACTGGAAACTGTAGTAGTTCTTCAAAGGTCAGTTATTAGTTGACTATTATTTCTATATCTATATATATTTCTATCTATATATATATTTGCCCATTTTCCCTATGGGATTGCCTTTTCTTTCTTTCTAAGTCACACCTACACCTATTACTACTTCTGAAAGTCCCTCCCTTTTTCCTCTTCTCTTCCTGAGTCCTGATGGAATTTGGGTTCATAGCCCTCTAATCATCTTCCCCTAACATTTCTCCCCCTCTGGGAATATGGGCATAAAACTCCTTTTGGGGTGCAGAAGGTGGGAGTTCTGGATTCTATTATTGTCTCTCTTCTGGACATGGGTGTTGACAGGTTGATCCATACCCCGAGCCAGTTTCTGTCTTTCCCTAGTGGGGTAGGGCTCTGGAAAAGTGAGGTTCCAGAACACATTGGTGAGGTAATTTCTCTATGGAGGTAAGGATAGAATCGTTAGTGTCTGCAACTTGGTGGCTGAAAGGTGGTAAGATACAAACAGGACAAAATAATTAATAAACAAGAATCAAAAAGTAGGAAGATGATAAGCAAAAAGAGCAGATGATAAGCCAGAATTTTATATGTATTTTCTCAATAATGGACAAAGTAGAGACACACAGTAGTTTCGTCCTTTGTGACTAAGTGGTATGGGAATTTCCACATGCAGTTTTGACCTTCAGAGATGGAGAAGTGAAAAGGGGATGCTGTTACCGTTCCTTTTACTACAGAGATCTTTTCAGCTATTATGTGCTGATGGCTACAGCCCCTGGGTCTGGAGACAAAATGGTCTTCAGGAGGATGTTTGGCATTCTGGTGATTGCCCAGAGCAAGAATCAGGCAGGAGAACTCAGACTGTTAGTTACTTTAATGAAGTTTCTTTACAAAATTCTCAAATTCAGAAACACTTTCTCTTGAGGGTAACAAAATAAAGCACCACAAAAACAAAAGTCTGCACAGTTAATAACATTTAGTCAGGCAATACTAAAGTCAGAGAATTCATGTGCAAAATAAGAGATCATGCTAGACTGGCCACCTTTGTGCCTTCCCAGGTGAAAATTCACATATCTAAGAACCCACTCTTCACCATCTAGAGTGTATTCAAGGAAAATATTTCAAAAATTATTAGTCCTCTTCTTCAAATTAGTATTTGGTAGCAGACAACACTAAAAGTTGAAATCACTTATGTGTACTTAGTGTGTTCAAGGACTTTATATAGTTCCTTATTCCTTGCGGTAACTTTAAAAAGTAGATTCTGATTTTTGTATATATATATGTATGGGGAAATTGTGACACAACTTGATTAAGCTACTAGCTCAAAGATATACAAATTTAAAGTAGTGTTGTCAGGATTTGAACTCCAGAAACTATAGACTTAACTACTACATTAAATAGTACATATTGCTACTGTAGCCTGATGTGATAAAATTTCTGTATTACTACTATGCATACACTAGTGGTTTAGCATATATAGTTATGAAGTTATACAGTTGAATTCCCACTCAGATTTTAGAAAATGAATAGATGGGGTCTAGCAGTGGCATACCTGGTTAAGCACACACATTGTCACACCAAGGACCCAGGCTCATATCCTCACTCCTCACCTGCAGGGTGAAGTATGTCTCCTTACTCTTCATGAGATGAAGTATGTCTCCAGGCATCTCTCTTTCTGTCTCCCTTTCTATCTCCTTCTCCCCCTCTAAATTTCTCTCTGTCCTATCAAATAAAATAGAGGAAAAAAGAAAAATATATCCTCTGGTATGGTAGATATGTAGTGCAGGTACTGAGCCCCAATGATAATCCTGATGGTGAAAATAAAATAAGTCAATAGACTTAAATTCTCAGTAGTTTTTGGTTTACAGAAAAATTGATCTAAAGCACAGGGTTCCATATACCCTGCCACTTATCACCCAGTGGCAGTGCCTTTCACTAACATCTCATATTAATTTGGTATATTTATTATAGTTGACAAGCCATTATTGATACATTAAATAAACCTCATAGTTTACACTAACTTTTACTTCATGTTGTCTATTCTATGAACTTTGACAAATGTAGAGTGACATGTATTTTCCTTTACAGCATCACATGGTACAGTTTCACTGCCCTAAATAACCCCCAGTCCTCAAGTATGCATCCCTTTTTCCTCCCTACCACCTGGAAACCACTGGTCTTTTTATTGTCTTCATGGTTTTACCTTTTTCAGAATGGCATATAGTTGGAGTCATGCACTATGTACCATTTCACATTGACTACTTTCATTTAGCAATGTGCACCTCAGGCAGGATCCTGCCCGTGTTAATATGACTTGGAATCTCATTTATTTTCGTTGATGAAGAATATTCTATTGTATTTACTAATATCACAGTATGTTTACCTATTCACTGCTGAGGGATATTTCAGTTGATCCCACATTTTAACAATTGTTAATAAGGCATCTAGAAATATTTTTCAACTATATTTTATTTGGTTATAGTGAGATACAAAGAGAAAGAGAGAAAGAGAGAGAGAAAGATGTGAGAACACTGCTCAGCTCTGGCTTACAGTGGTGCTGGGATTTTGAAAGCTCAGGCATGAAAGTCTTATTGCATAATCATTATGCTATCTCTCCCATCCATCTCTAGAAATATTTATGTACAAGTGCTTATGCAGACACAAGTTTTTGACTCATTTTAACACCTCATTTCATTTCACAGTACTTAAGCTGAACATAATTTTAAATAAGTTAAAGATCTTTTCAGAATACGGAAGCTAAAGGAATTTATTACTAGTAGACTGAACTATAAGAAATGTTCAAGGAGATCCTTTAAGCAGAAGAAAACTAATATCAGAGGAAAATAAGAAGACCCAAAAGAGTGAGAGTCTTGAAAATGTATACATGTATAAACTTTTCTAATTTAAAAAATCTCTTTAAAAAATAACTTCACACAGAAATGTAACAAAGTTGTTAGTGATAACATGTTTTAATAATTTTATTACACATATATAACAGTGCTGTTAACACAACACAAAATTATTAATGTGAAAATTTTAATATGTGAAGAGGTGAATATATGGCAATAATTGAAACAAAAGGTTTGGAATATAGAAACAAAAAATAAATTAAAGGGAATATTGTGAAGATATTTATGTCAATAATTTGACAACTTAGCTAAAATAGTTTCCTTGAATGACACAAATTACTGAAATTCATTCAAGGAGAAATAGACAAACTAATATCTCTACATCTACTAACAAAACTTTTTAATAAAAATGTCTTCCCACTAAGAAAACTACAAGTGAAATGATTTCACTAGTGAATCATAACAAATATTAGAGAAGAAATAATATCAGTTCTACACAACCTTGTCAGGAAATTAGAAATAAGGACAAATACTTTCCAATTTGTTCTGAGGTCAACACTCCCTTAATTTCAAAACTGGATAAGAACATTGAATGTGAAATAAACACTGCCATTTTTATATACTTAGAAAAATTCTAAACAATAAAGTTCAAGTAAATCAAATCCAACAATATAAAAACAACACCTATCATTACACAGTAGAGATTATCCCAAAATGCAAAGTTGGGTTATCATTAGAAAATCACTTTAAGGGCTGGGTGGTGGTGCACCTGGCTGAGCGCACATATTATAGTGCTCAAGGACCCAGGTTTGAGCCCCTGGAGCCCATCTGCAGGGGGAAAGTTTCATGAATGGGAAAGCAGTGTTGCAGGTGTTTCTCTGTCTCTATCTATCTATCACCCCCTTCCCTCTCAATTTCTGATGGTCTAAATCCAATAAATAAATAAAGGTAATAAATTTTTAAATCATTTAAATTAAATCACTATAGTATAAAGCTATAAAGAAAAGAGTGATCATCTTGATGGATAAAGAAAATACTTTGACAAAAACTGAATACATATTCTGGATAAAAATTCTCAATAATGTAGGAATTAGAAGGGTCTACTCCAATAGGATGAAGCGTGTCTACAACAAATATATACCAACTTAGGCTTAATGGGGAAAGACTGAATGCATCCCACTAAAATCAGAAGAAAACAAAGATATTGGTACTTGCCATCCAATTAAGTCATGTCCAGGAATTTCTAATCAATGGAGCAGGTAAAAAGAAATAATAAAAAGAGGAGAAGAATAAAAAGCCAGGTTTAAATGAGGAGGAAGCAAAATTCACTTTGCTTGCAAGTGACATAAGTGTTTATGTAGAAAATCCAAGAGAATTTATTTTGATCTTTTAATATTACTGTAATTAATGACTTAGTTTTTAGCAAGGTTGTAGAAAGATAAAAGATTATTGTGCAAACATTAGTTGTTTATTATTATGCTAACAATAATCAAATACTGAAGACTTTTAAAAATATACTGTTTTATTTTAATGAGAAACAAAAGAAGAGAGAGAAACTGGAGCACTGCTCAGCTCTGACTTATTGGTACTAGGGATTAAATCTGGGACTTGAGAACCTCAGGCATGAGAGTCTTTTGCATAACTGTTATGCTATCTCCCCAGTTTGATACTGAACAATAATATTATTTTAATAATTTTATTTCTTATTAATAGTTACAAGATTATAGTGTATAGTTCCACACCACACCCACTATCAAAGTTACATATCCTCACCCTCCCAATTCCAAAAAAGATAACCATCATAGTTCTCACAAGTTTTACAAATAGTTTGCTAGCTTCTTTTTTGTTTAAATTTTTTATTTTTGGCAATTTCATGTAAATCAGATCTCTAGACTCCACATATGAATGAAACTATCTGTAGTTGTCTTTCATTTCTTTATTTATTTCACTAAGCAAAATCACCTCCAGTTGCATCTGTTTTGTACCAAAGAACACAATATAGGACTTCCGGAGGTAGCACTATGGAGCAGTAGCAACAGTGTTTCTCTCCTCTTCTCTCCAGGTCAACTAGCAATGCCAAAGATCAACTGGGACCGCAACAAGATATGACTAGAATGACTTCAGAAACCTACCAAATCACCGGTGAGTGAAAACATGAGTGCCTTGTGGACAGAGAGGAGTCTAAGGAGAGATTGAGCAGCTGGTAACAGTCCTGCAGTTTACCAGTTGAGGCACCACCTTCAGTCTGTTTTGCCAACAAAAAGACTGCTGAAGGGAAGAGAGGACTCCCCTAAGACTCACCAAATACAACTGTGAGTCTCCTTTGCTACTGCCCTCAGAGGCTGGAGCAGCAGGGGGGATGCCCTGAGATGACATTGGCGGATAGAGAAGTTAGAAGAAACTCAGGAGAAGATCTACACCTCGGTGGCGTACCAGTGGGGCTCTCTGGTGGAAGGCTTTCCACATTGTTCTGATGAGAACATGGTGAATAACTGCCTCAGAACCTACAGACTATAAACGGAACTTGTTTAGAAACTCACAGGGCCCAGCAGTGCTGCCCAGCTTGGCAGAGAAGCTGAATTGAGCTTGGAGCTTTGGATCCTTGGGGTGTGAAAGTCTCTTGGCATAACCACTGTATTATCTCTCCCCCACCCTGCTTTATCTCTTGGTCAGGAGTCAGTGATTAAGCTAAAAAGCCTACTTATAGTTTAAAAGCCCTCAGGCTCCCATAGCCTACAGGGAAGAAAAAGAAGAAAAGAAGCTTTTAACAGCCTCTGTGCTCCAACTCAGGGATTGAAATAATATTGAAACAACTGTTAATTTACACAACTGTGACCTCTTTAAATACCTTACTTAGATGCAAGTTAATCCAGGTAAGAGTGATCAGTAATTTGAAAAGTACTAAGAGAGGGGCCTCATAACATACTATATAGAATGGTTACACTAACAAGAAAAAAATATTAGAGAAATGAAGCAGGATAAAATTCCAGATAAAAGCACCACTAAGATTGAAGTACAGAATAATGAGGCCAAAATCCAAACACTAGTTAAGGAAATAATCAGAGGAGTGAGTAAAGAGTTTGAAAGAATTGTCATCAGAAATGCAGAAACAACAAATGAGCCTCTGGAAGAAAACATTAATTATCTCAAGGTTATTAGAGAGCTGATAGTTGAAATAGCTGAATTAAGAACACAACTAGCTGAACAAAGTAAAACAGTATCAGAACAGGGTAACAAAACAGATGAACTCCAGAAAACAGCACAGGGGAGAGAAAACAGAATAAATGAGGCTGAAAACAGAATTAGCAAGATCAAGGACAAATTAGAAATAACTAAAAAAGAAGTAAGAGATCTCAAAAAGAGATTAAGAGATACTGAAAACAACAACAGAGAACTATGGGATGACTTCAAAAGAAATAATATACACATTATTGGCTTACCAGAGGAAGAAAGAGAGGGAGGGGAAGAAAGCAGAGGAAGAGGGGAAGAAAGCATTCTTAAGAACATAATAGCTGAGAACTTCTCTAGTCTAGACAACATCAAAGACATAAAGGTTCAAGAAGCCCAGAGGGTCCCAAACAGAATTAACCCAGACTTAAAGACACTAAGACACATCATATTTAGAATGAACAGGAATAAGGATAAAGAAAGGATCCTGAAGGCTGCAAGAGAAAAACAAAGTCATCTACAGAGGAAAACCCATAAGATTAGCAGCAGACTTCTCCACACACAAGAGGACTTAACAATTATTAACATCTATTAACCCAATGAGAATCCATCTAAAAACATCAAACATCTACTGAAAGAACTACAGAAATATATTAACAGCAACACAGTAGTAGTAGGGGACTACAACACCACACTCTCTCAGCTTGACAGATCATCCAGGCAGAAAATAAATAACAACATGAAGGAACTAAATGAGATAGATAAAATAGAACTATTGGACATTTTCATAATTATTCAACCCAAGAAACTAGAATACACATTCTTCTCAAGTCCACATGGGTCATTCTCAAGGATAGACCATATGTTACTCCACAAAGACAGCACCAGCTAATTCAAGAGCATTGAGATCATCCCAAGCATCTTCTCAGACCACAGTGGAATTAAACTAACACTTAACAAGCAACAAAAGATTAGTAAGAGTCCCAAAATGTGGAAGCTCAATAATACACTATCTAATAACTACTGGGTCAAAGACGAAATAAAGGAAGAAATAAAAATGTTTCGAGAGTTCAATGAAAATGAAGACACAAGCTGTCAAAATATTTGGGACACAACTAAGGCAGTTCTGAGACAGAAGTTCCTAGTCATACAAGCACATATTAGGAAACAAGAAAAAGCACAAATAAATAAGATAATAGCACACCTTAAAGACCTAGAAGAAGAACAAAAGAACCCTAAAGCAATCAGAAGGACAGAAATAACTAAAGTTAGGGCAGAAATCAATAAAATTGAAAATAAGAAAACCATAAAAAAGATCAATGAAAGTAAATGTTGGTTCTTTGAAAGAGTGAATAAAATTGACAAACCTTTAGCCAGGCTCACAAAAGTAAAAAGGGAGAAGGCACAAATAAATCAGATTGCAAATGAAGTAGGAGATATCACTACAGACACCAAAGAAATTCAACATATCATGTGAGACTTCTATGAAAAACTATATGCCACCAAGCTAGAGAACCTGGAAGAAATGGATGATTTCCTAGATACCTATGAACTTCCAAAATTAAATAAAGAGGAACTAGATAATATGAACAGGCCCATCACAGCTAATGAAATTGAAACACTTATCAAACATCTTCCCAAAAATAAAAGTCCTGGACCAGAAAGTTTTACAAATGAATTCTATAAAACCTTCAAGGAAGAACTAATACCTCTACTTTTAAAAGTCTTCCAGAAGATTGAAGACACAGGAATACTCCCTTCCAGCTTCTATGAAGCCAGCATCACTTTGATACCAAAAGCAGACAGGGACACAACCAAAAAAAAGACTACTACAGACCAATATCTCTGATGAACATATTATTGAAATATTGAAAAAATTCTAGCTAACCAAATACAGCAGTATATTAAAAAGATTGTTCATCATGACCAAGTGGGGCTTATCCGAGGGATGCAAGGTTGCTTTAATATACATAAATCAATCAACCTGATCCACCATATCAATAAAAGCAAGACCAAAAAACAAATGGTTATATAAATAGATGCAGATAAAGCCTTTGACAAAATACAACATCCCTTTATGATCAAAACACTACAAAAAATTGGAATAGATGGGAAATTCCTCAAGATATTGGAATCTATAAATAGCAGACCTACAGCCAACATCATACTCAATGGTGAAAAACTGGAAGCATTTCTGCTCAGATCAGATACTAGACAGGGATACCCACTATCACCATTATTATCAACATAGTGTTGAAAGTACTTGCCATAGTAGTCAGGCAGAAGCAAGGAATTAAAGGCATACAGATTGGAAGAGAAGAAGTCAGGTCCTGGAAAAGGATGACAGTGGTCCTAGTGGGGGTTGTATTGTTATACGGAAAACTGAGAAATGTTATGCATGTACAAACTATTGTATTCACTGTAAAATGTTCATCCTCCAAAAACAAATTAAAAAAGAACACAATATCATCTTTTCTGATTTCACAGTAATATTCCATGGGATATATAATTTCTTTCGCCAGCCATCTGTTGATGGGCATCTAGGCTACATCCACTCTTGGCTATTGTGAATAATGCAACTATGAACATAGTGGTGCATGTCTCTTCTAATTAGTGTTTTAGTGTCTACTGTATAAATGCCTAAGGTACTTGCATTTTTATTGAAGGACTCTCTATACAGCCTTCCAAAGGGGCTGTACCAGTTTGTATTCCTAGCAACAATGTTGCAGAATTCCCTTTTCTCCACCTGCTCTTCAACACCTGTAATTTTATTATTTGTTGATATAAGCCATTCTTTCAGGTGTTAGATGTTATCTCTGTGTAGTTTTAATTTGCATGTCTCTAATGGTAAGTGAAATGGGACATTTATCCCTGTGTCTGTAGGCTATGTGTATCTCTTCTTTAAAAAATTTCCATTTAGTTTTTTGGTCCACTTTCTACTAGGTTAGTTTTGTTTTTGTAGATCTGTGCCAATCATGTATAGATATTTTATATCAGTTGTTAGTCTTATGTGTGATGTGAAAATATCTTCTCCCATTTACTCAGTTGCCTGGTTATCCTTGTGCAATTTGCTTTTGATATGTAGAAGCTAACGAAATGCTACGAACCTGGGTTCTTCTACTTCTTGTTGTAAAAGATTTATTGCCACAGGGATACAGGAGTTAAATACATAATGGTGGATGTCAACAAGTGATACACTCAGTAGAGTACACATGTTACACTGAGGAAGAACCTAGGTTCAAGCACCCAGTCTATATCTACAAGGGGTAAAATTTTCTTGAACTGTGAAGCAGTACTGCATCTCTCTCTCACCTCTCAATCTCTGTCTCTATCCAAAATAGACAAATGATTAAATTAAATATGTTATGTTACCGAACTAAGATTTTTCTCTTTGATACAAAAAGAATTAAGAGAGAATTGGGAAAAAATACATTTCTTTCTATGAGGTTCAGTGCTTTGCTGTCTAAAGTCATTTGGTTAATGCCATTGGAATTTTGATAGGGATTCTATTGAAATTGTAGATTGCTAAACTTAGCAGAGCATTTGAGCTGGGTATATGAAGCAACAACCCCAGACCTAGAGAATCAGGTCAGCAAAAGAGCTCATCTGGACAGTGCAGCTGCTTTGCTGTGCATATGACTCAGGGTTAAGCTTGGCCCCCACTATACTGGAAGAAGCTTTGGTGTTGTGGTGTCTTTCCCTCTGTGTGTGTGTCTTTTCTCTCTATTAAAAAAATGTCAGCCTTGAGTGGTCAATCCCTGGTGATGAAGGAAGAAAGGAAGAAAGAAAGGAAAAGGAAAGGAAAAGAAAAGAGGAAAGGAAAGGGGAAAAAAAAAGAAAAAGAAAGGAAAGGAAAAGAAAAGGAAAGCAAAAAGAAAAGAAAAATAGGGGCTGGCTCCAACTCCATCAGGACCCAGAGAGGGAAGAGGGAAAAGGGAGGGGTATTTGGATGTAGTAATAGATGTACATGCGACTTAGAAAGGAAGAGAAGATGAGACCATAGGGGGGAAAATGGACAAATATAGACAAGTACTTGTAGAAATAATAGTTAATAATTATCTGCAATCTTAAGAGAACTGCTTTAGCTTACAATGGAGGATTGGGATTCAGAACTCTGATGGTGGGAACGGTATGGAGTTGTTCCCCTGTTAGATTGTAATTTTGTAATTAAGTCAAATAAAAAATTAAAAAGAAAGGAGTCGGACGGCAGTGCAGTGGGTTAAATGCATGTGGCGCAAAGCGCAAGGACCCATGGAAGGATCCCATTCCAGTCCCACCCAGGGCAGCAGGTCTGCAGGTGTCTATCTTTCTCTCGCCCTCTCTTTATTTCCCTCCTTTCTCCATTTCTCTCTGTCCTATCCAACAATGATGACATCAATAATAACAACAATAAAAAACAGCAAGGGCAACAAAAGGTTAAATAAATAAATATTAAATAAGTAAATAATTAAATATCCTATGGTTTTGTCAATGTTTCCTTTTTATAAATAAAAATAAATAAATATTTTTTTAAATCATATTAAAATGAAAAAAGTAAATAGATTTCAGAACTTAAGGTGGCGGCTTAATGATAGCACCTGACCTACACTCCACAAAAAACAAAACAAAACAAAACAAAAAAACTTACCTGGGAATTCCAAGTGAGAACAGGATTTCCAGGCTAATAGGAGGAAAACTATAGAGGAAAGGACAAAGAGGATCCACAGTAAAACATTATAAAACTATCTATAAGCTGGAAAAAGGCTGCTAAAAAGAACAAAGTAGAACTGGAATGGCAGTGAGTTTTTACTTTCCTCTGCATCCCAAGCCTCCCAAACCAATCCCCACTCCAGAGTTGGCTTACTCCTAGTATGAGAACCAGTTGTAAACAAAGTGGCCCTCCAACAGAATTAAACTCATTAACCAAGATTCCAAGGGGGAACCTTTTGTCAGAACTCAGTGGGGAGGTTATCTGAAAAGGTGGGGGGGACTTACTGACTCCTAACTATAGAAATGCTCAAGCCACATTTTTAAAAAATTAATTAATTTATTTAATAAAGGAGGCATTAACAAAACCATAGGATAAGAGGGGCACAACTTCACACAATTCCCACCACCAGATCTTGGTATCCCATCCCCTCCCCTGATAGATTTCCTATTCTTCATCCCTCTGGGAGTATGGACCCAAGGTCATTGTGGGGTGCAGAAGGTGGAAGGTCTGGCTTCTGTAATTGCTTCCCTGTTGAACATGGGCCTTGACTGGTAGATCCATACTCCCAGCCTGCCTCTCCCTAGTAGAGTGGGGGTCTGGGGAAGCAGAGCTCTAGGACCCATTGGTCCTCAAGCCACATTTTTTAAGGGGGCTGGAGCTTTCTGATTGGTTGATCTGCAAGGGACCTGTTTGTTAGATTTTTTCCCTCCCTCTTGCTGTTTTGACCAATCTCTGACTCTGTTGGTGCTGTTTACATAGAGGGTTGTTCATGATTTCCTGTATGAAAGGAGTCTGGCTTGGTTTTACTTAGTTTAATGTCTATTTTTCTTTCTTTATCTACTGAGTATATGTTTGATAGTTCCTTTTCGTAATTGTTGGGATTTTGCTTTGTTTTGGTGTGTGTAGTTGATTTGGTTTAGTTTAATCTGGAGGCTGTATGTTAGTCTTTTTTCATTGTTGTTTGCTTCTCTCTGGTTTGATCACAATTAGCTATTGTTAAGGTTGTTGTATTGACTGGCTCTTCTTTGTGTGAGGTTTTTTTTTTTTTTTTTTTGTCTTTTTCTTCCTCTCTGATTCGAACAATCTGAACAATCTTTGCTTTTGCTTCTATTATTGCTGTATTCACTTGTACTTGTTTGTGATTTATTTTATGGAAGGAGTTTAATTTGCTGTGGTTTTTCCTTTTTATTTTCTCTTCTTTCCCACTATCTCTTGAATTTCCGTTTGGTAGTAGATTTTTGTAATTGCTCTTGCTTTGTCTTTCTTTGGGGGGGATTTGTTTGGTAGACAGTTTTGGCTGAACTGCAGGCTGTTCTGTTTTAGTTTTGTTTTTTCTTTCTTTCTGGTTTGATCAAGATTTGATTTTGTTGTTGTATTGGCTGCTGGTGATTAATTGAGTTCCCTTTTGTTGGGAGATTTTAATTTGGTTTGATACTGCTCTTTTTTCTTGCTTATTTTTCTTTTCTTTCCTTCCTTTTTTTTTGATGGCTTTAAAATACTTTATTGATTTCTTTTATTACAATAACCCCCTCTTCCCCCAAAGCCCCAATAGTCTTTGGTGAAAGGACATAGACAAGTTTTTTTTGTTTGTTTGGTTTTTTTTTTTTTTTTTTTTTTGCAGCTGTTTTAGTCATATATCCCTCACATCAATTAGAACACAAGAGACATTTCATCTCATATGACTTCCCTGGGCAGATGACCTCACCAATGTAGCTTAGAACCCACCTTCACAAAGCCCTAATCCACTGGGGAAAGATATAAACGGGTTGGGAGTTTGGATCAACCTGCCAATGCCCCTGTCCGTGTGTGTGTGTGTGTGTGTGTGTGTGTGTGTGTGTGTAGAAGCAATTACAGAAGCAATTAGCCAGACTTTGATTCATACTCCCAGAGGCATAAAAAATAGAGAAGCTTTCAGTGGAGGGAATGAGATATGGAACTCTGGTGGTGGAAATTGTATGTAATTGATGTAATTGTACTCCTCTCAGCCCACAGTCTTGTTATCATTATTAAATCACTAATTAAAATAAAAAAGAAAATCTTAAAAACAAAATTAAAGGTGGGGGGTGGGTTAGGCAGTGGTGCAACCAGGTAATTGCACATGGTACCATGTGTAAGAACCTGGATTTGAGCCTCCACTTCCCACTTGTAAGGAGATGATTCCTGAGTGGTGAAGCAGCTCTGCAGGTGTCTGTCTTTCTTCCTCTCTTTTTCCCACCTCCCTCTTGGTTTTTCTCCCCCATATTGAATAAAATAGAATGGGTTGTGGGGGGCACCAGGAATAGTGCATTCATAGTGCAGGCACTGAGCCCCAGTGAGAGTCCTGGGAGCAATAATAAGTAAATACATAACCAATAAATAAATAATTGGAAAAATAAAAGAAACCTGGATAACCAATCAATACAATACATAAATTCAAGCTACTACTCTAGGGGAGCGATGACAAAATATTTTTGGAGAAAGAGACCTCAAAATTAATGGGGACGTGAATAAGACAAGGTGAAAAACTGTCTTTCATTCTTTCATTAAACGAAGAATACTCTGTTCCACTGAAATACTCTAGACCACTGTTTATAGCAACATTTTCCAAAGGACTTTAGACAGCAACACACTGAACCTCATAGAAAGAAATGTATTTTTCCCCCAATTCTCTCAATTCTTTTTTTTTTATCAAAGAGAAAAAATTTAGTTTGGAAACATGACATATTTATTTATTTGTCTATTTTGGATAGAGACAGAGATTGAGAGAAGAGAGAGATAGAGAGATATGTAGCACTGTTTCACAGTTCAAGAAGATTTCACCCCTTGTAGATGTAGACTGGGTGCTTGAACTTAGGTTCTTCTTCAATGTAACATGTGTACTCTACTGGGTGTATCACTTGTTGACATCCACCATTATGTATTTAACTCCTGTATCCCTGTGACAGTAAATCTTTTACAACAAGAAGTAGAAGAACCCAGGTTCATAGCATTTCATTAGTCTATCACTATTGGATTTGTATTTATTTGCCTGGGTACTGTAGTACCCATTCATTGGGGAAACTGAACGATCCTTCCTAGCCGACTGAATCCACATGGATCCTGGTCACTTTCAAAGCCAGCAACAAGCAGCTCCTGACAGCTTTCAACCTGACCTGTTGACTGGCTACGGAAGAAGGGCAAACGCTAGAAGAAGAAGAAGTGAACATATGCCAAGTGAACCATTTGTGCTAGTGCTAAAGGTTAGATACATATCTTTTAAATAAATTTATGTAAGATTAAAATGTGGGTCAGTTAAGAACATTAAGTAGAGAAAGAAAATTACCACGGCGATACTTGTGAAAGTGATTTCAAATTACTGCAGCTGGAAGAGGCGAATCCAGTCTAACCAAAGCTCTCTCTTGGTTTCTTTTCTTCATGTGTGGCTCCTCACAGGAGAGGAACATGGTGGGAATAATGGCCTCATCTAGGTTGGATACTGGCAGCATTTTCCAGTAAGAAGCTCAGAATTTGCTCATGCTTTTTAATAATCTCCCAATTAAATGTGATGGTTGCAAGATAAATCCCAATTTGAAGAGCACAATAAAACCTGGAATACAGTCTTGGGAGATGTGAGCTCATAGTTTCTGAAAAGTAGATGGCAGGTAAACTGCTGAGTGAGGTTTTTTTCCCCCCCTTTCCCAATTACACCTTACAAAAAAAAAAAAAAAAGCCCAAGCCTTCATACATATAATTGCACACACCAGCTCCTATACATGCTCCTCCAGCTTCAAGCCCTCAGTCCTGACAAACATGTAGAAGAAAAGCTTCATGCCAAAGCTAGGCCTCTGCTGCACGTGGATCTGAGCAATGATTATGAGTCAATTACCCACAGGAGCCTCTTCCACCACAGTAAACCAACAAAGCACATGGATTTGATTATTTGGGAGAAGTGACCAGTGTGCAAAAAGCTCAAGATAATCACAGTAGCATGTTTGCAAAGACAGTGAGGGGAAACAAGTATATGAGAGAAAAAAATCTAATAAATAATAATGCCAAAAAAAAACCTGACAAAAAAATTAAAAGTTTAAGGGAATAATGGTAACAACCCGGTAACAGAAACAGACAGGATTTAGTAAAGCAATTTAGGGAGTAACTATATATATAATATTGAAATTTGTGAGAAAAGTAATCATCTTAAATTCATCAAGTGGAGGACTCTTCACTTGGGGACTCCCTCCAACTTTGTAAAAAAAAAAATCCTCTATGTGACCTTGAGGGGTTCCCAGACTTCTGGACCCCAAGGTTAAGCCCTCACTATCAAGATTCAAAGCCACCTTTAAGAACCACTGACAGCAGAAAACTCAAAAAGGAAATACACATGCAGCATAAAAACAATATTTTCTGGCTTCTTTACTAAATTGTTATATCCTCAGAGAGCACTTCAGCAGCCAAAATAAAATCACCTAATGTAGTCTCTGGGTAGTAATATTATAAAAATAAAATAAAATAAACAAAGTGGTGATATAGTTTCTTTTTTTTTTGGAGGGAGGGGAAGCAAAACAGCTAGCTTCTATAATTTAGTAACTGCATCTTTTTTTTTTATTAGTGATTTAATACTGATCAAGATAACAAGATTGTGGGATAAGAGGGGTATATAGTTTCTTAAGGTGAGGTCTAAAATGTGTAGTGCCTTTCTCAAAATTCACAACTGGGCAAAATGCAGAGCTATTAAAGCAGATCCTCTTCCTAAATACCTTGAAATTCATGTCCCTTTTAATTACCTAGAATTCATGTCACTTTTGTGAAGAAGCTATAAACATACACAATCATAAAAGCACATTTAGACGCCCTGAACAAAATCAATGCCATATTATTTTAGTTTATTATTCCTTATAGAGTTCACACTGGTCTTCCTACTTTCATATTTATTTATACCAAAGAAGCAAAAGAACATAAATGTCACACTTGGGAGACCACTAATGCTAGGGTTGAAGAGAATACATACAGCATCTGCCTTCATTAGAAAAAAAAAAAAAAGAAGAAAAGAGAAAGAAGGAAAGAAAGCAGTCTTTACAAATCAGTCTCACATAATCTAGGACAAAGATGAAGGTCACTGTATTATTTAGTTTTAAAAAGGCACTGATCAGGATTAAGATGATGGTTCCTGAGGTCTGAAGGACTGTCAGCATGCATAAATGATTTCCCCCTCTTAATAGGGATAAACAGTGTGTGGGGGAAGGGTGATAAATAGTATAAGAATACAGTTCACCTCCTCTCCGCTTTGTTATTCTTCAGGTTTTTTTTTTTTGAACCTCTAAACTCAAGAGGTTCTCCCTCTATTCACAACTTTGCTGCTCTTATGAAAAATTAATGATGGCTTTTTTCCTCAACAGAAACCTGCCATTTGTTTATTTATTTGCAGAAGAGTAACAAAGAGGTGAGTCTCCCAGCAGGAGAAGCTTCTCTCACACCATGCCACTTATGACTGGGGGAAAATGTCCCCTGTTAGTTCAAGGCTAGCCAGTGAATAGATGGTGTGCAGCCTAGCATGGTCTGTAGAACAAGGATTACATCCTCCACAGAAGAGAGCCGCCAACACAAACAGCCTGCCCCCAACAGCAGGCTGACCCCACACCTCTCTTGCTGTCTCCTTTCTGCCTCCAGCACACAGGGCCACGCTGTGTTTGCAAGCTCATTGTTCTGCAGGCTGATTCTCTGTGAGGGGTTCACAGGTGAGGGCGGTGAGCCTGTATGCATTAACAGGGACAAAACAGAGAGGATGCTTTTAGTTAAGCCGCTAGTTCTCAGAAAACACTTCTGGAAACATCACGACTCACGACTGCATCATTCTTGAATAGAAAAGCTGGGGTGCAGGGGTGCGGGGTGGGGGAGGGGCGGCTGCTTTTTTTTTTTTTTTTTGCTTGTTTTAAAACGATTTGCCTGGCCCCATGTCAGAGCACCAGTCTGAGTACTCATATTCCCTTGTGCCAAGTACCAGGTTCAAGCATCCTGGTCCCTACCTTGAAAGAAGATTCTCTTTCTCCCTCACTATCTTCCATTCTTCTCTCAACTTCTCTGTCCATTCAAATAAATAAATATTTATATATACAAATATGTATATACTAAATGATTTGCCAAGGTAAGTAGATTACAAAGATAAGAGAAAAGTTCACGAGTCTCCATTTTAATGCCCACTTGCATTGTCCCTCCAAGCAATTTCTGATGAAATTCTACTCCCTTCTACCTCCGGCACATAAACACCCTTTCATTTAAAAACCTATATGTGAGCACTTTACATGTGAATTTCGCTCAGTCTTTTACAATGAAATCTTGCTTATTGTTGCAGAAGCGTCAAATGCCAGTCAGGGTCTCAGGCATTTCTAAACACAGGCTAGCTGGTAGGTAGTGGGAGGCTCTCTGCATTCACTAGTTATATAGCAGCCAGATGGGAACTGTGGGCAGAACAGATCTTTGATAAGAAGAGTTTACCAAATGAATTCTAAATATATATGAATGAAGGGGCCAGGTAGTAGTGCACCTGGTTAAGCGCTCATATTACCGTGCACAAGAACCCAGGTTCAAGCCCCTGGTCCCATATGCAGGGTGGAAATTACAGGAGTCGTGAAGCAGTGCTGTAGGCATCTCTCTCTCTCTCTTTTTCTCCTTTCTGTCTCCTCCTCTCCTTTCAATTTCTCTCTGTCTATACCGAATAATAAATAAAATTCTAAAATATTAAAAAAAGAAGCTAGGAAACACACACACACACACACACACACACACACACACACACACACACACACACACACGTATGGGTGAGTTTAATCAAGGCCTTACGAGTCAGCCAATCTTCACAGAGCTCCCCTGGCTACTGTATTGCCCTCTCCCAATTTTACAGATGCAATAACTGAGAAACAAACTAGGCTTCTTGCCTGAGGTTGACAGTTGGCAGGTGGTAGAACTGGGATTCAAAGCTGGTACTGGCTTCCGTTTGCTTTGATTTCTCTTTAGATATGTTATTTAAAATAAATTTATATGACTGAAATAACTATAGCATATTTATAGTTTTGAATCCCAATATCTAGAAAGAACCAGGGAGTACTTCCCAAATAAACATTTTCAGAGAGTATACATTGAAAGGCAAAATCAATTCGTGTTTTAAAACCTATTATAAGGATTTTACTACTGTCAACATTTTATTAGTAGATATCAAAAAACCATTACTACCACAGTCAAATACTAAAAAAAAAAACATAAATGGACTTTGTTTCTTAAGGAAAATGCAATATATACACAATAAAGCCTTTTAATTCCAGAAATAGCAACCTGTGTATATTACCAAGTCATTAATACCAGATTTGGTGTCCTTTTCTAAAACCTAACATATGACAATTAGTAAGCTTTGTAATGAGTTCATTAGAAGCCACTGTTAAGAGTCTAACACAAAGCTTCTGTATGATAAATCATAAAAAGTCAAATGACAGACTGTGGATAGGGAGTAAATATCTGTAACATTTCTAGTAAACAAAAGATTGGTAACCAGAAATTGTACAGAAATCCTGCAAATTGATAAGATGAACAATTCAAAAACAAAACAAAGCACAAGTGGTATATATACCATGTCATGGAAAGCATGCCATGGAAAGCAAAAATGAATACTATCACACATTGATGGTAAGAGTATATGTATGATAGTTGATTTGCAGATATTTTAGAAGTACATAGTCAAAGACAAAAATGAGCAAATTCTATCATCTTACAAGTACTTCCTCTGAGACCACACACAGATACAAAAGGAGATATGGGGGGGGTATGGTAGCACAGCGGGTTAAGCGCACGTGGCACTTGCACGTGGCAAGTGCAAGGACCAGAGTAAGGATCCCGGTTCTAGTCCCCGGGTCCCCACCTGCAGGGGTGGGGGTCGCTTCACAAGCGGTGAAGCAGGTCTGCAGGTGTCTATCTTTCTCTCCCTCTATCTGTCTTCCCCTCCTTTCTCAATTTCTCTCTGTCCTATCCAACAACAACAATAAGAATAACAACAACAAGGGCAACAAAATAGGAAAAAATGGCTTCCAGGAGCAGTGGATTTGTAGTGCAGGTACCGAGCCCCAGTGATAACCCTGGAGGCAGAAAAAAAAATGGCGATATGGTCAAGGATAGTCACTGAAACTTGTATAGTGTGCTATTTTGCCATATGGGTAACCCATGCTTGAGCCCAGACCCCACCTCATTGAAAAAAGCTTTAGTGCTGTGGTCACTCTTACTCTGACTCTCTGTCTCTATCTAAAACAAAACAAAAAAACAAAACAACACCTTAAGGTGAAATAAATAGGACAACCTTAAATGTCTATCAGCCAGCGAATTAATAATTAAATTATAGCATATTCAGGCAACATAGTAATTAAGAATACTAGTCTAGATTTAAACACATAAGAGTCCCAAAGTAAAAATTAGTGAAAATGTTACAAAACAAAACACAGTGAGATCGTATTTATATAAATATCCAAAAGTCCACACAAATCATTTTATATGTTTCTAAGATATGCTTAATGTATATATAAAATAATATCTAATGGCTGAAACTATCACACCTATTGCTTATAGATAGCATGGAAGTGGTCTGCAATTGGAGGGATGTACAGAGGGAAAAGAAACTTGATATAGTGCTACTTATTTAAATTGGAAAATTCCTATATAATTTATATAGTTAAAACATATATTAAGGGGCCACACAGTAGCACACTTGTAGAGCACGCCTCTTGCTGTGTGTAAGGACCTAGGTCCAAGCTTCAGGATCCCACCTGCAGGGGAAGAAGCTTCAGGAGCAGTAAAGCAGTTCTGTAGGTATCTCTCTTTTTAAAAAATATATTTTATTTATTTTATTGAGAGAGACAAAGACAATGCACTGCTCATCTCTGGTTTATAGGAGTTCAGGGAATTAAACCTGGGACCTCAGGGCCTTAGGCATGAAAGTCTTTTCCATAACCATTATTCTGACTGCCCTCTGTTAAGTGTATCTCTTTTTCTCTCCCTGTATACCTCTCCCTCTTCTCTCAGTTCCTCTCTGTCTCTATATTAAAAAAGGGGGGGGAGTCAGGCGGTAGCACAGTGGGTTAAGCGCACGTGGCACAAAGTGCAAGGACTGGTGTAAGGATCCTGGTTCAAGGCCCCAGGATCCCCACCTGCAGGGGAGTCGCTTCACAAGTGGTGAAGCAGGTGTGCAGGTGTCCATCTTTCTCTCCCCCTATCTTCCCCTCCTTTCTCCATTTCTCTCTGTCCTAACAACGATGACATCAATAACAACAACAATAACTACAACAATAAAAAAAAACAAGGGCAACAAAAGGGAAAATAAATTTTAAAAAATTTAAAAAATAAATAAAATAAAAAAGGGGGGAAACATCCACTGGAAGTACTGGATTTGTTGTGCTGCCACCGAGCCCCAGTACACATATACCTATACACGTAAACTCTCTCTGTGTATATACACACACACATAGAGAAAAGAATGCTGAACCAAATATGCCAACATCATAGGCATACATCTGCCTTTTAGTTTTGTACATGTTTGTAACTCTCCAAAATAAAAGAATATAATTTTACGTATTTATTTATTTATTTATTAAATTTTGTCTACAGGGTTATCGCTGGGACTTGCTACCTGCACTACAAATCCACTGCCCTTAGAGGCAATTTTTCCCCTTTGTTGCCCTTGTTGTTTATCACTGTTGTTGTTATTATTGTTGTTATTGCTGCTGTTGTTGTTGGATAGGACAGAGAGAAATTGAGAGAGGAGGGGAAGACAGAGAGGGGGAGAGAAAGATAGACACCTGCGGGCCTGCTTCTTCGCTTATGAAGAGACCCCCCTGCAGGTGGCTCAAACCTGGATCCTTACGCTGGCCCTTGTGCTATGTGCCATGTGCGCTTAACCCACTGCACTACCACCCAGCCCTACAATTTATTTTATTTTTAATTGTTATCAAGTTTATCACTGGGGCTAAGTGTCAACACTACGTTGCTTCCAGTAGCCATGTTTTCCATTTTTCCTCTTCCTTTCTGTTTCTAGTTAATAGGATCAAGAAATTGAGAGGGAAGGGGGGAGATGTGTCAGGAAATTGTGAGTTTGTGGTAGAGCGTGGCAGGGCTTGGCCTAAGGAGTGCATCTAT
Source organism: Erinaceus europaeus (assembly GCF_950295315.1). Classification (NCBI taxonomy): domain Eukaryota; kingdom Metazoa; phylum Chordata; class Mammalia; order Eulipotyphla; family Erinaceidae; genus Erinaceus; species Erinaceus europaeus. The sequence goes on from NC_080163.1 coordinate 161,306,706, forward strand.
CCTGTCAGTCTCTAAGGAGAGGTTGAGCAAGGAGAGACAGGAATAACCCCAAAGGTTTGCCCCGTCTTATCAGACTCCCTGCCTCACAAAGTACCCTGCATTCCTGATACTATGGCCTGCTCCCTTATTATCTACATAATCATTGCTTTGCCTGAAAGATCATCACCCATTCCATTCCTTTAATCTATCTTCTTTCTACTTCAAGACCCTGCCTGCAGGGTATTATTATTTATCCTACCAGTTAAAACCCTGCAACAGTTGCTAAGGAAGTTACCTTTCCTAGCCCCTTTTTGCCTTTCTCTGCCCCTTTCCAAACCATGTCAAGCCATTTCTGTTTCCAACTTGCCACTTCCGGTCCAACCTTTAAAAGCTTGGGCTACCTGATCAGTAAAGAATCGAATTGCCTCGTGGCCACGAGCTCTTTTCATGAGTCATCTCCCTCGCATCGCTGAGTGAGTAGCAGCCCAGGCTAGCTCCAGTAGTGTTCTCTCCAACCCAGAGAATATGCACTCGGGAAGAGGCACCCCCATGCTAGAGACTCTCCCTGGCAGAGATGGAGGGGGGCGAGTAAAAGAGAGACAACTGCAGCACTGTTTTACTGTTACTAAACACCCCCTTCACCTTGCAGGTGGATATTGGGTGGAGAACTTGGGTCCTTGAGCATGGTAATATGTATACTCAACATGGTGTACCACATCCCCACCCGATATTCTTAAAAAAAAAAAAATAGAAATGCCACTTGTGATTTTCATGTAAACCTGCGAGTCACATCCTGCCTCTTGTTCATGTTTATTTTTATCTTACACAATTCTGTTCTTAAATAAGGACAAATTAGAGTGAGAACACTTTGACATTCCATTTCTTCCAAAAAAAAGGAACATAATATATATGAACAACATATTCTTTTGCCTGAGAGAACTCTGACATTAAAGAGATATGTGTTTCATAAGTTAATGGATGGCATAGTGGGGACAACATCAGGTTCTTACAATATTTCATGGAATCCCACAAAGATGCTGTATTGGTGAATGCGAGTATCAGCTACAAAGAGGAAGGAAGCAACTCAGACACTCTTCCAATCACAGCTAAGGCACACTCCAATATAGTGGCTTAGATCTGTATAATAATATAACATGACCATTTAAAGTTAATATTAAAATGAAGCAATAAAAATTAAATTTCCTGGTCACACTGGCCAAATGCCCAAATCTTGCTATGTTGGACAGCTTAGACATAGAATCCTGGTTCTACTGGACAGTACTGGTTTAGAGAATAGATGTTAAAGTCAAATTCCCTGGACCTCTGTCTTAGCTCTTCTTAAGCACTACCTGTTCAAAAGTAAATGTTTAAATTTCTTTGTGTCTCTGGCCTCATCTCTACAATAAAGACAGTCACAAAAACCCTCCTCACAGCATTTTTGTGAGGAGCGAAATGATTTAATGCATGGCAAGTTGAAATGAACATGCTAAGCATCATAGAATAGCAGGCAACTATTATTGTTGTTATCTCCTTGCTGTATCATTGTTGGTAGGAAGATGCCCCATGGGTCTCACAATTGCTCTCTTACAGAGTGACAGCTCATGGCAGAGGAAGAAGCAACGTTCTGGTCAGGAAGAGAAAAGCCTTGGTACCCTGGGGGTCTAATGGTCAGTATGACTTTGAGTGTTCACAAAGCTTTAGGTCCTCATTTGATAACATTTTCTTTTAAAATTGAACATTTCCATTCATTCAAGAAAACATATTAAGTGCCTGTTATGTGTCAGGCACCATTCAAAAATCTGGGGACAAATAGATCTATTAGCAGATCAGACAAGGACCCCTCACCTCGTAGAACTATCCTAGAGGTGAGCACAAGCGATGGCATAACATGTAAGTAAACAAAACAGCATGAAAGAAGGTAATAAATACTTTGGAAAAAGAGAAGATGTACAGGAAATTTGAAGTTGAGGAGGGTTAAGTTACATTTTTTTTTAATTCTTGCTTCGTGTTTTGGTTTTTTTTTTTTCCTCCAGGGTTATTGCTGGGGCTCAGCACCTGCACTATGAATCCACTACTCCTGGTGGCCATCTTTTTTCCATTATTATTTTGGTGTTCTTGTTATTGTTGTTGGACAGGAGAGAGAGAAATTGAGAGAGGAGGGGAAACAGAAAGGGGAGAGAAAGATATTCACCTGCAGACTTGCTTCACTGCTCTTGAACTGACCCCCCTATAGGTGGGGAGCTGGGGGTTCGAATTGGTATGCTTGTGCTGGTCCTTGTGCTTCGCACTATGTTCACTTAACAGGGTGCACTACCACCATCCCCTTCAAGTTACAATTTTAAAAATGAGGAGGGGGGAAGGAAAAACAATAGAAAAAAATAAAGCGAGGGGAGAGTAAGACTCTAGGTGGGGCTCACTTTCCTGCCTGCTTCTCTCAATTCATACCAAATGATATTGCATTTGCTGATCCCAGTCTAATCAACACAACAAGTACCACTTCAGCATGCTTCACTTCAGAATGTGTCCAGAGACATCAGGCATGGAATGTAAAACCTTCTGTTTCATTACTTAGGTGAGACCTTTCCTTTCATAATAAGGATTCTCTAATTCCATTCCAGGTGGTTCACTTCCTAACAAAGTCCCAAAACCTAGATATAGGCCAGGTCCCATGAGATAGGGCATATGTACACATGTATCCATAAATTAAGGCAAAATATATACGTGAAAGCAAAAGTACACAATAGTCTGCAGTGAGTCAGTATATGCGGCAAGCAAGTAGAGAGCCCTAGAAAGACATCATAAAGTTCATAATGAGACAGTGTCTACTTAGACTTAGATACCCTCCTCACCTACTTCCTATTACACTTCCCTCAGTCACTCCAAAGCTAACCTTATCAAAATAAGGACTGCAAAAGCTGAGTATGGGCAAGAGACTGGCATACTTTATGACTCTTTAGACACTTTCAGGCCACCCCATCAGCTGGGGCCCTATTCGGGGAGTCCTGAAATTCCCAACCAGACACAATGGGCCTAGACCTGGAATAAATCCCACTCTCCATTGTTACTGGTCATCTCTATCAAGAACAACAAAACAATCCCCTTTTTGGGCCCCCATAGGGCCTTGCCCTCGATGTGGATCAAAATGGTAGAGAATGTTCCAACCTCTGAAGGGAGGATGGACAACATACTCTATGTTTTACCTGAGGAAGATAGGTGCTGAAATTGGGGAAGTTTGGAATGTTTCTACTCATGACTACAGAATGTGAGCTCAGATATACAGGCATGCAGAGGTCACATAGGCTCCTTAGCTGAGTATGGGCTCCAGATCAGGTAAGATAGATGGGGTTTACAGTCAACAATATTGATACCCCTTCCCCATATTTGGGAGCTACTCTTCCCTGATTCAGCTTTCTGGTCCTTTTTGCAGCCATGACATGATCTTCCCAGACAATAACTTGGATTTATCTGCATATCAGATGTCAGGCTCAGAAAAAAAAAAAAGAAAGGAGAAAGTGGCGCACCAACGTGAGACCTAACCTGCCCATCCCCCAGATAAGTGAAGACTTTGACTACCTATCCATTATGGGCTGCTTTTCTACTTTTGAAGAGGTTTCCAAAGGCCTCTGCCCTTTCTTCATGAGACTGTTTCTCTGTTTCTGGAACATTTTGTTCTGGGCCACACTCTGGTTTCTGCCCAATGCCTGCCCACCTGCAGGAGCCGGCTCGCCGCCGCATCACGCGGGGCATTCGGTGTGGGCTCCCTCCACAATGCTCGGCTGCTGGGAGAAGGGTGGCAGACATGGTAGGCAGGGCTGCGCTTTCAGCATGGCCGGCCCACCCGCCCTCCTGCTATGAAGTCTGGGCAGATCCTGGACCACCCGGAGACCATGGGCTCCCTGCCAGGACTGGGCCCCCTGGCCTAGATCCCCAGCTCCGCTCTGAAGGCAGAGGAGCTAGAATACGCAGAGATTCATGCAGTGATGACAACCTACAATTCCTAGAAGTGGAGCTGGGCCGGAGGCCACCTCCAGATGGCGCACCCACCAAACGGCTAAGACAGTATAGATCTAAACTCGTGTTTAAAATGACATGTCTTCGTAACAAAAGTTTTTCTCCTTGTGTATTGAAGACCATGTTTATGTGTGTGTTTAAAGTTTGGTAAACATTAACTTTTAAGGTTAGAAATGTAACTTTAAGCCTACATTCTTACCAGACAAAGTTAAATGAAAAAGGTTTTCAACATAATTCTCATAAAGGTAAAATTAACTTACATTTAAAGTCTGAGGTAAAAATTAGTTAAAAATCAATATATTTTAACTAAGTTGGTCTAAAAAAACCTGCGCACACCTAGGGTGTGTCTCCATCTTTAATGGGTGTAACAAAAGGTTAAATAAGACGTTATTGATATGTAAAGCTCTTAAATACCTTCTCAATTAGAAACGGTGGATTGCACAATGGTTATGCTATAGATTCTCATGCGAGGCTCTAGCAGTGGTTCTTTGCCTCACCACATTTTATTGCACTTAAATTAGTTAAAGAGACTTAAAATAAAACAAAAAAGACTTTCCAAATTTATAAAGATACTTAAACCAATTATAATCATTGAGTTATCAATTGTGGTAAACTTTTAACCTGCTGCAAGTTTTGTTTCATAGTAAGTTAATTGCAGCTGTCAAGTTCTCTACAGAAAAGCAGAATTCCAGTGGCTGACCTTCCTCATGCAACAATTCACCCCCCAGCAATTCTTCGGTGGACATCTGCTTTGAACTGGCACTTCTATCGGACTTACTGGTACACAACTCTACAGTAGCTTTCCTTTATGCTGCTGGGTTTCTCAAAGACTGATTTCAGCCAGCTGCCTTGGGACTCTATAAGCCATACCCCCCATGCTGGGTAATGCCCACAGAGGCAGGAAACACCCGCTGAGGCAAGAAAAGCCCACAGAGGCAGGAAAGGTCCTTTACTTGATAAAGCCTTTCCCACAGAGACAAGAAACGGCTCCCTCTGGCCTTCCCTTGGCAGCACACTGGTTCTTGTTGCTCGCTTACTTGTTCCCCCATGTTTGTGCCAGTTTCTTTTTTGAAAATGCCTGTACCATATAGGTTTCTGTTCACCCCACACTCCTGATACTATGGTCAATTAGTTAAAAAGAAAAGGGGGAATTGTTGGTATGCTTCTAGTTCTGCTTCTGGGATCTAGTTCTGCTTCTGATACACTGCTTGACATTGTGGTCTATTTACATGGTCTTTTCTGTTACATTGGTTTGGTCTCACTCCCCCCACATCTGGGAGATTTGGTTTAGCTCTTGCTAGTTTAGTGCTTCTTCCTTCTCCCCGACCCCTATCCTACATACTTCCGGGGTTCCTGCCGCAGCTGCCAGAGTAGAAAGATGCAGGACAGAACTGTGTGGTGATTGGTTTAGATTAGTTTTTTTGAACCGTTCACTCATGAATAAAGATTAAACTGCATTCTCAGCTCAGCTGTGTGTTTCTGGTCATCTGTTACCCGCCCATGAAGCCAGCCAGGCGAAAACAACAAGAAAGAAAAGAAAAGAAAAGGAAAAAAAAACCTAGTATAGTCACAGGCCCTTTGGAATATAACTAAAATAGGCCTACTAACTATCTACAAAATGGAGAACCTCCCAACTCTTCCCCTGCACTATTCCAGCCTTAGGTCCATGATTGTTCAACAAGTTGTTTGGCTTTATATGTCAACTCTTTTTTCAGACACCAGGTTCCAGACACTACTATGATGCCAACTGGACTTCCCTGGGCAGACAACCCTATCAATGTGTCCTGGAGTCCCACTTTCCCAGAGCCCTGCCCCACTAGGGAAAGAAAGAGACAGGGTGAGAAAGAGTTATAGATCTACCTGTCATCACCTATGTTCAGTGAGGAAGCAATTACAGGTGCCAGACCTTCCACCTTCTGCACTCCATAATGACTCTGGGTCTATACTCACAGAGGGATAAAGAATAAGAAAGCTACCAGTGGAGGGGATGGGATGTGGAGTTCTGGTGGTGGGAATTGTTTGAAGTTGTACCCATCTTGGGTTTTGTCAGTGTTTCCTTTATATAAATAAAAATTTTTTAAAAAAAGTACCCCTTGTGGGATTGGGCAGTAGTGCAGTGGGTTAAGTGCACATGGCGTGAAGTGCAAGGACCAGCCTAAGGATCCAGGTTTGAGCCCCTGACTCCCCACCTGTAGGGGGGGTCACTTCACAAGTGGTGAAGCATGTCTTCAGGTGTCTGTCTTTCTCTCCCCCTCTCTGTCTTCCCCTTCTGTCTCCCTTTCTCTTTGTCCTATCCAACAACAATGACATCAATAACAACAGTAATAATAACCACAACAATGAAAAAACAACAAAGGCAACAAAAGGAGGAAAAAGTAGCCTCCAGGAGCAGTGGATTTGTGGTGTAGGCACCAAGCCCTAGTGGTAACCCCGGAGGCAAAAAAAAAAAAAAAAGAGTACCCTTTGACTAATCACTTGGAGATATGAGAAGAAAGAACATGCCAGGCAAGACTAACAGCCAGTGTAAGGGCCTGGAAAACAGAGCATAGTGATATGGCCAAAGTGGAGGGAGAAGGGGAGAAGAGTGGAGAGAGATCAGAGGTATGAGTGATGAGGAGACAGTAGAGGCAGGTGATAGACACCTGTTGGTCATTGCAAGGACTTTAGTTTCCACTCAGACTAAGACACATCCTCTGGATGGTTTTGTAGAGAGGAGTGACAGGATCTATGCTTCAAAGGCTCCTGATGGCTACTATGCTGAGAACAGGCAACAGGAGGTGGAATGTGGAAGCAGGAATGACAGGAAGAGGCCACCACAATATTCCCTAGAACAGATGGTGGTCTTTGTGCCATGCTGGTGGCATTGGAGGTTGTCAGACTCTGAATTTTCAAATTTTATTCTGACAGATTAGATGTGACATATGAGTGAGAGCACAGTAAGAAACTGCTGCTTAGCTACATAGTCTTGTTTGTTGTCTTTATTTAATACTTAGAACCAGCTGTCCAATCCAAAGGCTTGTCATATTGAAGTAATCCTCAGGTTATCTTAAGTAGAAATAACACAACAGAGAAAGTGCTTTTTTAAAGAGAGAAGGAATACAAATGCATAGAAATATCAATTTCTCATGTTAACTCAGTGAAAATATAAATCATATTTCACATTTTTACATGACTGTTTATGGGGAGAGGGAAAGAGTACAGGGTGAACCAGTCTTTGAAGACACCTTGTTATGTGAAATTAGCATTGAAACCATGTATACATTTTTGGGAGTGTATGGGGGGCTGTTGGGATCTCTCACACAATAATCCAATGCTCTCAGGCAGATTTTTTCTCTTTCTCTTTTTCTTTCTTTCTTTCTTTCTTTCTTTCTTTCTTTCTTTCTTTCTTTCTTTCTTTCTCTCTTTCTTTCTTTATTTCTCTCTTCCTTTCTCTCTTTCCCAGAGCACTGCTCAACTCTGCCTTATGGTGGTGCTGGGGACTGAATCTGGGACTCTGGAGCCTCATACATGAGAGTTTCTTTGCATAACCATTATGCTATCTACCCTCATCCTCATTTTTTATTTTTGAGAGAGAAAGATAGAAGGAGAAGGAAGGACACCACCATTTCCTTCACCATTTGGAGGCATTTTCCTCTATGTCATGGTGTTCCCATGTGGTGCTGGGGCTCCAACACTGTGTTTTGAGCATGGTAAGGTTCACACCCTACCAAGTGAGCAATCTCCAAGTCCATAAACTTTTCCATAGCTTCAAAATAAAAATTAAAACAACAATTATTGATCATTATAGTAAACCTCCAGCCAATACTATACTTAGTGGTGAGAAACTGAAAGCTTTCTAAGGTAAGGGTTAAGACAAGGATGCCCATACTCACTGTTATTAGTCCACATAGTTCTGGATGTTCTAGATGTAGCAATTAGGCAACAGAAAGAAACAAAGGGAATCCAAAGGGGCCAGATGCTGGCACATGGCACTCCCAATAGAATGCACATGTTAGAATGTGCAAGGACCTGAGTTAAAGACACTGGTTTCCACCTGCATGGGGGAAGCTTCAACAGTGGTGAAGCAGTGCTGCAAGTCTCTCTCTCTCCACCTCTCCCTTTCTTTATCCCTCTTCTCTCTTGTTTTTTGTCTGTCTCTATCCAATAAAAATTAAAAATAAAGATTTTAAAAGATTTAAAAATAAAAGGAGTTCAAACTCAGATGACCTAAGAGTATAGATAGGAAGTCCTTAAGGGTCCAGTACAAACTACTGAAAATAGTAGATTAATATAATAAATGGCAGCCTACAAAATTAATATATATAAATCAGTGGCATTCTTCTATGTAAGTCATAAACTGGAAGAAGAAGTAATAAAGCACCAGTGCTATTTAAATAAAATAAAAAGAACTAGGTGTCTAGGTATAAATTTAACAAAGAAGGTGAACAATTATTACCTTAAAACTATAAGTTACTACTTCAGGAAATAAAATAAAACAGAGGGGAATGGAAATTCTATGCGAGAGAACCACATGTAGCATTGTTCCACTGATCATAGAGCTTCTCCCTTGCAAGTGGGAAACAGAATCTTGAACCTAAGTGCTTGCACACAGTAATTTGTGGGTGCAACACCACTTCCTGGTCCCCAAATAGTCATTTTTTTTATGAGAAGGAAAGATACCAAGCACAGGTCTACCACCCATAGTGTTCCACTCATTTTGTTACTGTTACTCTCTTATGTGATGCTAGAAATTGAACTTGCTACCTCACTCAAGCACTCATCTACAGATGAGCCATCTCTCTAGCCTCATGAAAATCTTATTGGCCTTCCCAAAGGCAATAACAACAACAATAAAATTAATGTATTTGATGAAGTGAATTCAATGGGAAATAGAGAAGATCAGGATCAACAACACCATAAGGAAGTAATCAAGGAAATTCTGATGCAATGGAAGATATATTCAGGTTTCAACAACATTGCCAACAATCACCAAATAGGAGAAAGAAACAAAGAGAAGGCAAGGAATATTATAAGAGACTTAAGAGACATAGAAATGACTTCTACACATGGGCTAATTTAGATTTCAATTCAAACAAACAGCAATAACAAATAAAACACCTGCTTCAAGAAAAAGGAAGGCAATCAAGGAAAATTAAATGTGTATCTAATAACATGAAGCTGTGTTATTAATTTTTGTTGCATTCCTTCCCTGTTAATGTTTTTAGGAGTGATAATGCCATTATAGTTATGCTTTTCCTTTGGTTCTGAGATATGGATTGAAATATTTAGAGATGAAATTGTATGATGGCTGAATTTGCTTCAGAATAATTCATTCTGTGGGGGTAGGGGTAGGAAAGAAAAAGTATATGGGAGCCTGAGGGGTATAAATATGCTCACAAGATAACTACTGAAGAGGAATGATGAATATATGAATATTTTTTCTCTGTGGTTTTGTTCCTGATATTGCAGATAACTCCTGTTGACTAGAGGTTATCCTATAGTCTTCTTAGATTTCCCCCTTCACAGACATTCACATCCAGTCTATCAGCAGATCCTGGGAAATTCACATCTAGAGTATCTCTTAGGGTACTGGTTGGTGGCACATCCAGTAGAATATACACATTACCATGTGCAAGAATCCAGGTTCAAGCCCTTGGTCTCCATATTCAGGGTAAAACTTCATGATTGGTGAAGCAGTGTTTCTCCCTCAATATGTTCCCCTTCCCTCTTAATTTCTGTCACTATCAAAAGAAGGAGGGGAAAAAAGGAGGGGGAGGGTAATGGTCACCATGAGTGATGGATTCCTCACACAGGTAGGAAGTCACAGTGATAACTCTGATGGCTATAAAAAAGACAGTGTGTCTCCTCTCAGGCAGAAGTTGAAAAACAAGATCAGAAACGAAAACACAAGTAGAACCTGAAATGTAATTGGCATATCGCACCAAAGTAAAAGACTCTGGGGTGGGAGTGGGTGGGTGGGGAGAATACAGACCATGAAGGATGATAAATGACATAGTGGGGGTTGTATTGTTAAATGGGAAACTGGGGAATGTTATGCATGTGCAAACTATTGTATTTACTGTTGAATGTAAAACATTAATTCCCCAATAAAGAAATAAAAAAGTTTAAAAAAAAAGACAGTGTGTCTCTTAAACCTTCATTACTACATCTTCTTGGCTATCACTCTACTCTCAGTGACCAGCTTCTCACCAGACATCCTGCTATATTCTTGTCATAAGACACAAGGAAATGGAAAGAGTAATTACATGTTTGGGGCGGGGGGTGGGGAGTCCTCAGATATAGTGACCACAGTAGGACTTCAAAGGACGAGAAGTTTATGAGACAAGATGAGATGAGGGCTTTCCATGCCATGGGGGACAGTACTACAAAGTGTGCACTATGTGGACGGTAAGGTGATATGGATACTGATCCTGTGACTGCAGTTAAGAAGCAGAGAGATCTCAATTCATATCAAATATTATTTCATCCACCGATTGCAACCTAATCAACACAATGGGTGCCATCTCAGCATGCTTCACTTCAGACTATGTCCAGAGACTTCAGGTGTGGAATGACAACCCTTCAGCTTCATTACTCGGGTGAGACCGTTCCTTTCATAGTATTCTCTAATTCCATTCCAGGTGGTTCACTTCCTAACAAGTCCCAAAACCAGGTCCCCTGAGGTAGAGCATTATGTTCACACGTATCCATACACTAGGGCAAAATATATCCCTGAAAGCAAAAGTACACAATAGTCTGTACTATTCCAGCCTTGTTGGTATGCTTCTAAATTCTGCTTCTAAGACCCCTTCTGTTTCATTGGTTTAATCCCCCCTGCTTAACACTGTATTCTATTTACATAATGACTGTTAACTAAGCACCGCCCTGCCTCCAGGGCATTGGTTTAATCCTCACTGTTTTGCATGCTTTTTCCTTCTCTCCACCCCCTATCCCACATACATCCTCTTCGGCCTGACTCTTCTGTCTCAGGATATATAAGGCCAAGAGTGTGATTAGAGATAACTTAGATTGTGCTGCGTTCCACATGAATAAAGACTGAACTGCGTACATCGGAGAAGCAATTACAGAAGCCAGACCTTCCACCTTCTGCATCCCACAATGACCTTGGGTCCATACTCCCAGAGGGATAAAGAATAAGAAAGCTATCAAGGAAGGGGATGGGATACGGAGATCTGGTGGTGGGAATTGTGTGGAGTTGTACCCCTCCTATCCTACGGTTTGTTAATGTCTCCTTTTTAAAATAAACAAATAAATAAATAAAAATTTTTAAAAAGAGGGGTGGGAAAGAAGAAGCAGAGAGATGTAGTGCTCAAGAGAAAAACAAGATATGCCATGTTATGTTTTGCAGTTAACCCAAAAGGGACAGCCAGCCACTGAGGGATTTCTGATAGGAAGTAATGTAAGATTTTCATGGATAGGACTAGTGAAATAGCTCACTTGGAGAATGCTCTGTTTTGCCATGTGGGTAGCCCAGGTTTGAGCCTAGATTGAAAGAAGCTTTGGTGCTGGGGTCTCTTTCACTCTTGTTCTCTCTTTGATCTTACTGTCTCTCAAAAAAAATAACAAATACAGACTTAAAAAATACTTACATGTTCAAGGATGGACACTGAGAGTAATACAGAGAAGGATGGAATAGGGTGCTTGAATACAGAAGTGAGAGGCCAGTTAAGAGGTGATGTGACCCCCAGGTGAGATTACAGTGAGTGGTCACATTAGGAAGGTGGCAATGAAATGGGCAAAAGATGTGTAGGGACACATCTCCGTGGGGCTGTGTGACTAGGTGGAAGTGGAATAAGTGAGCAAGAAATCTTTGTACTTCATGGGAAGTAGAACCGTTGAATTAGAGTCAAACATTCAGAAAGAGAGTTGGGACATTAGGGAAGGGTATAGTGGGTTTAACTATCATTCATGTTGGTTTTGAATTGCTATTATAAGTACTGCACATGAGGGCTGGTGAGATATCCAGGCTGGATATTTGAAGCAGGCTGAGTAATGAGAGACACATGACCAAAACTTACTTGTATACACAGCATGTAGTCAAAAGAAAAATATTAAAAGAAATTGATTTTAGCAGATTTCATAGCAAAATAGCCACCACACAGGAAAAGCAATTTTGATAGTAAATGTGGATGTCCCTGAATGACTTTTAGAAGTAAATAGCTCTGTTTTTCAACAACTGTTCTACTTTCTACCCTCCTTCCTTATTCAGTTCATTCTTTCTTTTCCCTCCCTCCTGCCTTCTTCCCCATTTTTTTCTTTAATACGTGTGTGTGTGTGTGTGTGTGTGTGTGTAAAAATGGCCCTGGTACTTGGCTTCACTGTGTTTAATAGTCTAGCAAAGAAAATTTATAATAAGCAGATGCTTGGGCTGGGTAGACAGTACAATGGTTGTGCAAAAAAGACTCATGACTGAGGCACCAAAGGCCACAGGTTCAGTCTTTAGCACCACCATATGCCAGAATTGAGCAATAATCTGGTAGCAGAGTAGAGCAGAGCAGAGCAGAGCAGAACAGAGCATAGTGCAAGCAAATTCTCACATGAATAATTTTATTTGCCAACTGTGGTAATCCTAAGGAGAGGTGCATGGGAAAGAAATCCACTTATAAGGGGGCTGTAGTGAAGGCTCCCTGATGACTAGGAGTCTCTCCTAAGTGAAAGGGAAATAACTATTCTTCACACTCACGCTCACACTCACACTCATATTCACACTCACACACACTGAGCAGTAACCATACTCATTTCAAAGACATATCCTTCTAACACAGAATCCACACTGCTCTCAGTTAACAAATGCTCTTAGCATTTGATGTTTACAAATGCCAAGAACCATAATGGGAATGTAATATGTTCATTAGCAATAGAATGCTTTATGCAAAATTAAAAAAAAAGAATAATGAGGCAAATCCCTACTTGGGCAGGCAAGTGGCTAATCAGAAACATAAAATTAGCACTTGAGCTAAGGGCTGGAAGAAGCCCAGGACCTCCTTGCTAGTGGCTGCCACATGGCACTGCCTCCACTGGCAGTTTTGCAAATGGCTCTTGTTCTCATCAACCAAGACACAGCATTGTGTGTGCTCTCTGAGTCAGGCTCAGAACCAGACATAGTCTGAGTCTTAAAAGAATAGTAGGGAAAACACAATTTTTAAAAATTTATTTAGAAAATATAAAATATCAACAAGACCATAAGATAGGAAGTGTACAATTCCACACAGTTCCAATTACCAGAGTTCCATTTCCCATTCCCTGCATTGGAAGCTTTCCTATTCTTTATCCCTCTGGGAGCATGGAACCAGGATCATTATGGACTGCAAAAGGTGGATAGTCTGGCTTCTGCAATTGCTTCTCCACTGAGCTGAACATGAGCATTAGCAGGTTGATCCATACTACCAGCTTGTCCCTATCTTTCCCTGGTGGAGTAGGGCTCTGGAGAGGTGGGGTTCTAGGACACGTTGGTGAGGTAATCTTCCCAGAGAAGTCAGGCTGACTAAATCAAAAACAAATCAACGGGACTATATCAAATTGAAAAGCTTATGCACATCAAAAGAAACCATCACCAAAACAAAGAGACCCCTCACAAAATGGGAGAAGATCTTTATATTCCATACATCAGACAAGAGGCTAACAACCAAAATATAGAAAGAGCTCACCAAACTTAGCAACAGAAAGGAAATGGCCCTATCCAAAAGTGGACAAAGGATCTGAACAGAATATTCACTACAGAAGAGATACAAAAGACCAACAAACATATGAAAAAATGTTCCAGGTCATTGGTTGTCTTAGTACTGCAAATAAAGACAACAGTGAGATACTGTCTCACCCCAGGAAGAAAACATGACTTGAGGACCCTATCCTCAACAACCCATGATCACATAGCTTGTAACAGTGTGGTTAGAAAAATCTTCTTCCATTATATGTTAAACACTCTTAGGTTGCAAAGAAAAAGATAGTGAAGAGGAGTGAAATGGACCCACATAAAGGTAATTTTATCTCTGTATATTTCTCTATCACTTGCATTTTTTACCTGTTTGTTTTGCCACCAGGGTTATTAGTAAGGCTCAGTGCATGCATGACTCCACTGTTCAGATAGCCTTTTTTTCCTTTACTCTACACAGAAGGTGAAAGACAGAGAGTGAGATAGAGGCAGAGGGAGAAGAAGAGACAAAGCAATATTGCTCCACTTCACCTGAAGCTTTCCTCAGTTAATAAACTCCTGGGCTGGAAGATAGCATAATGGTTATACAAATAACCTTCCATACTTGAAGCTTTGAGGGCCCAGCAGCACTCTAATCTGGTGGCCTGGTGCTTGAACCCAGGTCTTTGTGCATTATAATATGTACACTCTACTGGGTGAGCTAACACTCTACTGGGTGGCCTCCTCACTGAATGTTTTATAATAATCATTTTATCATTTATGGTTTAAAAAATATTCTTCTTGTACCCACACTTCACAGTATATCTCAATTCCCCCTAGTTGAAGTTTGGAGGAGGATAATAAACTGGTCTCTGTAGTCTGTGATGGGGTTCATAATTAATTAGTTAATTAATTAATTAATTTCTTCACTAGACTTACTGCTGGATCTTGGTGCCTGCATGATGAATCCACCACTCATAGTGGCCATTTCTCCTCCCCCTTTTATTTATTTTTATTTGATAAGACATAGAGAAATTGTAAAGAAGGGAGAAACAGAGACGGAAAGAGACACCTACAGCACTGCTTCACCACTTGGGAAGCTACCCTCCTGTAGCTGGGGACTTGAAATGGGGTCCTGGTGAATGGAAATGTATGTGATCAACTGGGTCGCTGGCCCTTGGGATCCATAATAACATTGAAGACAAAGGTGAAGCATTCCTGGAGTGTACCTTTCCAGAGTAAATAGTCAACAACTAGCAATTTTAGCATAATTTACCCTATATTTAGAAAGAATTAGGGGCTGCCTTACATGAATCCTAAGGAGAGGCTTATAAGTGCTGGTAATGGCAATTCTCACACCTGTTTTCCTTAGAAGACTAGATATTAGTGAGGGGGGAGGCTGAGATGAGCAGCAGGAATTTGCCTGTGTGAAGACCATAGTGGAGAGGCTGTCTGTGTAATCTGTGTGATGGTGTAGAAGGAGAGATCCTCTACAATGTATGTGTGTGTGTGTGTGTGTGAGAGAGAGAGAGAGAGAGAGAGAGAGAGAGAGAGGGAGTGTCACACACACACCTCTCTCTCCGAAGCCTATAGAGGGACAAGGTGGACTGGTTGGCATTTGCTAACCTTTCAGGGTGCTGACCTATTGAACTATACAATGGAGCATTCTAAATAGCAAGCAACAGGATGTGGGTGCATGAGTGTGTGTGCATGCCTGCATTCATGTTCTCCTTAAACTTGATGCAGATAAGGACACTTTAATATCATTGATCTTATAGACTGGGAGGCTGAAAATGTAAAGTGACATTCCCAAAGGAGATAGTCAATGAAACAAAGAGGAAAAAAATATTGGGGGTGTATTGATTAAGACTCACATGCTGTCTATCTTTAATTTATTCTCCCACACCCATGCAGGCCCTCTTCCTACATCCTCTGTGTTCTCAGGTGAACAGTCCTTGTGGCTACAGCAGTTTCTTAGAGAGCCACGGAGTCCATTATCAGTTTGAATGACAGACAGATGGTGGCAGAATCTTCACCCAATCATGGCAGCAAGTTGGTTCCCTATAGAGATAGTGTGTTGCTTATGCTGCTGGGGAATCCCCAAATCTGTCTCTGTTGAGCTCCCAGGAGTACATAGGCAAATCATAGCCCATCAGCAGGAGCCCGAAGGAACCAGGGTTATTTTCACCACTTGAAATCAAGGACTCAACCTGATACAAATATCAAGCCAAGAGGGTCAAGTGGTAAAGAGCATATTACAGTGCTCAAGGACCTGGGTTCAAGCCCCTGGTCCTCACATGCAGGGCAAAAGCTTCATGAGTGGTGAAGCAGTGCTGCAGGTGTCTCTCCCTCTCCTTTCCCACTCAATTTGACCCTATCCAAAATGAATATGGGTTAGTAAAATGAAATATCTTTTATAAAATCAAGGCAATGGTGAACCAGCCAGGCAGTGGTTCACTCAGTTGAGTGCACAGGTTACAATGTGCTAGGAGTTGGGTTCAAGCACCCACTTCCCACCTGTAGGGGAGGATGTTTCATGAAGCTGGTCTGCAGGTGTCTAACTTTCTCCTTATTTCTTTCTCTCCTTTCAATAGCTCTCTGTCATGTATATTTATGAAAAATGACCTCACTGAAAGTGATGAATTAATAGTGCAGGCATTGAGATCCAATGGAAAAAAAAATCAAACTAAATCTTTCTAACCCAAAGATTCTGGCAATCCTAAAATATTCATCTTATTAAAGTTAAAAATAAATCCATGTTTGAGCACCTACTCTGCTTCAATTACCATGCTAGGTGTGACAAAGTTAATTAAGATTGACATGTAAATAGCTATAATCAACATGATAGCCCCTATGTTGTAGTGACAGACTTTGGTGTACAGATGCAGAAGTGATTAATTCTGCCTGGGAGGGTCTTAGAAAGTTTCAGAAAGTCAGTGAACTTGCTGGGTGAAAGAGTTTAAGTAAGGAATGAGGGTGTGAAATTGTCTGGTGTGTCCAGAGCATGAAGGAAGGTGAGCTCTCTGGGGGCCTAAAGCAGAACAGAAGCAAGGGCTGCTGGAAAGGAGGAAAAGAGTCAAGGTTCAGCTGCAAACTCTTTGAAGTGTATTCTCTAGGTCAGCCACAGAAGCCTGTACCTGGACAGAAGTCTATACCTGGGCTCTCTGTGATGGGCTGAAGAGGAAGAAGAAAAGTCAAAGAAGCCTATTCATTTTACCTAATGAAAGTGAGAAGGGAACTAGGGGCTTGAGAAATATTCCAAGTGTTCAAATGAGATGGTTTTTGTGTTGGGTGTGAAGGGTCAGGAAGATTCCAACATGGTCTTAAAGTTCCAACCTGAAGGGTTGAGTGGGGGGTCAACATTTCTTTTTATTTAATTTTTAATTTATAAAAAGGGAATATTGACAAAACTATAGGATAAGAGGGATACAACTTCACACAATTTCTACCACCAGACCTCCGTATCCAATCCTCTCCCCTGATAGCTTTCCTATTCCTTTTTTTTAATATTTTATTTATTTATTTTCCTTTTGTTGTCCTTTTGTATTGTTGTTGTAGTTATTGTTGTTGTCTTTGTTGTTGGATAGGAAAGAGAGAAATGAAGAGAGGAGAGGAAAACAGAGAGGGAGAGAGAAAGACAGACACCTGCAGACTTGCCTCACTGCCTGTGAAGCAACTCCCCTGTAGGTGGGGAGCCGGGGGCTTGAACCAGGATCGTTATGCCAGTCCTTGCACTGTGCACCATGAGTGCTTAATCCACTGCACTACCTCCTGACTCCCAGCTTTTCTATTCTCTAACCCTCTGGGAATATGGACCCAAGATCATTGTGGAATGCAGAAGGTTGAAGGTCTGGCTTCTGTAATTGCTTCCCCACTGAACATGGGCGTTGACAGGTCGATCCATACTCCCAGCCTGACTCTCTCCCTAGTGGGGAAGGGCTCTGGGGAAGCAGAGTTCTAGAACATATTGGTAGGGTTGTCTGTCCAGGGAAGTCTGGTCACCATCTTGCTAGCATCTGGAACCTGAGTGGTGAAGTAAGAGCTGCAGGTGTCTCTCTGTTTCTCTCCCTCTCTATCTCCCCCTCAAATAAATAATTTTTTTAAAAAAAATTCTTTAGAAGGACTAGAAACAAGCTCTATATATTCACTCCACATGGATCTTCTCACCTTCGAGTATAAACCTGACCTGGATTCACTCTCTAACTCACTTCCAGATCCACACTAGTCTTTGGAAGATCTTTAAACCAAAGAACGAACACTCTTCTTGGCACATCTGTAGTTGACTTTCTCTGTTCAGTTTAAACTTTTTTTCTCTGTTCTATCCCTGACCCTAAATTCTCTTGCCAAGCTCAATTTTAAGAGCTGACATTGGCAAGCTATAACTTCCCAATACATCCCTTTCATGTAAACTTATGAAACTCAAGAACAAGTTTGATTCTGCCCTCCTGCAGGGCTAAACTTCATTCCCGATAGCAATTTTCCTTTGCTGTGAATAGTAAAGTTTTCCTATTTGGCTTTTTTTTTTTTTTAAGAAGCATGTGGACCTGGTTCTAATGACATCTTTCAACTCGGGTTCCTAAAAAGCACTACCACTGAACACTTGGTTTAAGGAAGCACTTATATTTTACCAGTGAATGACTTCCATTGATCAGATTCTCAGCCAGCATAAAAAGCTAAGGCCATACAATAAGTACTAGTCCACAATGGTACTCAGTTCTGAAAGAAGAAAATGATGATGGAGCTTTAGAGATGTTGTCTGGCAATCAAATACAGGGACAGTTTGTTATTTCACAACTGGGAAAGCAGGTTGACATTGTCCTTTATTCACTGTTGCTCCCTCTTGGAGAATCAACTATACGATGATAGGATTTTTCTATTAGCTGATGGGTTCTTTCAAGGCAGAATCAGGTTCAAATACATATCTGATTTCCCATTATCTGGCAAATTAAAGATTTAAAAAAACTTTTAAATTTTGTGGGGAGCAGGTAGTGGCACACCCAGTAGGCTGTGCATGCTACGGTGTGCAAAGACCTGGCTTCAAGCTCCCAGTCTCCACCTGCAGAGGGGATGCTTCACTATTGGTGAAACAGGACTGTAGAAGTCTCTCTTTCTTGCCCTATTTCCCTTTCACTCTTGGTTTATCTCTGTCTCTACCCAAAATAAATAAATAAATAAATAAATAAATAAATAAATATTAAAATAATTAACCAGGGCTATTTCAGGGGCTTGATACCTGCATAACAATTCTACCACTCCCAGCAACCCCCCTTTTTTATTTTTCTTTCTTTTTTTTAAATTTCTCTTTTTTATGGTAGAAATGGAGGGTGAGATTAGATGTTCAGCTTCACCGGGGTGAGGAGAGGGAGGGGACAGGACACAGTCCTTTGGTGGTGGGAATGGTGTTGATGTACACTCCAATTAAATTATAGTCTCATAAATCACTAATTAATGTGAAAGGGGAAAATTGATTGAATGTCTCAAACTTTTTAATGTACAGACCATAGGCTAAGTATATGTTCCTTCAGTCTAAGCACTTAAGAGTTCAAATTGGTAATCAGATTGAATTTTAACAGTGGGCTCAAATTGTTAATACATTTCTACTAATGACTTGTTCTTTGAAATGTTGACTCTTCTAAAAGCTTAGACCAGGGAGAACAGAAGAAACTGGTGGCGTTACTTTATAAGATATAGCTATATATAAATAACATCAAAGGACATAAATTATGATGAGGTCATGTATGATACAGCAAATCCTAACAATGGGATGTTCAAAGTTAACTCAATTGCCAAATAATTTGATTATAGCAATAACTATCTATTGCATTCTTTAACCCTAAGACAGAAGGAACCTCCCACTTCCTCTATAAAGCCCATTATTTCCCCCAGTCCTGGAACCTCTGGGGTGAAGCTCACTTTCCTGTAAGCTTCTCTCAATTCGTACCAACTGATATTGCATCCGCTGATCCCAAACCTATTCAATGCAATGAGTACCACCTCAGCATGCTTCACTTCGGAATGTGTCCAGAAACATCAGACATGGAATGTCAACCCTTCAGCCTCATTACTTGGGTGAGGCATTTCCTTTCTCATAGGACTCCTTAATTCCATTTTGGGTGCTTCACTTCCTAACAAAGTCCCAAAAACCTAGCTAAAGACCAGGTCCCATGAGATAGGGCATATGTACACATGTATGCATAAATTAGGGGAAAATATATACCTGAAAGCAAAAGTGCTCAGTAGTTTTAAGTGAGTAAATAAATGAAGCAAGCAAGTAGAAAGACCTAAAAAGACACCATAAAGTACCTAATGAAATAGTTTCTACTTAGACTTAGATACCCTCCTCACCTACTTCCTATTACACTTCCCTCAGCCACTCCAAAGCAAACCTTATCAAAGAAAGGACTACAAAAGCTGAATAAGGGCAAGAGACTGGCATACTTTAATGATGACTCTTTTTAAAATTTCTTTATTGGGGGATTAATGTTTTACATTTGACAGTAAATACAATAGTTTGTACATGCATAATATTTCTCAGTTTTTCACATAATACAACCCCCACTAGGTCCTCTGTCATCCTTTTTGGACCTCTACACTCCCCCCTACTCACCCCAGAGTCTTTTACTTTAGTGCAATACACCTAATGACGACTCTTTAGTCAGTATCAGGCCACCCCATCAGCTGGAGCCCTAATTGGGAAGTCCTGGGATTCTCACACAGACATGATGGGCCTAGAACTCTAACAGATCCCTCTCTCCACTGTCACTGGTCATCTCCATCAGGAACAGCATAATGGACCCCTTTGTGTGTGCCCCCATTGGTCCTTGCCCTCAATGTGGATCAATAATGGTAGAGAATGTTCCATCCTCCAAAGGGAGGTTGGATAATATACTCTATCTACTACCTAAAGAAGATGAGTTCCGAAATTGGTGCAACTTGGAATGTTCCTACTCATGACCACGGAATGAAAGTTCAGACCTATAGGGAGGCAGAGGTAACACAGGCTCCTATGCTGAATATGGGCCCCAGATCCAATCAATGGGGTTTACAGTCAACAATATTTACACACTTTTCTCATATTTGGGAGCTATTCTCTTCCCTGATCCAGCTTTCTAGCCCTTCTTTCAGCTATGATATCATCTCCCCAGACAATAACTTGGGTCCACCTGTATATCAGATGTCAGACTCAGGCAAAAACTAGTAAAGTCATGGGCACTTTGGAATATACCTAAAATAGACATACTAGCTATTTCCAAAACAGAGACCCCAAATCTTCATCTGCAGTATTCTTGGATTTACGTTCATGATTACTCAACAATTTTTTGGCTTCATATGTTAACTTTTTTTCAGATACCAGGTTCCAGACACTACCATGATGCCAACTGGACTTCTCTGGGCAGACGACCCCACTAATGTGTCCTGGAGCCCCACTTCCCTAGAGCCCTGCCCCATTAGAGAGAGAGATGGGCTGGGAGTATGGATCAACCTGTCAATGCCCATGTTCAATTGGGGAAGCAATTGCAGAAGCCAGACCTTCCAGCTTCTGGACAACATAATGACCCTGGGTCCATGCACACAGAGGATTAAAGAATAGGAAAGCTATCAGGGGAGGGGATGGGCTATGGAGTTCTGGTGGTGGGAATTATGTGTAATTGTACCCCTCTTATTCTATGGTCTTATCAGTGTATTCATTTTATAAATAAAAATATAGAAAAAAGAAGTATAGCAGAAGGGTGAGGGAAAGGTAAAGACATCTGTAGCACTGCTTCATCACTAGTGAAGTTTCCCCTCACTCATGTGGGACCAGGGGATTGAACCCAGGTCCTTGCATATGGCAATGTGCACTCTGCTGGATGAGGCTGCACCCAGCCCTGGCAAATGAATTTTATATAGTTGGAGTCAAACAAAAGTCTAGCTGGATTACTCAATAAGATATACATATTGCCATGACATGACAGTGATCCACTCAGCTACACTGACTGAACAAGTATAATTGCTTTTGCCATTATCAGAACTAGAGGCAGAGTTGGTGGTTTTTACCAGGTAATATCAAAATTCTAAATAAATGAAGAAACTAGCCTCAGAGATAGGCAATACAGGCATTAATCCCATAGTGTCTTGGAGATTTTTTTTTGAAGTCATAAATAACCAGGCTACATAAGCAATAAATTATGAAGGCTGAGCATGTGAGTAAGTTTAATACTTTCATAAATTTTATGGTAAAGTTAATCTGACACATATTTAATGACATGCATAATCACTGTTATGCAGCATTGTAATCAAAGATTTATAGACAGCCCATATCAATAACTGTAAGGTTCTTTACTTGTATAAAACATTTTTCTCTCAGTTGTCAAGTCTCTGGACCTGCCATCATCATCAATAGTGACAGGTTTCTCAGATGATGCAAATAATGGAATCTTCAATGCAAACATATAGATGTCCTTACTGAAGACAGTCTCAATCAGGTATGGCTCTTGGAAACACTGGAAAGAGAAGCATATGGGTGCATTACCCATAGCACTTGAACTATTTCCATCTATTCCAGTGACTCAAAACTTTAATATCTGAGTCTCTTTTGGAAGATTTTTTTTCTTAGATGAAAGAAATTCTGACTCAACAGATCACATTGGCATAGAAAGAAATGAGCACCACCCCCAGATGTTCTCACTAATGAACTAAAGATAATTGGTGGATAAAGTCTTCACCCCTAGCTCTACCTCTTAGGTGGAAGGGGTGGGAATGCTGAGGTATGCATTCTATCCTGACTACCAATGGGAACAGTGCTATGCACCCTTTGACAAACTTCTTCCCCTTATCTCACAGATTCACCTTCCCATTCAAATACTGGCACTTGAATTTTTGCCTCCAGGTTGGCCTCTGGAAGAACTGAAAGTCAAAAACCATGTCAGTGATAAGGCAGAAAGTCTGAGACTGCCTCATTCATTCCCTGTCACCTTGCTGCTTTACACACACACACACACACACACACACACACACACACACACCTAGCTTCACATTCTAGACCTTGAGGTAACAGTAGGGCTGTACTATTAGCTTGTGTTGATCCTAAGTAGAACGCAGTCACCATGCTATGAGCCCCTGGAACATGAAAGAACATGGAGTCACTGGGAGGAGAGAGAATACTCCCTCACCCCTGACTAGTTGATAGAGGGCAGGAAGCAAGAGTCCATCTGGTTCAAAAAGGGGCAAGAGGAATAAGCACAGTTTGAGAGCTTTATTGCTCAGAAAAAGCTATTATAGCTACAATCCAAGTATCTCTGGTGGCCCTGATGTCTTGATCAAATCCCAGTTCATTCTTCTCTGGGAGGGACTCAGAAGCATCCAGAGAATTTCTTTATGCCATTGAGAGAAAATGACCTAGGTACAAGCAGCCTTGACCAAGTCATGACAGCATATTTATGCTAAAGTTTAAATGATTCACAGTTCTTTTCTATTTTTATGATGGAGAAGTGTTTAAGTAGTAGGGCACCAAAGTAAAAACCCTGGGCTGAGGGTGAGGGTGGATGTTCAGCTTCATGGGGTGGGGGAGGGGAAAAGGGAAGGGATGGGACACAGTCTTTTAGTGGTGGGAATAGTGTTTATTACACTCCTATTAATTTGTAGTCATAAAAATCACTAAGTAATATGAGAGGGGAAAAACTGATTGAATGTCCCAAACTTTTTAAAGCACAGACTGAGTCTTTTTAATACATAGGCTGAGTCTTTGATATGTTGACTCTCTTAAAAGCTTAGTCCAGAGAGAACAGAAGCAACCGGTGGTTGTATATAGAGCTATATACAAATAATGTCATAAAATATGGTGATGGTGTATATTATGCAGCAAATACTAACAAAGGGATTTTTCCAAAGTTAACCCAACTGCCAAACAGTGCAATTATAGCAATAACTATCTATTGTCTTCTTAAACCCTAAGACAGCAGAAACCTCCCTCTTCCTCTATAGAGCCTATATTTTCCCCAGTCCTGGAACCTCTGGGGTGGGGCTCACTTTCCTGCATGCATCTCTCAATTCAGACCAAATGATATTGCATCTGCCAATCCCAACCTAATAAATGCAATGAGTACCATCTCAGCATGCTTCACTTCAAACTGTATCCAGAGACCTCAGGCATGGAATGACAACCCTTCACCCTCATTACTCGGATGAGACCTTTCCTTTCATGGTATTCTCTAATTCCATTCCAGGAGGTTCACTTCCTAACAAAGTCCCAAAAACCTAGATATAGACCAGATAGGTCATATAAGATAGAACATATGTTCACATGTATCCATAAGTTAGGGCAAAATATATCCCTGAAAGCAAAAAGGCACAATAGTCTATAGTGAGTCATATCAAGTTCATAATGAAATAGCATCCACTTAGACTTAGATACCCTCCTTACCTACTTCCTATTACAGTTCTCTCACTCACTCCAAAGCTAACCTTAGCAAAGCAAGGACTGCAAAAGCTGAATAAGGGCAAGAGACTGGCATACTATAACAATGACTCTTTAGTCACTATCAGGCCATTCCATCAGCTGGGGCACTAATCGGGGAGTCCTGAGATTCCCAAACAGACACGATGGGCCTAGACCTGGAATAAATCCCACTCTCCATTGTTACCGGTCATTTCTATCAGGAACAACAAAATAGACCCCTTTGTGGGCCCCTATAGGACCTTGCCCTCAATTTGGATCAACAATGGTAGAGAATGTTCCATCCTCCGAAGGGAGGATGGACAACATACTCTATGCTATACCTGAGGAAGATGGGTCGATATTGGGGCTACATGGAATGTTCCTACTTATGACCACAGAATGTGAACTCAGATCTAGAGGGATGCAGAGGTCACACAGGCTCCTAAGCTAATTATGGGCCCCAGATCACATCAAATCAATGGGGTTTACAGTCAACAATATTTATACACCTTAACAATATTTATACACCTTTAGCCAACAATATTTATACTCCTTTCCCATATTAGGGAGCTACTCTCTTGCCTGATCCAGCTTTCTGGTTCTTTTTCCAGGCATGATATCATCTTCCCAGACAATAACTTGGATCCACTGGCATATCAGATTTCAAGCAAAAAGAAAAAGGAAAAAAAAAACTAGTATAGCCATAGGCCCTTTGGAATATAACTAAAATATGCCTACTCGATATCTACAAAATGGAGGACCCCCCAACTCTTCCCCTGCACTATTCTAGCCCTTAGGTCCATGACTGTTCAACAATTTGTTTGGCTTTGTATGTTAACTCTCTTGTCAACCACCAGGTTCCAGATGCTAGCATGATGCCGACCAGACTTCCCTGGACAGGCAACCCCACCAATGTGTCCTGGAGCTCCTTGTCCCCAGAGCCCTTCCCCACTAGGGAAAGAGAAAGACAGGCTGGGAGTATGGATCAACCTGTCAATGCCCATGTTCAGCGTGGAAGCAATTACAGAAGCCAGACCTTCAACCTTCTGCATCCCACAATGACCTTGGGTCCATACTCCCAGAAGGTTAAAGAATAGGAAAGCTATCATGGGAGGGGATAGGATATAGATTTCTGGTAGTGGGAATTGTGCAAAGATGTACTCCTCTTATCCTATGGTTTTGTCAATGTTTCCTTTTAGCAAATAAAAAATTTAAAAAAAAGAACATAAAAGCTCTGGTGAGCTAAAAAGGGAAGAAGAGTAATGGTCAAATGGAAAGCAGTGAAAGTGGTAGGTAACTGTGACCAAGACAATACCTCTTAAATTCTTGGCCAGCTCTATCCATTATAGTTCTGAATATGGGGTGAGAAATGATATTTAAGTGAACAGGCAGTGGCACATCCAACTGAGTGCACATGTAACAATGTGAATGGACCTAGGATTAAACCACTGGTCCCCACCTGGAGTGAGGAAGCTATTTGAATGGTGAAGAAATGCTGCAGGTGTCTCACTTTTTCTCTCCTTCTCTGTCTTCCCTTTCCCTCTTGATATCTGTCTCTATCAAAAGATAAATATTTCACTTCTCTCAATCACTCTAAGTCTAAGCTTGTCAGATAAAGGGTTATAAAAGCTGGATAAAGGCAAGAGACTGGCACACTTTAATAATGGCTACCTTTTGGTCTCTACCAGGCCACCCCACCATCAGGGAATACTTGCATTCCCACATAGATAATATGTGCCTAGGCTTCTAACAGATCCCTCTTCCACCATCATGGGTCATCTCCATCAGGAACAACATAATAAACCCTCTTGTGGACCTCTACAAGACCTTGCCCTCAGTGTGGAACAACAATGGTAGAAACTGCCTCATTCTCTAAAGGAAGGTTGGGTCAACATACTCTGCCACTCAAGAAAGACTGGTCCTGAAATGAGTGCAGCCTAGAATATTCCTAGCTGTGACCATTGAATGCAAGCTCTGTCAGGGATGCAGAGGTGACACAGACCCCTGGGTAAATATGAATAGATATCAGCCTTAGGCAAGATCGACAGGGTTTACAGTTAATGGTATTTATAAACTTTTCCTGTATTTGGGAACTGTTCTCTGCCCTTATCCAGCTTTCTAGACCTATTCTCAACTCTGACACCAGTTTCCCAAACAATACTTTTTAGCCCACCTGCATGTTAGCTGTTGGGCTCAGGCAAAAATTAGTAAAGTCATGGGCCCCTTGGAATACACCTAAAATAGATGTCCTAGCTTATTTTCTTTATTAAACAGTTTGTCCTGCTTTATCTTACTGTTTTTCAGTCACCAAGTTTCAGATGCTACCACAATACCATCCTTACTTCCCTGGGCAGATAACCTCAGCAATGTGTCCTAGAACCTCCTTTCTCCAGAGCCCTGCCTCACTAGGGAAACAGGCTAGGGTATGGGTCAGCCTGCCATTGTCCATGTTCAGCAGAGAATCAATTACAGAAGCCAGATCTTCCTCCTTCTGCACCCCATAAAGAATTTTAGTCCATACTCCAGAAGGATGAAGAATAGGGAACCTTCTCATGGAGGGGAACTGTGTGAAATTATACCTCTCTTATCCTGAAGTCTTGTTAATCATTATTAAATTACTAATAAAAATTAAAAATAAATAAGTGAAGACATTTTTTGTATGGAGGATTTTATACCACCCCTATTACAGGGGTTGCCACTGAGATGTGTCACTGATGCAGGCAGAGAAGCATACAGTGTCAAATTCCAAGCTGAAGTCAGGTGTAGAGCACACTCTTACTAGAGCTAGAGGAAACTGGAGTCATGGTAGTATGTAGAGGGCCTGTAGAGGTCCACACCATGCAGAAAGTACTGTCCAGTGCCATTGCTAATGACTATGTTACTGCAGGTAAGTGGCCTCAGTTTTGCTTTCCATGAACTTGAAGTAGCATGACCCACCCTTCATATTTCCTAGAGTCATTAATGGGGTGCACGTAATGCAAATGTGCTGTGTAATAGATAAGGGTATGGCTGCTGGAGTCTGAAATCCTTGCTTAGCACATGCCAGCAGGGCTCTGGGCAATCCTTTTACCCCATTTCTGCAACAGTAAAGTGCTTAAAATCACAAGAGTATCCCAATAATCAATTGAAACAATGTAGGCAGAGAATTAAGCATGGCACATGATATTGACATACTCGATGCTAATAAAGTGTCAGCAATATGTAAAAAAGAAAAAGCAATATGCAAAATATAGGGTATGACATAGATGTTTAGGACAGCAAAAATGAACTCTGCTGCTCAAGTCCTTGGCCTCTTCGGAGGTCTAAAGTCAGAACATGTGGTGCGGAACTATATACCTTAATGCTACAGTCTTGTAACCCACTATAATTACCCATACAAAAAAATAATAAGTCAGAACATAAGAGGTTAATGATTTGGATTATGTGAACAGGTCTATGTTTCTCTTTGCTCTGGGTAGAGTGGGGTTTACTTTATTATTAAAACTTGTTTAATGGATGTTGAGCTGCCACAAGGCCTAATATTTAGTTGCAGTTTATTAGATTAAATATTTGCTTTGAATGATATTTGACTCATCAGGCTCCAGATTTTTCTGGTTGGTAAGGTCTCCTGTGTGTTTTGTAAAAAGACTAAAACTGGTATCCTGACTACAGAACAAGATGTGCCATTTTTCAAAGTATATTAAAGCTACAGGTCTCCGTCACATTGAGCCTGCTGGCACAGAATTCAAAGAGTAAACTAAACTTTATTTGTTGAAGAGACATTGAGCAGAAGAGATAGGACATTATTTTAGGTATTTTTCATTATAAAACCATGATGGTCTAAAGATGCTAAGATTGCTGTCATTCTCTCCCTTACCCATCAACTTCCAAGGTATTAAAGAAACCACAGTGGGGCTAGGTGGTGGTGCACCTGGTTAAGCACACACAACACAGTGTGCAAGGATACAACTCCAAGCCCCCAGTACCCACCTGCAGGGGAAAAACTTCACAATTGGTGAAGCAGTGCTGTATTGTTTCTCTGTTTCTCTCACTCACTATTTCCCCCTCCCCTCTCAATTTCTCTCTGTCTCTATCCAATAATAAACAAATAAAAGAAACCATGGTATATTTCTAATTTACAGAATTTAACAAAATAGCTGAGCCAATATAAACTATAAACTAAAATTTTATCAGAATTATCAGCTATACTAACTTTGATTAAACTGTTCTTACTTATGCTCTCTGCTGAGGCATATTCTTTCATACCAAAGCTCTATGAAAAAGAAGGCAAAGTGTATTTTGGAAAACAAAAACACTCCTTCAGGCAAATATTACATGATTAACTGTTTGAAAATTTACTAAGTCGATTAAGTTAAAAGTTTGGAAAACTGAGTGTTTCTACTCTAAAATGTGATCTTCGAGGGACATTTCTGTGTCCAGAAGAATGACTATATGACACTTTCAAAAGTTACTTAGTTCTAGGAAAATAGGTCACTAATATGTCTGCATTGCCATGTGTGAAACTCAGGTTTAGGCCTGGATATTATTGCCAGCTTGGAGGCAACTTCAGTGCTGTCATTTCTCTCCCTCTCCCTCTCCTCTTCCTGTCCTTACAGAAAGTTGGTTTGGAGTGATAAGGCCCAGTGATGACAAAGAAAAAAAAAGTTATTGGTTTGTATGTACAACATGAGAAATGGGCCTTTCTGTTTTGTTAAATGCATCTTGAAGGTGCTGAGGAGATAGTTCAGCTGGCAATATATGGGACTTGCAAGACTTGAGCTCCCACTTCCGTTGCCAGTACCAAATGTGCCAGAGTTATGCTCTGGCTCCTCTCCTTCTTATATGAAACTATCTCATATAAAGTTTTAAAATATCTCTATTAAAAATCTTCAGGGGGCTGGAGAGATAACATATGTTATATAAAAGACTTTTATATCTGAGGTTCTGAGTTCAATCCCAAGCACCACCATAAGCTAGAACTGAGAAGTGAATCTCTCATTAAAAATAAATCAAATAAAATATTAAAGTAAATAAAAAGCATCTAGGAAAAAACAAGCTTAGCATTTATAAGGAGGCATGCCTTCCCAGTGTGACACTGACATATCAAGCCAATCAATGTGCAGCTACAGAAAGAACACTGGCAGGTGGTGAACAGGGGTAATGGGATAGAGAACTAATGAGAAAGAAGCATGATGTTGATAAAATAATAGTTTAAAATATATGTGACTTGGGGGCCAAGTGGTGGTGCACCCAATTGAGCACGTTACTATGTGAAAGAACCATTTGTGAAGCTTCCCCCTGTAGGTGGTGAGGCAGTGTTATGCGTATCTTTCTCTCTCTTTGTCTCCCTCTTTCCTTTGACTTTCTCTCTGTCACTACCCCCCCCCCCAAAGTGACTCAAATCTTCAAAATGACAAATAAATATAAACAAATCACAAGTAAACCCACTAGGTCATTAAATCCTGTTAAATCCCTGCCAGTGACTCCCTTTATACAGTGTTAATTTACTTCTTGGTACATTGTTAGTATGTTTTAAAAAAGGAAATATCAGCAAACTATACATATCTAATTCTAGATACCACCATGAAACCTAGTGTAAAGTAAGCATTCGGAGGGCCTCAGTCTTACCTGGGCCACCAGTTTCCAGATGCTACCATGATGCCAACCACACATCCCTGGGCAGATGACACCACCAATGTGTCCTGGAGTTCAGCTTCCCCAGAGTGCTGACACACTAGGGAAAGGAGAGACATGCTAGGGGTATGGATCCACCCGCCAATGCCCATATTCAGTGGGGAAGCAATTGCAAAAGCCAGACCTTCCACTTTCTGCACCCCCTAGTGATCCTGGGTCCATACTCCCAGGGGGTTAAAGAATAGGAAAGCTATCAGTGGAGGGATGGGATACAGAGCTTTGGTGGTGGGAATTGTACCCCTCTTATCCTATGGTCTTGTCAGTGTTTCCATTTTATAAATAAATACATTAAAATAATAATAAAAAGTAAGCATTCTTCTGTAGCAAAAAAAAAAAAGGATGGTGTGAAAATTTGGAAAATTAATGCCTTACTACTCTATTGTGACCAAGTTTAAGGCTTATGGATTTTACCTTTGTCTAGTGAAAGGTTAAAACCTAAATATTAAAAAGTATTGCAGTATCTGTAACATATTTTCTCTCGTTCCAGAAAATGTCAAATGACAGTATTACTTAGGTAATTTCCTTAGTTTATTCCATTGCTTTCTTATTTTCTCTGTGTATCTTTGTAACAATGCTTCAAAGTGGAAATATAATTGTTGTCATGTGAACAGCTGTAAAATTTATTAAAAGGTGTGGAAAAGCATAATATGAATGCCAATAATTTGTTTCTGGCAGTAATACACATGTAACACCATTTAGAGACAACAGAGGGGAAAGGAGAAAAAAAAAGAAGAGTTTATTATCTTTAAGTAATTTCAAACTGAGCCTCTTTGCTTAATAGAGGATAGACATTTTTATACTTAAAGTTAATTAGAGCTAACCTCTAGCTAGAAATACATGATATCACTACCATTAGTTACAATAGGAATGCCTTCTGAGAGGGACAGTGTTACAAAATAAATCGCACAATATTTGAGAGCTGGGGAACAGAAAAATCATCTCACCTTTGCCAACTGAATGAACTCTGTCATAGCAGATTATCTCTATGCCACATGTAAAGATTTTAAATGGTAACTATGTCAAAATCTCACTGGAGGTGGATATGTATGTCTGTGAAGGGCATGCTGGTTTTTAAAAGAGATCACAGCCAGCAAAATGCAGGTTATTGTTTTGCATTGTCACTTCTCAAATATGAAATGCTTAGTTCTATCGAGTTCTATATACCTGTATCAACTCTGAGAGGCCTTTTCAGGGGTTAAAGGCTTCTGAGTAAGATGATTTTTTTCCTAGTGAGATTTAACTGAATTCTTTTCTTAAACATGTAATTCCAAGTCTACTCACACAAACACACAAAAAAATTAGGCTTGATTAAAGCAAAGCATATAATAAAGGTTATCCTAATTTTAAGATAATCTGTCAAACATTATTCATGAAAGATAACCGTTTAGAAAGACATGTATTTGTCTTGGGGAGAGATTATTTCTACCTCTAGTTATATTTATAGATGGTTTATTCATGAATGAAAATCATAGCCTAACTAGGTTTTCTTCCTTCCTTCCTTTTATCTTTCCTTCCTTCTTCCCTCCCTCCCTCCCCCTTCCTTCCTTCCTCCCTCCCTCCTTTCTTTCCTTTCTTTCTTCCTTCTTTCCTTCCTTCCTTCCATTCTTTCTTTCTTGCCACTAGAGATAATAATGGAGCTCAGTGTCAGTACTACAAATCCACCACTCCTGACAGCCATTCTCCTTCTTCTCATTCTTATTCTTTTTTCCCCTAATTTTTATTTGATAGAACAAAGAGAAGGTTGGGGAGATAGAGAGAGGGAGAGAAAGACACACACCTGCAGATCTGCTTTATGGCTCGTGAAGTGGACCCCCTGTAGGTGGGGGTGGGGGGCTTAAAACCCTTGACCCTGTGCACTTAACTGGGTCCACCACCACCTGGCCCCTAGCTGGTTTTTCTATGAGAAATCTCATGTATGGTTTCCAAGGTTAAGGAGAAGTGAAAAACAGTAATAGTACTGTTTATCACAGAAACTGAATACCACAGATACTGTGATATTCATAAAACTGCATGAAAATGGACTTACTGAAGTATAGGAGTAGGTAAACCAAAATCATAAAAAAAAAAAAAAGTCCGGTTCTCACCTACAGAGGGCAAGTTTCATAAGTGGTGAAGCAGTGCTGCCAGTGTCTCTCTCACCTCTTTCCCTATCTCCCCCATTCTCTCAATTTCTGTATCTATCTAAAATAAATAAAACATTTTTTTAAAGAAAGTAAAAAGGGGAGCTGGGCAGTAGTGCAGCAGGTTAAGCGCACATGGAGTGAAGCACAAGGACCGGCATTAGGATCCCAGTTCAAGGCCCCATCTCCCCACCTGCATGGGTGTCACTTCACAGGCGGTGAAGCAGGTCTGCAGGTTTCTATCTTTCTCTCCCCCTCTCTGTCTTCCCCTCCTCTCTCTACTTCTCTCTGTCCTATCTAATAACGATGACATCAATAACAATAAAAATCAAAGGCAACAAAAGGGAAAATAAATAAATAACAAAAAAATTTTTTAAAAACCCATATTCCTACCAAAGCCAATAACTGAAATGTTGAATTCAATTATATAGTTCAGTATAATAGTCCTTTTCTATAGTTTATAGAAAATTTTTTTTTCCTCCTCCAGGGTTATTGCTGGGCTCGGTGCCTGCACCATGAATCCACCGCTCCTGGAAGCCATTTTTTCCCCCTTTTGTTGCCCTTGTTGTAGCTTCGTTGTGGTTATTATTATTGCCCTTGTTGACACAATTCGTTGTTGGATAGGACAGAGAGAAATGGAGAGAGGAGGGGAACAGAGAAGGGGAGAGAAAGATAGACACCTGCAGACCTGCTTCACCGCCTGTGAAGCGACTCCCCTGCAGGTGGGGAGCCGGGGGCTCGAACCGGGATCGTTACGCCGGTCCCTGCGCTTTGCACCACATGCGCTTAACCCACTGCGCCACCGCCCGACCCCCAGTTTATAGAAATTTTATAACCTCTGTACACACTCTATAAATAAAATTTTACATTTTCCTATCTTCCCATTTAATATTTTAGGGGCCAATCATTTGGGAATTGTCTCAAACACATGTGGGGATATGTGTTAGCTGAACTAATTCAGTGGGAAATATGAAGAGGACACAGCTTTTCTTATTAAAAGCTTTTTTTATTAAATGGGAAGATATCATTGAATAGGAACAAATATTCTCATGTAGAATGAGTAGGGCTAAACAATCAAACTGATTCAATGCTCCACTTACCTTCTGATCTAACTGCAGCTTCATCTACAAACACAATTCTGCCAAGCAGAGGGGTGGAGGATTACTGTCTACATGCAAGAGGATCATTTCTTCAGACTACCAAAGTCTATCTATTTTCCATCTCCAAGCTTCAGGCCTAAAATGGATCTCTCTAAAGTAATGATAGAACTTTTGCCAAGTGACTAGGATATAAACACTATTTTGGTTGCACAGTGAGACATATGTTCTAAAGAAAAGTGGTTCAAAATAGGCAAGTGAGTTGCTTGGGAATAAATGAGAGCCTTTGTAAACAGCTTCGTCTTCAGAGCTTCAGTCTGTGCCTGTGTGCTAGCCCTTTGTCTCTTCCAAGGGTAATGGAAGCACACTGTTTTTGTGATTCCTTATACTAATGAACTGTTATAAATTTGTTTTTGATATTCCAGAGATCCTTAAGTTCAGTTTGTTGGTAGTGCTGAAGATGCATCCTGTTTCCTAGACTCAACTTTTGCAAGGTGTACTCTTAGCATTGTGGGCAATTTCCACTGGGGATTTTCTATTTAAAGAACTACTGTCCCAGCATAATACAAAAAACAAAACAAAAACACTTATGAAGATGCCAAACAGGAGAAGCTCTCAATTACATTTACTCAAGCACAATGTCAGAGCTTTCCTTCCTCTCTTAGGTCCCCAAAGGGAAATAGAGCAGTGTATTCATTTGTGAGGAAAGGCAAGAAGTTATTCACATCATCACAGGACTGGAAAAATTGAAACCCCTACAAAGAGGTATGAGGTCACATGCATTGATGCAAAGGAGGGGGGAAGGCAAAAGCAAAAAGCAACAACAAACAAACAAAAAACTAGCTTCCATCCATCCTATTGTTGACCTCAAACACAAATACTTCCCTTAGCTCCTTTTAAAATGGATTATCTTTTAAACAAAGAATATTTCAAGAACATATTACGTTTATTTTTAAAGCTTCATAGACTAAAACACAAACCACTTTCAGTTGACAAAATGTAGCAGTGAAACATGATTACCTTCACCTTTCTTTTATAGGCAGCCAGATTCACAGTCCTTGAAGTTGCTTAAATTAAAAAATGGAAATGAAAACATAAAATGTATAATGTTGACGGTTTTCCAATTATATCTCAAGATAAAAATGTTCTAAATGTCAAATGAAAAATAACCAACTCCTGAATTGTGAAGTATCCTTTAAGGATGATTTAGCAGAAAGAAAAAAAAAAAGAAAAGAAACCCAACAGTGGTTCTTATAATTATGTAGACCACTGAGATAAGGCTGGTTTGGTTTTAATATTACAGTGGTAAAATTCATAATTGGAAGAACATAGTTGCCACAAATCCAAATCTCTTCCTCCATTATCCTCTACAAAGGGCAGTTCTCTTTTCTTGTTTTTCTTTCTTTTTTTCAACTATTTTATAATGTTTATTACGTATAAAGTGGTAACTTTTCATAATATGAAAAGTTAGTATAATGCATTGTCAAAAAAACAAGCCTTTGACAAGATTCAACATCTTTTCATGATAAAGCATTTTTTAAAAAAATAGGCATTTATGGAAAACCCCTCAATATAATTAAATCTATGTAGATGTAGAGTAAAACTACAGCCAACATCAAGTTCAATAGCAAGGAAAACAAAACAAAAGCAAAATTAAGCCAGTGGGACTACATCAAGGTGAAGTTTTCATTTGTTTGTTTAATATTTACCCCATCAATCTAACTCAGGGCCCATATATATTCATATTTAGCACAGGAACCTGTGTAACCTCTGTTTTTTAATGAGAGAGAGAGAGAGAGAGAGAGAGAGAGAGAGCCAGAGCACCAGTATGGCACATGCAATGAGACTTTATGTTTTTGAGTCCAAGACTTTATCCACCGTTTCATCCCCCAGATCACTGATCATTATTTTTTAAATTTTCTTAGTGACTTAATACTGATTTTCAAAATTAAAAGTCAACAGGGGTATAATTCTGTACCATTTCCACCACCAGAGTTCCATGTCCCCATTCTCTCCATTGAAAGATCCAGTAGTTCTCCCAAGGTTGTAGGTATGGGTTGACTATGTTTTCTGAACTACCTACATATATATGCCCATTTTTATTTATGGCCCAGCCTTTTCTTCCTTTCTAAGTCACATCTACACCTTTTACTACTTCTAAATATCCTTCCTTTTTTCCTCTTCTCTCTCCAGGTTCTAATGGAGTTGGAGTTCAGAGCCCTCTAGTCATCACCCCTATCATATCTCCCCTATCTGGCAGTATGAACCAAAATTCTTTTGGGGGTGCAGAAGGTGGGAGTTCTGGTTTCTGTAGTTTTTTCCCTGCTGGACATGGGTGCTGGCAGCTCAATCCATATCCCCAGCCTGTTTCTTATCTTTCCCAAGTGGGTTGGAGCTCTGGAAAGGTGAGGTTCTAGGACTCATTGGTGAGGTCATCTGAAAAGGGCAGTTTTCTTCACTGATGTATCTATTATCCCCAGCCCCTGTCACATATTAGGTAGTCAGTGCACATTACTGGAATAAAGAAATCAACTTAGAAAAAGAATCATGATTTGTTTGTGAATGTGAATGTGATGTTAAGGAGGCACACACACAGTCTTTGTTCAAAAATTAGGAATGAGATTATTTACATTATTATTATCATTATTATTTACATTATTATCATTATTATTATCATTATCATTACTATTATTTAGCAGAGTACTCTGTCCAGCTCTGATTTATGGTGCTAGTTGGGGATTGAATTTAGGACCTTGGAGCCTCAGGCATGACAATCTTTTGTATAACCACTGTGCTATCTCCCTAACACAGAAATGAGGACATTATTGCCTGGACTTTTGTACATCAAGAAAAAAGAGCTACTGATAAGGATCCAGATGAGTACCTCACTGATGTTAAGATGAGCCGGGACCAGAGCATGGTGCAGTGGGCATTCACTTAGAGCTCTAATCCTGGCACTTGAGGAGGTAAATGGCAGGTGCCAGGTTCTGGCTAACCACCTGACATATCTGATTCCAAAAGCAGGGAAATTAAACTCAGAGTTATACAGCTTACCAAAAAGGCTTCTTGTCTACCAAGCACAGGCATGGAATCTAGGCCTGGCGTTTAATTTCAGAGTCTACATCACAGAAACTG
The DNA here is from genome assembly GCF_950295315.1 of Erinaceus europaeus. Lineage (NCBI taxonomy): Eukaryota > Metazoa > Chordata > Mammalia > Eulipotyphla > Erinaceidae > Erinaceus > Erinaceus europaeus. The sequence continues at coordinate 161,342,769 of NC_080163.1, forward strand.
CTACATGTACTGTCTCTGAGAGACCCCAGTCTCCTTGTGCCTCTGTATTGATAGCACAGACACCTGACTAAGTAAAATCAATAGTCTACATTTTAGGCTCAAGACACTGCAGGCTAAAGTTCTGGTTATTACTTGCCCAAAAAGGCCACCAAAGTATCAGTGCTATAGTAGCTTATCATCTTGATGTTGGTGGTACATTAAACACTATGCCCAATTTCATAGTGAGGACATAAGGAAGTATCCGTGACATTTTATAATATAATGACAAAACTACACATACTTTCAAGATCTATAATTACTTAAAATGGTTACAGCATGTGGTGTGTTACCACAACAACCAAAAGAAATAGGAATTCAGTAAGCATGCTCTTCTAGACCAGAAATGAATAGATCCTAGATGAGATCAAACATTAGTATAGTTTATTATTGTTGTTGTTGTTGTTATTATTACTATTATTTTACCAGAGCACTGCTCAGCTCTGGCTGATGGTGGAGCAGATTGAACCTGGGACTTTGGAGCCTCAGGCAGGAGAGTCTCTTTGCACAATCATTATGCTATCTAGTCCCCCCCAAGGATAAATAGTTATTTTAATTGAATTTATCCTAACTTTTGTTGGCATTTACATGTAACCTACCTAGTCAAAAACTGCATTCAAATTGCTTTATGTTTCCTATCTAGTTTTTACCATTATTGTTCTAGAGATCTCAAGCAATACTAGTGTGGTTATGAAATGGATAGTTATATCAAATGAACTAAAATAATTATTTCATAGTATCTATATATTGAAATATACTTTATTGCAGATGGTGTTCATTCTGTTACTTTAAACTCTAATTTCATTACAATTATCATTATGCAATTAGAATGCAATTCTTATTTGCTGACGATATATACAGATGAAAGTTCAAAGCATACCCGCAATTATAATACTTTCTCAAGAATAAAACACAATTTGGTAGGGTTGCCACATTTTGAATTTCAGAATCTCAAAACAGCTTTATGGTTTCCACAAGACATACTTTTCCTGTACTAATATAGTATCAGTATTTCAAGTACACAGGTTGCCATTTACTTGGAGATTTAGACTTTGCTACTTTAAAATACTTCTTTTAAGGATAGAAATGGACCTACCCTATAACCCTGCAATTTCTCTCCTGGGGATATATCCTAAGGAATCAAACACACTAATTCAAAAAGATCTGTGTATACCTATGTTCATAGCAGCACAATTTTTAATGGCCAAAACTGGAAGCAACCCAGGTGTCCAACAACAGATGAGTGGCTAATAAAGTTATGGTAAATATACACAATGGAATACTACTTAGTTATTACCTTCATTACCTCATCTTGGATGGAGCTTGAAAAAATCATGTTAAATGAGATCAGCCAAAAGGAGAAGGATGAATATGGGAGTACCTCACTCATGGACATAAATTGAGAAGTAAGAATAGGAGGAGACACACAAAGTAGAACTTGGGCTGGGTTTGTTGTAGTGCACCAAATTACAGGACGTGGGGGTAGGGGGTGGTTTTCAGGTCCTAGTGCATGATGGTGGAGAAAAGCCTAGTCCAAGAGTGTTTTACAGAAAACTGAAAGATTTTACATATTACCAACAACTGTATTTACTGTAGACCATTAATACCTTTAAAATATGTAAGTTAATATTCTGAAAAAAATAACATTTACCAGGAATCAATTTTAAAAGTCATGGTGGGGCTGGGTTGAGCAGATATTATACTTCACATGGACCCAGGTTCAAGCCCCAACTCCCCATCTGCAGGGGGAAAAACTCGCAAGTGGTGAAGCAGTGCTGCAGGTGTCTCTCTCTCTCTCTCTCTCTCTCCCTCTCTATCTTCCCTTTCCTCTTAATTTCTGGCTGTCTCTAACAAATAAAGATAATAAAAATATTTTTAAAAATCATGGGAAAATGTTTTGTTTGAAATATTAACTTTGGTAATACCATGCAACTAACCTGAATTTCTGATAAATAAAGGCTTAATTTATAGTGATGTTTTCTATGATGTAACAAATGACTAAACAACCAATGGTTGCAGAAGAATGTAAAAGATATCAAATATGATATACCTGAAAGCAAAAGTACACAATAGTCTGCAGTGAGTACCCCCCCCCAACACTTCATCTGCACTATTCCAGCCTTTAGGTCCATAACTGTTCAACAATTTGTTTGGCTTTGTATGTTAACTCTCTTTTCAGCCACCAGGTTCCAGATGCTAGCATGATGCTGACCAGACTTCCCTGGACAGATGACCTCACCAATGTGTCCTGGAGCTTCGCTTCCCCAGAGCCCCAAACTACTAGGGAGAGAGAGAGGCAGGCTGGGAGTATGGACCTACCAGTCAACGCCCATGTTCAGCTGGGAAGCAATTACAGAAGCCAGACCTTCCACCTTCTGCAACCCACAATGACCTTGGGTCCATACTCCCAGAGGGATAGAGAATGGGAAAGCTGGAGATGTGGTGATGGGAATTGTGTGGAGTTGAACCTCTCTTATTCTATGGTTTAGTCAGTGTCTCCTTTTTTTTAAATAAAAATTTTTTTAATTTAAAAAAAGATATCAAATTTGTTGGTTCTGAAGATGAAGCAAGATTTTATATGAACACAGTATATCATTGAGATCTCAGGAAGGAATGCAATTAATCTCAGTTCCAGTGAAGATATTTCAATGAAGGGACAAACCACGGAGACGTTGGAAGAATCAAGGAAGTTAATATGAGATGCTGAGAACCCAGAATTCAGCAAAGTTTCTATCTACAGGATGAATATACCAGGGGAGGAAAGAGTGTTGTTGGAGTAAGAGCAGAAGCCCTAAAGAGAATGGGGCAATAGGCACAATCCTGAGAAAAAGAAGCCATGCCATTCATTCATTCATAGGCCATTTGTTGTTCACACTCTGAACTGGAGTGGAAAACGGGGAGAAATGTCCTGACTTCCTGTTTAATCCTTGCTTCTACTGGCCCAAGCCAAAAGCCAGAAGGAAGAGATCTGCTTACAAGGGACAAGAACATAGTAGAGGAAAGCAGAATGGCTGAGTGTTGGACCTTAATCATGTAATTGTTGCTGAGGCCCGAGAGAGGATGGCAAGACAAAACCCAGCCTCTAACCTAATTTCTTTCTTAGGTTATGCAGAAAAATATCAGTAAGGGACCACACACTTCAATACTTTTCAGAAATCCAAAGGTCTCTTTTCATTGTTTTCCTCCTTTGAGTTTTATTTAATTTTTCTTTTATTCACCTCTTGGTAACACAGAAGTGTGTGGTTCAACAACCCTTTTCAAGAAAATTTAGCAGACTTTTTCCTGCTGCTCTGAACTGTGGGAAGTCTTTAGGCAGTTGTCAGTGAATGCAAGATCCAGGAAATTCTCCTAAAATAACTATTAAAGATGGTGATAGCTTTTTCTAAATGTTAATTCAGTCACCTACAGATGATGACAGCACTTACCACTTCTTTGAAAAAGCCAAATGTATTCAAAGTGCATGCCTGAAATACTCACTTACATATCCTCTATTAATTTTCTCTGTAATTTTTGTGTATCAGATGATTATGGAGCACAAGTAAACAAATACAGAGAATAATCAAAGCCAGCACTTAAAAGCTTAAGAAAGACATATCAAAAAGCTTTCTGAAAATACAAAGTATCTTTTTAAATATTTTATTCATGTATTTTTTTTTGTCTTTTGAGTATAATGTTTCTTTTTAAAAATTTTTTATTTGGGAGTTGGGTGGTAGCGCAGCGGGTTAAGCGCACATGGCGCAAAGTGCAAGGACTGGTGTAAGGATCCAGGTTCAGAGCCCTGGCTCCTCACCTGCACGGGAGTCCCTTCACAGGTGGTAAAGTAGGTCTGCAGGTGTCTTTCTCTCTTCTCTCTGTCTTCTCCTCCTCTATCCATTTCTCTCTGTCCTATCCAACAAAAATGACATCAAAAACAACAGTAACTACAGCAATAAAACAATAAGGGCAACAAAAGGGAATAAATAAAATAAACATTTAAAAATTATTTATAAAAAGGAAACACTGACAAAAACCATAGGATAATGGAGACCCCCGAATCTTCATCTGTAATATTCATGTATTTTAATGAGAGAGAAGGGCGGGGGATAGATAGATGAACTAGAGCACAGCTCAGCTCTGGTGTATGGGGATTGAATCTCAGACCTTGGAGCATAAAAGTATTTTGCAAAACCATGTTGCTATTTCTCCAGCCTGAGAACTTGTCTTGATAGGGGCGGTGGTACAACTGGTTAACATATATATATATTACCATGTGCAAGGACCTAGGCTCAAGCCCATGATCCCTACCTACAAAGGGGTTAGCTTCATGAGAAGTGAAGCAATATGGCAGGTTCTCTCTCTCATTTCTCTCTATCACTTCCATCTCAGCTTCTCTCTGTTGTTCTATCAAATAAAATAACATAAATATTTTTTTAAAAAGAAAGTAGGTTCTTGTCTAGACTTCTGAGAGTTCTCCAAACTACTTTCCACATGGGTTTGGACCAATTTACATTCCCACCAGCAGTGCAGTAGGGTAACCTCTCCAACTTTTGTTAAGGAAACAAACACACCCATCCAAAGAGAGCTCATAACAGCAAAATTTGTAATAGCCAAAACCTGGAAACAAGGTAGGTGTCCAACAGCAGATAAGTGCTTAAGAAAGTTACAGTATATTAAACAACAGAATACTACTCGACTACTAAGAATGGGGCAACAAAAGGGAAAATTTTAAAAAATGAAGAATTCACTTTCTTCACTCATCTTGGTTGGAGCTTGAAGGAATCATGTTAAATGAGATAAGCCAGAAAGAGTAGGATGAATATGGGATGATTTATTTCATGAGCAGATCTTAAGGAACAAGAACAGAAAGGGGAAACACAAAGTAAAACTTGGTGTATTGCACCAAAGTAAAGAATCCCGGGGGAAGGTGGGCAGAAAGAGGGTTGGGGGCTGGGGGAGGGGTGGATTTCTGGTCCTAGTACATGGACCTAACTTTTAAGAGTGAAAATGTTTTGCAGATATATTATCTTGGTGAGATGAGAAATTTTACCCATGTGCCAACAACTGTACTGTAAACCACTAACCTCCAAATAAATAAAGTGTTTTGAATGGAGGTTCTTCAATGTGTCCTTGATTACATGAAATATGAAATAACTGGAACGGCAGGGAGCAAATAGGACTCATTTTTTTCAGGAGTCAAAGACCCTAACACAATGTTTTATACAGGAACTTGAGAAATGTTTGCTAAATTGTCTAAACCTTGATTTTGTCCCTATAATCAACAACCTCAAAAACACCCAAATAATTACTTCTTAGAAAAATTCCAACTAGTTTTTGATGCTATCTATGTTGCTTCTCCCTCAAGAGCAGCTCTGCAGGATGACAATATTTTACCCCACACACACACACACACTTTGACCTTAATGCCATTTACTTGAGTTACAGCTTCATTCCAAATTGCTGTCAACAAATGCCACAGTAGATTCAAGGCATTGTTTCAAAACTGGTGCCAGAATCTATCAATTTAGAAGCTATATAGTCTTTTCTCCTTCACTTGCCTGGATTTAATAAAGAAAAAAGTATCCAATTTTAGAAGTAATGTAGTACTTTTAAAGTTTAAATATAAAATAAGATGCTGCATTTCAAAGAAACTTGAATATGTAAAAAAAAGATTCACCCAGGAAGACAAAGGTTTGGGTGGAAGTTAAAATACTATGTTGCAGGCTGGGAGTATGAATCAACCTGCCAAAACCCATGTCCAGTGAAGAGACAGTTACAGAAGCCAGACCTTCCACCTTCTGCACCCCATAATGATCCTGAGTCTATACTCCCAGAAGGATAAAGAATAGGAAAGCTTCTAATGGAGGGAATGGGATGTGGGACTCTGGTGGTGGGAATTTTACCCCTCTTAGCCAATGGACTTGTCTGTCCTTATTAAATCAATTTAAAAAAAGAAGGGGGGGGGAGGAGGAGGAGAAGAAGAAGTAGAAGAAATACTATGTAATACTTTGCACAACTTGGGATGAGTCCTATATTGTGTAGACAAAATACAAGCATTAATTTAAAATCACTTTGACCCTGGAAGTTCTAAATTAAATACTTATCAGACAAGATAGCCTCTCTCTTCTGCTTTATTGTAAAATGAACTAAATACTAGAGAATGGTACTTTCTGGTCCTTTGAACCAAGAATAACAGAGATGAAATACTGTTTGATGTGTACAATCATTTGAGAATTCATTTTGATTTAATAAAAGTATGAATTTGTTTCATATCCCATGACAGAATTTCCCCTTGTCCTGGAAATTCTCATTCCAACAATAGAGGGCTGAAATTTGTCCCCAGGGTAGGGGTTGGGGAGTAGCTACAGTTCTCAAGATAGCTGCTGTAGTATTCATTTCTCAAAAATTCACTGTGGTGAGAAATTCTGAATGTAATGAGGGTAAATAAACCTTTGACTTCATCAAAATATAAGGTGGCAATGAAAACAGCAAGTAAAGAATATGACATCAACAGTATAAGTTCATTATTTGCAATCTTACAGTTCCCTAAATCTCTATAATATTACTTTAAAAGCTTCAGATAGTTTTATAATACTTTATCAATATTTCAACACCTAAAAAACTCTAGCAAGTTAAAACCTATAGTCTTAAATTTTACATATGACTAAACTCAATTCCTCTCATCCCCAAACTTTCTTTCTCACAGCTCACCTGTTTTTACTCATTGATAAACAACTAAGATTTTTATGTGCATATCCACAAATGAATGAATATGCATCTTTTTAGGAGCATGAAAAGAAAAAAAATCTGAACAAAATGGTATTTTAGAATTTTGCTGTGATTTCTCTCTCTCTCTCTCTCTCTCTCTCTCTCACTTTTTAATTCTTATTTATAAAAAGGAAACACTGACAAATACCATAGGATAAGAGGGATACAACTCCACAGAACTCCCACCATCAGAACTGTATCCCATCCCATCCCCAGCTCAGCTCTGGTTTATGGTGATTTGGAGGACTGAACCAGAGACAGTGGAGCCTCAGGCATGAAAATCTCTTTGCATAACCATTACCCTACCTCCCCCCCACCAGCAGCTGTGGTTTCTTGATTATTTATATTTAATGGCTCTACCAAACAGCACTCAGGCCTCAAGGCCAAACCTTAAGTAACACTGATGTTGATAGTTTCTGATTTTATGTTTAGCTGAATTATTGGTCCAAAAGGATGAAGATAAACACATTCAACTGTTGTTTCTGACTATTGCATTTCTCTTCATCACCATTCTTTTTGGATGGAATAGATTGCAGCTGATTCTTCAAGAGGAACTAACATAGATCTGTGTGGTTTATTTATTTTTATTTACTATTTATTTATTTATTATCACTAGGATTATCAGTGGGGCTTGGTGCCAGCACTATGAATCCACCACTCCAGGTGGCCATTTTTGTTTCTTTCTATTTTATTGGATAGGACAGAGAGAAACTGAGAGAGGAGGGGGAGATAAAAAGAGATGCCTGTGAGAGAAAAAGAGATAACTGCAGACCTACTTCACTGCTTGTGAAATTTTCTCCCAGCAGGTGGGGAGTGGGGATTTGAATCTGGCTCCTTGTACATGGTAATATGTGCACTTAACTGAATGTACCACTGCCTAGCCCTGATATATGTTTTCTATTTGCCCAGCATCCCTCCTCCAATTCAACCATCCATTTCTAATTAATAGGCAGTCAACAATAAACCCAGTTCAACCAGACGACACCTGAATCCAATCTTAGGCAACACAATAATCTATTCCTGATGTCTAGGGAGGGGCAAGTGTCTCACCTTCATAACAGTTCTGATACTCCTGCTACAAATACTGGGAAAGAGTTTTTTTCTTGCTTGGACTAACTTGATAATGGCTGCTAAGAGACTGTCACTCAGAGTTGGGTGGTAGTGCAGCGGGTTAAGCGAAGGTGGCACAAAGCACATGGAACAGTATAAGGATACTGGTTCAAGCCCCCCACTGGAGTTGCTTCACAGGCAGTGAAACAGGTTTGCAGGTGTCTGTCTTTCTCTCCCCCTCTCTGTCTTCCTCTCCTCTCTCCATTTCTCTCTATTCTGTTCAACAATGATGACATCAGTAACAATCATAATAATAACTACAACAATAAAACAATAAGGGCAACAAAAGGGAATAAATAAATATTAATAAAAAATAAAAAGAGACTATCACTCATAAAAATAGCTTGTTTGGAACTGAAATCCAAATGAGAGGGCAAATGCAGGTAACTTTGACTGGTGGGTCCAGACAGAATTTAACTGGTAAAACCTATTCTTATTGAGTGCATCAACCAAATAAAAATTTTTATACTTAAACCAGTTTTAATTGGTTTTGTCACTCACTACAAAAAAAAAAATTCTAAGCATAACAATGGAACAACACCTAAAATAAACATAACTGCTTTTGAGGTTTCCTATGGATTTTCTTCTTCACAGACATCATCTCATCAATTTCCACAACTCAGAAAAGCACATGTCTATTAAACACAAGCCGTGTAGAAGATGGATGAAGAATGCTAGTGACTGTGTGTGTACATGCGAGTGTATGTGTGTTTTCAGTCTGAAATATGGTGACTAAATAGTGCTCACTTTATGTGAATAAAGTGGAAGTTACATACATCAGAGAAGGCAATACATATTCATCAAATAAAATAACACATAACAGTCCACAGAAGAGTCAAGAAGTGATCTTTGCATTACTCCCTGAGTGATAAATTAGGAGGTTCTTACAGTATTTAGGCCAGAGATGATGGACTCCAAACAGACAAGACTATGAAAATGTCTCAAACAATAAGAGCTAGCTGTGCCAGCTAGATGTGGGTCCCCAGGAGGGTGGATCTGTTATTGGCATGGGGCAAGAAGGAAAGGTTAGATTTTTGGAGGTTAGGAAGGAGACAAAGTAAGGGTCAGTCTCCTGCCTGCAGGAGATACAAGCACCAAGATCCAGCAGGATGTGAGAACAAGTGTGGGCTGCAGAGAGGCTGAGTCTGGAAAGAAGGTGGAGATTCACTGACACATGAATGACAGCTCAGGTTGGGACACTGTCCCCCAGAGTCTCACTATGGAGAGAGGAGAGGGGGGTTAACTGTCACTTCCCTCTCGCTCCTCTCAGTCCTGCTGGGTCCAGGCTTCCACACAGAGGTATAATCACTCAGTAAATAATTGTGAGACAGACTATATTGAACCCTGGCCCTCACAGTACATGTTGGTTATCAGGGGCCCTCCACCACTGTGTGAACCACCAGTGCTGGGTCCTAGACCAGGTACAGCCTCATTATTCACTCTCACTTCTTAAATTAGTCCATGCTCTCACATTAGGTGTAATCACAGCTAGTGATGCTTTCTGGGGATGTCTTAAAATGATGAGTCAGAAAAAAAAAACCACAAAAACATTGTTCTGTGTGCCATTTTAATTTAAAGTAAAATTGCTGCCTCTGCCCCCTTCCTCTTGCACACCCCCCCCCCAACCTGGCAGCCTCTGAACGAACAGAGGAGGTCTGCGCTGGGGCTCCCCTGAGTAATGCTTCAAACCTCTATCAAAGTCTCAAGGAAACAAAGGAAGCTGAAAAATGCAAAGGCGTGGCTGTTGGCGATTCCTAGGCAGATTTTCCCACTCAAGGAAAAAATGTACCCTAGAGGGCAGCAGACCCTCGCCAGCCGCGAGCCCAGAGGTCAAAAGGAGGTCCAGTGAGTATGTGCCCCGCATCTCTTCTGCTCCCCAGGCTTGCGCTGGACCACAGCCGACAGGCACGTAGTTTCAAGGTCAGCGGCCAGAGCACCCGGTGGGCAGCGTCCAGACGCTTTGGGCTTTGGAGTTGACAGAATGGTCCCTTCTTCTGCCCTCTGCTAAAGTGTCCTGGCTCCTCTTTTATTTCTTCGTCTTCCCGCACTCTAGGTTGGAATGATTCTCTTTTCATCTCCAGGGTTCCTCTCTCCCTGCCTCTTAGCCAAGCTGTGTGTTTCACAGTCGCATTTGTGGCGACACCGTCTGTGTATAAAGTTGTCTCTACACAGGTGAACATTCACGTAGGGTCACAATAATCCATGAGAAATAGCCCATGAAATACCAGCTCTGGGGGACCAGGTGTGGCGCACCTAGTTAAGTGCATATGTTACCATGCACAAAGACCCGGGTTCAAGGCCCCGGTCTTTGCAGGGATGAAGCTTCCACGAATGGTGAAGCAGCGCTGCAGGTGTCACTCTCTCGCTCCCTCTCTTATCTCCGCGTTTCCGCTCGATATCTCTTTCTCTATTCAATAAAAAATAAACGAAAAGATTTTTTTAAAAAACAGCTCTGGAGTCTACACTTGAGGCAATGATGGAAAGCACACATGAATAAATTGCAAGCTATAAAGGTGGGTACTGAGTGGAAAAGTGCGGATGCACAACAGAAATCGGATGTGCAGAAGAAGCGACGTCAGCTCAGTGGGTCTGCGTGAGGCTCCGCTCCACCCGTGACCGCCCGGTGCACCTGGTGCAAGAGGCACCAAGGCCAGCACCCCGGGCACCTGGCCAGAGCCCCGCACTTCCTACTTGCTCAGTGACCTATCCTGAACGAATGAAGGCAAGAATAAATGAGTGAGCGAACGCACGCTCGGCTCGGCTCTGCGCACGTTTCCAGAGGCGGGAGAAAGACTGCAGGCCGGCTCCCGCCTTGCAACAGAGTCTCGGCACGCATTCGCCGAGGTGGCGGCGGGTCCCAACAGAACCTGCTCCCGTGCGAGGCGCGCACCTGCGCCCCCCCGCCGCCGCAGGCCCCGCCCCACCCCGCCGCGCACGCGCCCTGCGACCCGCCCGCTCTCCAGGCTCTACCGCCTGCCCCTCGCGCCTGCGCCCGCTGGGGGGCGCTCACCTCCCACCCCGCGCGTGCAGACGCGGGCGTCTTCCAGTTCCCCGCGGCTCAACTCGGTGCACTGGGCGCGCGCCGCCCCCTACCTGCAGGCCGGCGAGGGAGGCGGGCGGAAGGGCTGCGGGGGCTGAACAAGACCCCAGCACTGAGGCGAGAGGCGAGAGAGCTAGCCGCCGCGGAGGACGGCCCGGGAGCGGGCGCGCGCAGATGCGGGCGCGCGCCCCCAACCTCGCTCCCTCCGTCGACTCCCGGTCAGAGCCCAACCCTGCTGCCGCGCGCCGCCTGCCTCGCCGCGCCTAATAACAACGGCGCCCGGGGTCAGGTGGCCGCGCGCGGACCGCACCGTCATTGGCCCGGCGGGGAGCGCGGCGCTTCAGGATTGGCTGGGAGGCCGGGCCTCTGCCCGGTGGGGGCGGGGCCTCCTAGGGGGCGGGGCGGGGCGGGGCGGGGCCAGGCCGTGGTCCGCGCCTTTGTGCCCAGCGCGCGCTCTCCGCCCGCTCCGGCTGCAGCGTCGGCTGCATCAATAATTCAGAGCGGCGACAGCGGCGGGTGCAGGCAGGAGGCGGCTGCAGCTGCGGGTGCGGAGCAGCAGCGGGAATGCGTCCAAGTGCGGTTGGGCAGCCGCGGCACCCCTGAGGCCCGGGCGGGGCGCCCGGAGCAGCGCTTGGGGGGGCACGTCGGTCCCGGAGTGCAAGAAGAAGAGCATCAGTGTGCAGAGCGGCCCGCGTCGGCGGAGCTGCGCGCGGATCCGGGGAGGGGGCTTCGGAGCGGGGCTGGGGCGGGGGGGCGGCTGGCGCAGGCAGCCCCCGGGGCGGGGGCGGGGTGGGCGCCGGTGCCGCGATGCTTGGCGCCGTGGAGCTGCTGCTGCTGGGGGCGGCGTGGCTGGCGGGCCCGGCCCGTGGGCAGAATGAGACGGAGCCCATCGTGCTGGAGGGCAAATGCCTGGTGGTGTGCGACTCCAACCCCACGTCCGACCCCACGGGCACGGCTCTGGGCATCTCTGTGCGCTCTGGCAGCGCCAAGGTGGCTTTCTCAGCCATCAGAAGCACCAACCACGAGCCATCCGAGATGAGTAACCGCACCATGATTATCTACTTCGACCAGGTGAGTGAGTGCTCGTCATGGATCGGATGGGGGGGGGGCTGAAGGGAAGGTGCTGGAGGCCCCCCCACCACCACCCTCAGGGCTCTGCGGAGGCGTAGGGACAGCAGTTCGGGACTGACGCCTGCCCGCTCCTTCTCGCTCCCGTCTCCTTGTAGGTACTAGTGAACATCGGGAACAACTTTGACTCGGAACGCAGCACTTTCATCGCCCCGCGCAAAGGAATCTACAGTTTTAACTTCCACGTGGTGAAAGTCTACAATAGACAGACTATCCAGGTCAGCCGCTGCCTCAGGGCCAGGCCCGGGCCCCGCACGGGGGCTAATGTCTTGGGATGGGGTGGGGGACTAGCGGGCCGTCTGGGGGTAGCAGATGGAAGGCGCTGCAGCGTGTGTCGGGGCTACTGGGAGGACCGGGTAGCGCAGCCTCACGGCTCTCTCAGTGCCTTGGACTGTCCCTTGCTTCCCTTGTCCTCAGCCTTTGGATTCCAGCCCCTTTCCCGGGGTAGAGTTCTGTCTGCTCCCACTTTCTGGGCCCCTCCAAAAAAGGATCTCTCCTTTTCCAAGGAACTGCTGGCAGTTCCGTAGTGTTTGCTGTTGGCATCACAGACAGTTCTGCCTTCAGAAGCGTTGAGTCCCTTTTCAGCACCACGGACAGTAGCTTTTCCCTTGCTCCAGCTCACCTAGGTACCGCTGGGGTGTCTCCTGGCTGCCCTTTAGGCCGGCAACTCAGGGCTTTGAACTAGCTTCGCTGAGCCCTAGAGAATGGGTCGTGGAGCCAGAAGGGAGGGGGCGTCGTGCCACGCCCTCGGGGGTTCCAGCCTGGCCCCCGACACACACACCCCGGACACCCTTCTTCTCCTAAGCTCTCAGGACTTCTAAAGCTGCCAGGAAATCCTCAGGGCAGAGAGGGAAGGAAGGCAGGTCGAACCTGAACTGTGGAGAGAGTGCTTGGCCGCCGCTAAAGCTGCCGCAAGGGCAAACATCTGGCCACGGAAGGAGAGAAACTGGAGCTGGGGGTTGGGGGTGAAGCACAGAGGTCCTCGAGATTTCTCCCCAGTAGGAAATCCTGCCCCACGTTTCCACTATTGTGGCAACCAGGCCATGGAATGGTCTGGGCTATTTGTTGTCCTGTGTGTGTGTGTGTGTGTGTGTGTGTGTGTGTGTTTGCTTTTCCTGAGGCACCCAGGGTGGAATTTCTCTTTGAAACTGATGGAAGCCTGTGGGGCTGGGGTGGTGGGAGCTAGGCAGGGGTGATGTGCAGGAGAGAGCCAACATAAGGTCTTTAGCCAAGTAAGGGGAAATTCAAGTTCAGGGAATAAATTTGACTACAGTTAGGGGGTGGGGGTGGAGGACAGACCCTTTCACTCTGAGACCCTTTCACAGACCCTTTCTTTCTGCCTCTATGAGCCCTTAGTGGGAAGCTGCAAAGCTCCTTTTCCTGCTCTCTCACAACAGAGATTTGGCGGCTCCACCTAAGGAACCCAGGTTGCACCTCTAAAACACGCTTTTCTCTTTCCCAGGTGAGCCTTATGCTAAATGGGTGGCCAGTGATTTCAGCCTTCGCTGGTGACCAGGATGTGACACGAGAGGCTGCCAGCAATGGGGTACTAATCCAGATGGAGAAAGGCGACCGAGCCTACCTCAAGCTGGAGCGGGGGAACTTGATGGGAGGATGGAAGTACTCGACCTTCTCTGGGTTCCTCGTGTTCCCCCTCTGACTGGCTCAACATGGAATGGAGAAGGAAGAGGAGAAGGCTGAAGCAGGCAGGAGGGCTGGGGGTGGGGGGATGAGACAGAGGCTGAAATTTAGAGGACAGAAAGCAGTACAACTTGAAACTTCCTACACAATGCCCAATTGCATCCTGGTAAAAGGTGCACCAAGTCGGACAAGGTGGGGTGACTTTACTCCTTAGGCCAAGTAGTAAATTCTGCTTAGCTCTGCACACTCCCTCCTCCAAAAGTCTCCCACATTCCAATTGCAGTAATCCAGAGAGACTGCCTTGCCATTGTTTCTTAACCCCCATGTTCACATTTCCTTCAATTTATATAAAAGCGACTTTGTATTTCACTGTATAATGTGAAATAACTTCCTCTTCAGTATTCCCGTCTCAATCTTTCCATCTACTGAAATCTAACTGCCTCTCCTTCCTTTTCAGTTTATTTATTTTGGGGGGAGTGAGGAGTAAGGTTTTTATTATTGTTATTATTCTGGATGGGAGAGGTAGTTTTAACTGGGCAAGTATTGCTATTCTTAAAACACTGCTCAAGAGTTAATTAGCTGAAAATACACCATGTCCTTGGTGTCTTGTTAGCGGAAAAAAGACTCATTGTAGTGGTGACTGGATTGAAAACATATATATATATATATATATATATATATATATATATATATATATATGTATATATGTGTGTGTGTGTATAAATATATATCATTTGTACGCCAAGAACTTTTCCCAGTGGACACTGGCCGTTAATTCCGTATTTCTATGTCCTATTTGGAGTGATCGTGAAATCTAAGGCTGCTTGATGTCCTGATGCTTGTCAGTGCCCTCGTGTTCTGTGGCTCCAGTAAATGCCAGGAGGTTCCTCAGGACGCTTCCTCATCCTCTGTAACATATGTGTGAATAGCCAAGATTTAATTTTGCTTTAATCCAATAAAGTCGAAGTGGGACTTTTATTTTTCTGAAACAGCATTTGGAACTCCGCATCTTCCCTAGCTACAGGATTGGGGGGGGGGGGGGCAGGGTGTGGACAGGCCAATTTCAGAGGCCTTGGAGACATGGGGGGAGGGAGGATGCAGCCAGCCAAAACTGGCCTGCTCTGCTTCCTGCACCAGGCCTAGGACCAGCCTTGCCTTTGTCTTTGCTCCCCTGCTTGGGCGCCAACCTAAGAAATTTGCCAAATTCAAGCTAGACCAGGTATGGCTGCCTATCCAGAAGCAAAGTTTGGGTTTGGGATTCTCAGTTCAAGTGCATCAGGAATCATACCAATTCAAGGAGCCAGAACCAGCCTGCCTTGAGCGGCATGCTTCCCATGCCTTCTGCCCGTGGATGTCTCAAACCTTCGTGGACCCTCCCAGACAACCCCTCCCCGCCCCATCTCAAATCACATGTTTTATAACCACCTCTTCTAAATCTGGAGTCCGCCCCACCGCATTAGCCAAGCGCCCCGTACCTGTGACTGCGCACATCGCTGAACTTTTAAACTCAAGAGGTTCGTCCAGGAATTTTTGATTGTCTCAGAATATAATGTGAAAGCAAAATTGAAATAAACGACTTCGTTTTAAGTCTGGAGGTCTGACCAAGTCGCTCGGGCAGGCGGGGAGGTTTGACGCGGGGAGGTTTGGCGCGGGGAGGTTTGGCGCGTGGAGTAGCAGAGGACGGAATGAACCCAGGTGCCTTGGGACCTTCTCGGGTCGGTTCCTAGCCCCAGATTCAGGGATTGATTTACTTAGTGCCTTGGGTGATGGGGGGAGAGAAGGATGGAAGAATCTAATAGCACTGTAAGCAACGCTTCCCTTTTTATTTTTGCGGCATGTGTGACTTAGGGATTCACCTCAGTATGTCCACCGCGCGCTACGTAGGAGCCTGCGTTTCTCGCCGGCGCTGCAGGCAGCCTCTGGGCGCGAAGGTTCAGGTTCCGCAGGGTATAGATAGGGATTTTACTAGTAAGGATAAATAACCGAGGTTTTGTTTCTTTGTTTTCTACCCCCCTTTTTTTTTTTTTTTTACAAGGACCAATGGGGATGGAATGGAATAGGACGCCCTGGGTGAATTTGTACAGGAAAACGATTAGGCATAAAGAGACACTTTTAAAAAGCACTTTCTCGGCATTTTTCCAGTTGGGACAAGCACTAGCTCTTAGCAGTTGTGGCGCTGCATCCAGCTGGCTGCTTCCCGCGCCTGGCCCGCCGGCCTTTTCTTCCTCAGATGGAGACCGCCCAGGCTTCCAGGTTGAGCTCCCATAGGGTGCTCCTCGGAGCCTCAGTTTGCACAACTGAATGAAGACAGAGAGGAATCCCCTCTCCACAAGTCCCTCCAGCTCGGAGGACCCAGCCATTCTCCTTTCTCAGGCAAGAGAGACACAGTTCTTTCGCCCAAGTTTAGTGAGCCTTGCTGCTCCATCTGGCCTTGACTGCTAGGTTGTCAGGGAAAATTCAGACTCCTTTTCCAGAGGTAGGGTGGGGGGGGGGAGTGAGACCCCTGCCTCCTCAAACTTTTTTTTTTTCAATTTCTAAAAAAGTTTCTTTTTTTTTTTTTTGAGGGAGTAATGGTTTGCAGCGGACAGTAAAATACAGTAGTTTGTACGTGTGTAACATTTCTCAGTTTTCCACATACCAAATCCTCAGATCCTCCTCTGCCTTCTTGTTGCTGGACCTGAACTTTCTCACCCTTGCCTGAACTTTCTCACCCTTAAACTTCTGACCTTGGGTTTGGAAACCTTTTACTACCCAGCTTCAGACATTCCTCTCCCCAACCTCCCTTCCTTTTGGTGAACCCACCTCCCAGTCCTGTCTACAAGCCTTGCTAGGCAGGCTAGTCCCTTTGCTGGAAGTCAACCTACCCTTTTCTTTCCCTCCTTGATTTTGGAAAATCTCATCTTTGTGGGTGATCAAAGTTCTTCAACTAAAGGTGGTCTCTTGTGTTTGGTGCACTGGTTGTTCAGGGGTGGCAGGACAATACCTACACCCCAAAACTTCTCCCAAGCACTCCCAGGAGCCCACACACACCTTTACAAATGTTAAATCTGGACTGGGAGAGATAGCATAGAGGTTATGCAAAAAGACTCTCAGGGCTTAAGCTCTGGGGACCCTGGTTCACTTCCAAGTATAACCCACCGTAAGCCAGAGCTGAGAAGTGTTCTCTATCTTCTCGTTTCTCTCACTAAATAAATAAATATTAAAATAAATACTACACTGTTGCTCCTACCACAGGTTCTGGAACTCCAGGGAAATATGACATTATTTAACCACTCCACCCTCAACTGCCTTCATCTTCAGCCCATTTACCTGGCAGAGACAGAGACTGGCTTGCTACCTATTCCTTCCTCTTCCCTCTCCCCATCAGAAATTTTGAGACTTCAAAGAGGCAAGTTAGACCTGCCTCCCCAGTAGGGGTGGGGGTAGGAGTATTTATTTCCTCCTCCAAAAGCAAGCAAAACCTGGGACTCCAGCTGGGAGGCAACAAGCCTGCTGGGACTGAGGAGGTTGGAGAAAAAAGAGCCTGCAGTTTCAAGGAGACTGCCTCCCTCCCCCCAACCAGAGAAGGGGAGAAGGGTGATTCTAAAAGTTAGACTTCACAGTGACTTCCTTTAAGGCTTAGATGCCTTCTCCATACCTCGGTCCCACCTCTGGCTTTCATCTGTAATAAATTTGAGCCAGATAGAACCTGCAGGAGTGCCAGGACCACCCTTGAATTGCCTTGTGCTCTGTTGAGAGGTTTTAGTTCATTTCACCTTGGTTACTACTGCCTTCACAGCCTCAGAGGAAATCTCACCTCCTCCCAGAAACTCTTTGTGGAGTACTTTGACCTTGATCAACTTGTCCCCTCCCCCACATTGCCTGAGGGCAGAGGATGATTTGAGATCTGGTGCAGGGAACTCTTGAAGGTTGCAAGGACTAGAGGAGCCCAGATATGATTTGGAGGTCTGGCATTTTCCAGTGGCACCCAGTGCTTCAGGAAGCCATCAGAAGAGTCTCTTGTAGGACTCCCAGAGTCTTTGTGGTATGGGAGGCTCTGCAGATCAGCTCTGCATTGCTTCTGTCCTGTGTACTCATCACCTACCTTAGCCCTTGGGTCACTGCAGGGCTGGAGTAAAAAGCCTCATCTGCAGTGCTGGGTTAGTGATTGGGGAGAGTGTATGGCCAATTGCATTAGAGAGCTCTCCCTTGAGTCTTGGGGCTCTGCAGACTGAGTGACTGGTGCTAGACTGGAAGCCACAGATATACATCCAGCACTTAGCTGATGACATATCATACAACTAGAGATGTCTTTCTACCCGCAGAACCTTGTTCTGCTCAATTCTCAGAAATGGGGAGGTGGGGAGGGGGCATGGAAGACATCCGAGCTTCCCAGCACATGATTTGACTTCTGTTCCAAGGCTTCACTTTTCTGTTAGTCTCTCTCCTCCAAACCAGGCTCCAGGGAGTCCTGGTCTCCCCCACTGAGTGGGAACAAAGCTGTGAAACCTATTGCACACTCTGAAGGTCAGTGATTGCCCTTGTACTTCAAGGCTCAACCACAGGTACACCCCTATTGAGCAGAATCAGTGGCTACAGGGGTGAGATGATGAGGGTAGGAAGGGAGAGGGAGATTTCTCAGTTTTCTCAGGTCTCTTGATTTATTTTGTTCAAGGGCCCTTCACTGAAGCTTTCTGTAACTCAGTTTCCTTCTGTCTCAGGCAGGATAGTCCTGCTTTCACAGCAAGAAGGTTGTGAAGGCTGTTCCCAGATCTGGAAAGTGCCCTGCCCTGCCTCACACACAGTAGGTATTGCATACATGGTTTTGAGAATAAGGAACAGTGGGCAGAAAGGCATCACATACTGGTAGAAACCAGGCAGAGGGAACCACACAGCACAGGAACAAACTGACATGGGGCTGGGAACAGGGCATGGGATGAGTAAATAGCGGTTATGAGGAGGGGTCCTGTACCCCTACCCCACCCCCAATCAGTCACAGACTGAGGATGTTCCCCTAAGTGTCTTTCACTTCTAGGCCTGTTACTTATGTATCTGCATCCCCCACTGTGGATGGATTCTTCCTCTGTTCTGTACCTCCCCTTCTTAGAGCTGGCACCCTCTTTACATTCCTGTGTGTCCCTTGGGGAGGGATATAGGGGGATCTCTGCAAGATGGGGGCTGTGTCTTACTCATTTCACCTGACTCAATGCCTCCCACAGTGCCTGACACTGAGCAGATGTCCTGTGATGGCCTCAGAAGCCAAACCAAAGAATGCCTGGCATGGCTGCAGGCCTTGGTCTCAGCTAGCAAAATTGCCCTAGAGGGGAACTTCCTGTACCTCCTAATACCCCCTCCCACCCCCTCACAGGAATGGGGACCATGAAGTGCTACCTGCCCCTATGGCTACAGGGAGGTCTTCTTTGACACCTAAGCTGGCTCTTGCCCCTCTCCATTTCACCCTGAACCCACACTGGCCCCAGAAAATCCCAACCTTGTCCTTGGGGTTGCAGGGAGCAGAGATAAGAAGTGAAGTGAGATGCAGGGATGGTGGTGATGGGGTTTGTTTCTGGCTCTTCTCATTGGGACAGATCTTTATCACTGCAGACATAAGGCTGTCTGAGTGAGGAGATACCTCACAAGCTGTGTTTAGGAAAGAAAACTCCATGATCACAGAGAAAGGTTTTTTTGCTTGTTTCTGTAGCTGCAGTCCAGTGCCTAGGGAGGTTTTTGTCCAGCTCAGTGAACTCAGAAGAGGTCAAGGGAGTGATGCAGCAATAGGGAGAGATTGGATTCACTCTTCTTTGACCTGGGAGGGCTCCAATCTGCCCTGCAGGGCTTCACATTTGAACTCCACCTCATATGAAACCCAGCTCCCTGACCCCCCCCCCCATCCATTCATTAGGATCTTGCACTCTGCTGAGCGGTTTGCAAGACCCAGAAAGACCACACTGTGCTTTGACCCACCAGAGAGCTGCTTCCCTCTCCCACCAGTCCTGCAGCCTACTGTGGATTGCCTTGGGCTCTTTGGGTTACTGTTTTAGCTATAAGAACAAAGACTTCTGAGAGCTCCTCACAGCTTTGCAGCTGCAGATTCCGAAGGTGGAGTGGGCTCAGCTGGCTTTCTTTAAAGAAAAACAAAGGGGTGTAGGGAGTTAAATGGCCCTATACTTGATTGAACACATGTTACAATACACAAAAACCTTGGTTCAAAGCCCTGACTTCCAATATGCAGAAGGGCAGTTCAGAGCAGTGATGTAGGGCTCCAGGTGTTTCTCTCTCTCTCTCTCTCTCTCTCTCTCTCTCTCTCTATATATATATATATATATATATATATGTATATACTTGACTTCTCTCTGTCTCTATCCAGCAAATAAATATAATTATATGTAATTCATATATATGCATACACATAATGTCTATGAAAAATCAAAATCAAGGAGTCTCTCCAGTCTCTTCCTTCTCAGACCCAGTATCTAGCTGGGAGTTCAGCCTAACAGAGTTCTCCGGAATTATCCACTAGCCAGCAGCAACCTGCTTACTCAGGTAAGGCTCTGAGAGCCTTTTCTTTCATCATTAGAAGTTACTGCATAGTTGCTTTCAGAGAAGTCACTTTCAGGGAAACTTTCAAAGAGTGAAGTGGGAATTATGAACAAAGGGGAGGCTACTGGGCAGCTCTTCCTCCTCATTTAAAAGGGAGCTTCGGATCTGCTCTGCCCAGATCCTGCACTGGATAGACTCTCCTTTGTATTCTGAGAGACTCAAAAATAAACTCCCCAATGTGTACTTTGACTGAGAAGTTCAGATGATTTTATAATGACTGAGCAGCTCCAAATATGGAATTAAAATACAGTGGGTGGGGAGTTGGGCTGTAGCGCAGCGGGTTAAGCGCAGGTGGCGCAAAGCACAAGGACAGGCATAAGGATCCCGGTTAGAGCCCTGGCTCCCCACCTGCAGGGGAGTCGCTTCACAGGCGGTGAAGCAGGTCTGAAGGTGCTTATCTTTCTCTCCTCCTCTCTGTCTTCCCCTCCTCTCTCCATTTCTCTCTGTCCTATCCAACAATGACAACAACAATAATAACTACAACAATAAAACAACAAGGGCAACAAAAGGGAATAAATAAATAAAATTAAAAAAAATAAATAAAAATAGTGGGTGAACAGCCAGCTATTTTACTAACTCATCTCGATCAAAGTTGGTCAGTGTAGGTCTCAGCAATGTTCTGATGCTTCACATTTCTCCTTCCCTCATCCCTCTCTTTGAAAGAGTTCATTTCAGGTGGATGGATTATTTACTTATTCTGCAGATACCAAAGAAGATGGCACATTAACAATACCAACTGTGCAGTGAGTTGGAGCTCCCAGTTCATCTTTCATGTGGCATCTAAGTGTCTGGTGCTTTTCCTTCTCCCATGGGCTCCCAGTGTTTCCCAAGTGGGGACTTGTTTGACAGGCTCCCTACTGTGTGCACCTCAGTAATCTCTTACATCAATATAAGTGAAGTTTGCAGCTGTTTTCCCTGGCTACTTAGAAGTGTCCCTGTCACTGCCATGAAAAATTGGAACCCAGGGCCCAGGAGGTGGTTGGTGCACTAGGTAGAGTGTATCTTCTCTGTGTACAAGGACTACGGTTGAGGGGCCCTGGGCCTTAGTGCAGCACATGGTGCGAAGCACAAGGACTGGCATAAGGATCCTGATTTAAGCCCCAAGCTCCCCACTTGCAGGGAGGTCACTTCACAAGCAGTGAAACAGATCTGCAGGTGGCTTTCTCTCTCCCTGTCTTCCCCTCTTCTCTCAATTTCTTTGTCCTATCCAACAATAATGACAGCAACAACAACAACAACAATAAACAACAAGGGCAACAAAAGGGAAAAATAGCCTCTAGGAGCAGTGGATTTGTAGTGCAGGCACTGAGTCCAAGCAAAAAAAAAAAAAAAAAAGGGGGGGGGGCTAGGGTTCAAAACCCCAGCTCCTACCTGTAGGGGGAATATTTTATCAGTAGTGAATCAGTGCCATAGGTGCCTCTGATCTCTGATGTCTCTCTCCCTCCCTTTCTGTCTCCTCCTCCCCTCTCAACTTCTTTCTGTCCTATCAAATAAAAGAAAAAAAGTAAGAAGTCAAGAAAAAAATGGCTGCCTACAGCATTGGGTTTGTCATGCAGGCACTGAGCCCCAGTGTAACCCTAGTGACAATAAAAAAAAACAAAAATTAATTCTAAAAAAACAAAACTGGGGTCCAGGCTGAGGATAGAAACTTGCCTGCTCCTCATGCAGTAAGACAACACGACATCTATAATTTCATTCCAGCCAAAATCCTATGTGTTGGATGCCCCTTGCAAGAGTTAGGGCACTTGTGTCTTTTTTTTTTTTTTTTTTGTGACACAGATTTTAGTTGATTTATTAGACAGAGTGGATAATCAGCTAATTGGGTGCTTGATTCATTAGGGAATTGTTTTTGTCAGTATGTCGAATATAGAATCTTTTTTTTTTTAAGAAAGGATTAATTAGCAAAACCATAAGGTAGGGGTACAACTCCACACAATTCCCACCACCCAATCTCCATAACCCACTTGTGTCTTTTTACAACTAAAATTGTCACTAGAATCTTGCCTTCTAGCTCTAGTACCTAGGACAAATATTTACACTGTAATATAAATGTTTTCTTTTCATGCAGCTCCTTTTCATCTTTTCTCTCTTCTTTCTTTCTTTTCATTCTTCCCTCTTCTTCCTTTCTTCTTTCCTTCCTTCCTTCCTTTCTCTCTCTCTCTCCTTTTCTTTCTATCTCCCTTCCTTCCTCTCTTTCTTTCTTTCTTTCTTTTTTTCTCCATTGTCAGTGTCTCAAAATACAAGTCAGATTACAGCATGTGAGTATGCTCCTTAAAAATCACCCAGGGGTTGGGCAGTAGCACAGCAGGTTACGTGCATGTGGGGCAAAGTGCAAGGACCAGCATAAGGATCCCAGTTCTAGCCCCCGGCTCCCCACCTGCAGGGGAGTCCTTTCACAGGTGGTGAAGCAGGTCTGCTGGTGTCTATTTTTCTCTCCCCCTCTCTGTCTTCCCCTCCTCTCTTGATTTCTCTCTGTCCTATCCAACAACGAACAACAAAAACAATAATAACCACAATAAGGCTACAACAACAAGGGCAACAAAAGGGAGGAAAATGGCCTCCAGGAGCAGTGGATTCATGGTACATGCACTGAGCCCCAGCAATAATCCTGGAGGCAAAAAAAAAAAAAAAAAATCACCCAGTGTGTCTTTGCAATGCACTGTAACTAATCCTAACCCTCTTATCATGCCAGACTTTTTGTGATCAAGGGTTTTTCCTGATCACTGCATTCCCATCCTCTATTGCTTTCCTCTGGTGCAGAGGAGCCTGCACTGGCATCCTCATCAGTTCCTGAAGCATGCCAGGCTCTGCCCTGAGGCAGAGCCTTTGCCCATCTTATTCCCCTGATGGAAAGGAAGACTGACACCCCCCAGTTGATGCTTCATATGGCCGGCCTTCTCTCTCTCTCCCTCTCCCTCTCCCTCTCCATCTCATTCTTCATTCAAAACCATTTATTTGTCACTTTATAAAAATGTTCTCAATTGTTAGCTAGTATTGCTACATCTATTGATCTTTCCAATTGCTTTCCAGAGAATAAAGAAAATAAATTTCCTATTTTACCAAGCTGTAAAACAAATCACCAAAGTCAAAAGGTAGATTTCTAGAACTGTAAAAGGTATAAATATATACACTACCTGTACATATATGCTTCCTCTTCCATCTCCATGTATAGGAAGTTAAAGTGTTAGTGTTATCATAATTTATGAAGAAAAGTAATATAATATTTTTTGAGAAGACTCAGGGAAACAATATTGTTTCAGGCTTTTTTTCTAATGTAAGATTTGGTCTTGGATAGCTTTTTAAATGCATTATTTTTATTGGTGATTTAATCTTGAACTAAAAGATTTTAAGGAGTATAATTGTAATAGGGGTGCAATTCCATATAGTTCCCACCACCAAGAGTTCTGTGTCCCATTCCCTACATTCAAAACTTCCCTATTGTCTATCCCTCTAGGAATATGGATCAAAATTCTGTTTGTGGTGCAGAAGGTGGGAGTTCTGATTTATGTAATTGTTTCTTTGCTGTATATGGGAGTTGGCAAGTCAATCCATTCCCCCAGCTCATCTCTATCTATTCCTAGTGGGATAGGATTCTGCAGAAGTGAGGTTCTAGGAAGCATTGATAAGGTTGTCTGCTCAGGCAAGTCTGGATGGAATCATAGTAGCATCTGGAACTTGGTGGCTGAAATGCAGTAAGATGGAAAGCAGGACAACAATGTTTAATAAACAAGAACCATAACGTAGGAATCAAGCAGATGAAAGTAGGGATCTTAGAGTAGAAGGCAACTAGGAAGTCTATTTAGGAATGTTCCTAGGAGCCTGCGTCTTAATAATCTTTGCTTGAGCTTGATAACTAACATGGGGGTAGACCAGAAATATCATCTGAGGAGATGCTGTCAGAGTTGAAAGTAGACCTAGGAAGCAGGATTAGGGCAGAAAGTTGCTTGCAAATGTGAAGAATGCAATTAAGTGTTTCCCACAATAATCTTATCCTGGCCAGTCTTTTGGTCTCAGTTGACCATCCCTGACTACTCTCTCTGATACTGAGCTGCTCCCTCTATTACCATTATTACTGTATTACCATTATTAACATGGCTGCTTTTTATTACTTTTTTGATATTTATTTATTTATTCATTCTCTTTTGTTGCCCTTGTTGTTTTGTATTATTGTAGTTATTATTATTGTTGTTATTGATGTCATTGTTGTTGCATGGAACAGAGATAAATGGAGAGAGGAAGGGAAGACAGAGGGGGGAAAGAAAGATAGACACCTGCAGATCCCCTTCACTGCCAGTGAAGCAATTCCCCTGTAGGTGGGAAACTGGGGGCTCAAACCAGGATCCTTACACTGATCCTTGTGTTTTGAGTCACCTGCACTTAACCCGCTGTGCTACCGCTCTACTCCCAACATTACTGCTTTCTATATGTTTACTTATGTACTGTTTCTCTTCCTCCCTGGGAATGTGGACCTGCACCAGGTGGCACTTTATCCCCAAAATTTATAATGGTGATGGTAGGGGCTTGATTCACTCTTGTATGATATGAATGGCTGGAAGGCAAGCCAGTCACCCTCCCATGTTCTCCAATGCTCCAGTCCCCCTCCAACAGAATAGAACCATCTTCTTTGTCCCTTTCTCTCAGGAGCTTAGGAGCAGCTATGGTCCGAGGAAACCATTAAGCATTATAGTAATTAAAAAATAAAAACTTTGTCATGGCTCTGAGCTGGTGTTTTAAACAGATGGAGAGTTTATTACATCACGGGCTATTTAGGTACAGCAAAATAGGCAATGAATGGGGCAAAGATCAGCTAGTCATGACAGCTGGAGAGCCATGAGTTCTCTTAAGCTAAGTTTACCTGAGCTTGGCTATATGTGTTCAGATTCCTGGAGGAGGTTGTATTGCAGGTCCAGGGAGAAGGAGAGCATACAGCTAACTGTAACTGAGAGCAGGAACTGAGGAACCAGAACAGAACTGTCATCTCTGAGTTTTAAAAGCTTCCAACATACCCATAATCCCTTGTGGGTTAGCATAAATCTGTAGTAAGCTTGTAGACTGACATCATCTGTATGCTAATTACATTTGTGTTCCAACAAAGGATGACACCTACCAAAAGTTACATCTGTCTGGAAGAGGGAAAGCTGGCTGGAGGTCATGATGTCAGGGTTGAAAATGGGAAATCGGTGTTTTATAGTCTCTGAGCACACTCACTGGATTCTTTGCTTAATTGTGTTTGTTAAAATTTCTTGATTCAGGGACTTCTGGGAGGCGGAGGCGTGGTGTTTGGAGTGGCTGCAATCAGACCTTCGCTCTCCCCGATCCAACCATTGTATACAACAAGAGATCGAATTGGACACATCTACAACTGAAAAAAACCCCACAGCCTCAGGTGGGTGCCTGCACGTGTGCTGTTGGAAAAACAGGAGTGGGTTGGAAGACATGGTTGGTCAAAATGAGAGCTCTGGGTGGATGGCACTTGGCACCAACCTGCACCATCTTGGACAGTAATGCAGTTAGCAGACTCCCCAGAAGAAAATAAATTGGAGATTAAAACCTCTCAATCTTTGACTCAGGGTTTTATTATTATTATTATTTTTGTGAGTGCTCACTTTTGTCTTTTCTCAGTCTGAGTTTAAGACAAAGACAAAACTCAGCCCACAAGATAGCCCAAAATACCCCTCCCCCCACTCCTCGCTGCAGAGTCAAATAAGTGGAAAGCAAAGACCACAATAGCACCACCTGCTGGCCAACAATAACCAACACCATACATGCAAAAGCAAAGAGGTAGAAAGTTTAACAATATGCCATATCAAACATAGAGAAGGAAATCAGATGAAATCCAAGAAACTCCAGATGCAGACAGTCTATCAGAGACAGACTATAGAAAGCTTATGAGAACTCTAGAAGAATATAAGCAAGAATTGAAAGAGCATTTTACTTTGGAATTTGATAAGTACCTATAAAGTATGAAAAAAGAACTCAAAAAAGAGTTCACTAAACAGCATGGAGGAAAAATTTCAAACAGAACTGCAAGTACTGAAAGATACCTTTAGTGCAGTTCAATCTCAGGTATAAAGCTTAGGAAATAGAATCAGACATGCAGAAGAAAGAATTTCCTATCTAGAAGACACAATTAGCCCACTCTTTTAAAAATATATATATATTTATTTTCCCTTTTGTTGCCTTTGTTGTTTTCGAACCAGGATCCTTACGCGGGTCCTTGTGCTTTGTGCACTTAGCTGCTGTGCTACCGCCTGACTCCCAAGCCCACTCTTTCAATTCAAAGATGAGGGAGAGGAAAGGTTTAGAAAGAATGAAGCTGCGGGAGTTGGGTGGTAGCGCAGTGTGTTAAGCGCACAAAGAGCAAGGAGTAAGTATCCTGGTTTAAGCCCCCAGCTCGCCACCTGTAGGGGAGTCGCTTCACAAGTGGTGAAGCACGTCTGCAGGTGTCTCTCTTTCTCTCCCTCTGTCTGTCTTCCTCTCCTATCTTCATTTCTCTCTGTCCTATCCAACAACAATAATAACTACAACAATAAAACAACAAGGGCAACAAAAGGGAATAAATAAATATTTTTTAAAAAGTCTTAAAAAAGAATGAATGAAGCTACTCTCTGTGAATTGCAGACTCCATAAAAAGGTTGAATATACGAGTTAGGATTAGCTGAGGAAGCAGACTGGGTCAAAGGTCCAGAAGTAATTTTCAGATAAATTTTAGATGAAAATTTCCCTCACCTAGGCAATCCTCAGAACATACCTTTTTTGGAGGCAGATCAATCACCCAGGTTCACAAATCCAAAACAACCAACACCAAGGCACATTATTGTAAAATTATCAAAGCTCAATGACAAGGAGAAAATTTTGCAGGCTGCTAGGGAAAGGAAAGAAGTTATTATAGACAAAAGGAGAAATATCAGACTCTCATCAGATTTTTCTTCACAAATCCTAGAGTCAAGGAGAGAGTGGAACAACATATTCAAGGCACTAAAGGAGAGGGAATTTCAGTCATGAATTTTGTATACTGCAAAATTATCCTTTAAGTATGAGGGAGAAATAAAGGTATTCCCAAATATTCAAAAACTAAAGGAATTTGCCACAATCAACCCCACCTTACAAGAAATACTGAATGGAGTCTTACAGAAAAGGAGGAAGCAAAGGAACACACTTTCTCAGCGAGGTGAATAGCAGTAGACTAGGAACAGAAACACAGTAAAATAGGAAAGAAAAACAAACAAATAGGGGAGGGAATTAAAAGACAAATAAGCCCTATCAAATGTCTGTTTATCAAGATCAACTTAAAAAAGACTTTTCTAGATACACAATGCTATTTATTACACACATGGTAGCCACAAAACAAAACAGGGAACAGAGATTTACAGAAAACACAAGAAAAATCAGTGAGGAATCCACTACAGAAAATCATCCACACAATAGGTTAAATAGAAACAACTGGGCAAAGACTCAACAATTTAAAATAAACTCAAAACAAAAATCAGAATGGACATAAATAAACCACATATATCAACAATCACCCTAAATGTGAATGGCCTAAATTTACCAGTCAAAAGACTCAGAGTAGCTAAACGGATTAAAGAACAGGATCCATCCATTATATGCCTTCAGGAAACACACATCCAGAGAAAAGATAAACAGAATAAAATACATAGAAGAACATATTGGTGAAATATTTCATGATATTAACACTAAAGAGATATTTGGAGACTTCATCCAATGGGCAAGGGAACCAAAAGCAAGATTGAACAAGTGGGACTATATCAAATTAAAAATCTTCCACACATCAAAAGAAAACTCCATAAAGATAAACAGGAAACCCAGCAGCAAATGGGAGAACATATTACAAATGGGAGTACATCATTCTTCAGACAAGCACTTGATATCAAACATCTATAAAGAACTCATTCAGTTCAGCAAAAAGAAAAAGAACAACCCAATAAAAAAGTGGGCAGAGGACATGCATAGACAGTTCTCCAAAGAAGAGATACTCATGGCCCACAGACAGATGCAGAAATGCTCTAATTCACTCATCACCAGAGAAATGCAAATTAAAACCACACTGAGATACGACCTTACACCTGTAAGAATAGCCTTTATCAACAAAACAGGAGAAGATAAATGTTGGAAAGGATATGGAGAGAAAGGAATTCTAATACACTGCTGGTGGGAATGCAAAATGGTACAGCCATTATGGGGAACAGTATGGGGAATCCTTAAGCAAATACAGATGGAAATACCTTATGACCCAGCAATCTCACTTATAGGCATTTATCCAAAAAAGATAATATCACTAATTCGAAGGCATATATGCACCCCCATGTTCATAGCTGCACTATCTAGCAAAAAATATATATTAAAATATATATATTAAATATAAAAATATAAAAAAATATATATATAGCAAAAATTTGGAAGTAACCAAAACATCCTGCCACAGATGACTGGTTAAAAAAGTTTTGGGACATATACTCAATGGAATACTACTAAGCAATAAAAAAGATGATTTTATATCCTTTGGGATAAAATGGATGAAACTTGAAAACATTATGCTTAGTGAAATAAGCAAGGAAGTAAAGGAAAACTACAGAATGGTCTCACTCATATGTGGAATTTAGAGAACTGAACACAAATATATAAACAACTAGACACAATGCAACCCATATTTAAATTGGGAAAACTATAGTGGTTACCTAGGGGGGTGGAAGGGGTGGTGGGGAAGAGGTGATTAATTTAAAAAACAATAAAAACAAAAAATAAAATTTCTTGATTCAGCTGAATCACACAGTTGGATTAGAAGAAGCCAAATTAAGCTATAAATTATTGACATTATCTTGAGGAGACAACCACAAGCATGAGAACAAGGGGAGAAAGGATGCTTGCTTGGAGCAGAGGTGAAGAGCAGGTAGGCTGTCATTCTTGGAATTGTGCTTCACCTGGGAGCAAAGGGGGCATAAACTGGGGGCTTAGGGAAGAGGGTAGAGTCTGCGGATTCATGCACGAAACAGAGCAGTTTTCTTTACTCTTTCTAAGAAAGGAGGAGGCAGCATCTGAGCAGAAATAGCCATACTGTGAGTCTATGTATCAACAGATAGTTCCCAGACTACAGACTGTCCACTGCAGAATTATTCCAGGAGCAAGGAGTTGTGGATCAAATTCTTGCCCAGCAGCACTCACCTCACAGCCACTGCACACCTAGCACCAGCTTTGTTGCATGGGTCCTATGCAGGGTACTGGGTCTGATTTCCACATAATCCAGCAAAGTAAATGTATTAGAAAGAAAGGTGAGAAATTGGGATTGGAAACTTGACTAGCTATTTACTAGCATTAGTCCTCCCCTTCCCAACATCGCTGTGAACTCCTTGTGCTTCCAGACTGTTCTTATAAACTTTGGGTCCTATCATTATTATTATTCTTGCTGTTTTGGTGGAGAGACAGATGATAGATAGATAGATAGATAGATAGATAGATAGATAGACCATAGCATTGAAGCTACCTTCATTGCAGTAGGGAGTTGGCTTAAACCTGGGTCATAAACAAACATGGCAAAGCAGTACACTATAAAAGCAAGCTATTTTTCTGGCCACCATCCCCTTTTATATGGAGTAGGGCCCATTGGTGAGGAGAACTACTTCTGGATCAAGCTGAGCTGGTTCGAAGGATGGCCTTTGTCACTGCAATTATCAGAAGTCTGAGGGTTTCAAATTCTAGAAACTTAACTCAAACTGGCCCTAGTAAGACTTTCCAAAAAAAAAAAAAAAAAGATTGCATTAGTCTCAATAGATAAATAAACAAACAAAAACATCCCAGGGATGACTGAATTCATGTGTGACTGGTCCTGGAACATAAACAAGGTTCTTATAAATGAATCTACCTCTTCACATCTGGATTATGTCCTGGCCCCTAGTTGTGTTAATTTGATTACAGCAGCAAAGGCTGGTGAAATAACTTAGTTGGATAGTAAGATGTGTTGCTATGTGTTCGGCCCATTTTCAAGCCTGACCCTTACCACATTGAAGGAGGTTTCAGTGCTGTGGTCTCTTTGACTCTTTTTCTCTACCTCTATCTAAGGTAATTCTTCTTCTAGCGTTTGCCCTTTTTCTGTAGCCAGTCAACAGCGTCAGGTTGAGCCTGATGTAAAGTTTTGAGACCTCCTTTGAATCTGGAGAGGTGGCAGTCATTGACTATGTGGGTCATAGTCTGTCTGTAGCCGCAGGGGCAATTCGGGTCGTCTCTGGCTCCCCAGCGATGGAACATAGCGGCGCACCGGCCATGGCCTGTTCGATAGTGATTGAGGAGGGCCCAATCATAACGTCTCTTCGACCTTCTACGACTCCATTACTATTGGAACTATTCAGCTCATCAACGTATATAAGCCTCCCAGTGCCTCATAGGATAATGAGGTCCTGCCTTGCCCGAATCACCCAGCTGTTTACGTTGGAGACTTTAATAGTCACCACCAAGACTGGGGATATTCCTCCACTCGTGCTGACGGCTCTATCTTAGCCTACTGGGCTTCAGCGAATGACCTCTCCCTATTATACGATCCCAAACAGCCAGGCTCTTTTCACAGTGCTAGATGGAATAAAGACTCGTCACCCGACCTGTGCTGGATTAGCACAGTCAACGGCCAAGCCTTTCCCGCTATGAGACAAGTTCTCAAGATCTTCCCGCACAGTCATCACTGCCCAGCTATCATCCACATTGGTCTCCAGCTCCCACTGATTCTGTGCTCGGAGAAACTAAGATGGAACTTTCGGAAAGCAAACTGGCATCTGTTCAGTGTTCTTACCAACAAATCTATTCCTGTAATTCCAATTAACTCTATCTAAGGTAATAAATACAAGTAAATACTACAAGTAAATAAATAAATAAATAAGGT
Source organism: Erinaceus europaeus (assembly GCF_950295315.1). Taxonomy (NCBI): domain Eukaryota; kingdom Metazoa; phylum Chordata; class Mammalia; order Eulipotyphla; family Erinaceidae; genus Erinaceus; species Erinaceus europaeus. The sequence goes on from NC_080163.1 coordinate 161,373,935, forward strand.
TATAGCAGCAACAGGTCCACATTCTGATGCCTCATTTCCTTCTTAGGAAGAAAATAATTCTCCCCTATTATACCTTCAGAAAAGTATGCCAAGATATTGGAGCTATTAAATAATGACACACTCCCAGAAGCAACCTCTTTAATGAGAGAAGTAAAATGAGCTGAGTGACTTGGCCAGCCATGGAACCAAGCTGGAGTGGGGATGGGACTTAGCAGCTCTCTGGTGGCAGCTATTCCCAAAGAAAAGAATGTGTGTGAGAACTATGGGCTCCACCACCAAGGTCTCTTCCTGGCTGTGTGGATTTAAATAAGGAGTCTGTCTAATCTTTGAGTTTTTGTTTTCATAATCTGTTAAAAGTAAAATTTACAGTAACAATATCTAATTCTGACCCCTGCAAGTGTCAACCCGGCTTTGACCTAGCTCGTTATGATTGGGCCCTCCTCAGTCGCTATCGAACAGGCCATGGCCGGTGCGCCGCTATGTTCCATCGCTGGGGAGCCAGAGACGACCTGAACTGCCCCTGTGGCTACAGACAGACTATGACCCACATAGTCAACGACTGCCATCTCTCCAGATTCAAAGGAGGTCTCAAAACTTTACATCAGGCTCAACCTGATGCTGTTGACTGGCTACAGAAGAAGGGCAAACGCAAGAAGAAGAAGAAGAAGAAGAAGAAGAAGAAGAAGAAGAAGAAGAAGAAGAAGAAGAAGAAGAAGAAGAAGAAGAAGATTGAGATAATAGCTGTAAAAATTTGACAGAATGGAGGACACAGCAAATTTAGTCATTATTATTGCTCCTGAGATAGTTTTTTGCCAGTACTTAAGTATCCAGGCATTATTTATACCACAAGGGATGCTTTTCTCTGCAGGAAGCATGAAAACCCTTATTTGTACATTTTGATCATCTGGAGATACTATTCAATGCAGGCTATGATTTCTTTTAAGCTGGGATCCTTGAGTGGGATCCTTAAGTTTCTTATATGTGCACTTAACCTGGTGTGCTACCGCTTGGACCCCAGGTTCTGATTTCATAAATCTAGGTTGGGGCTTGAGATTGTTACAGTTCCAGTACAATTTTTAGAATTGATGTTTCACTAAAATTTTCCAGTTCTGGTAGTCTTTGCAAAATTCCATATGATGGACTTGTTAAAATAAAGCAAAAATTCAACAAAATAAAACTCAAGAAAGCTCTAATTGACTAGAATCAAGAAGTCTGACATAGGAATCATATCATCTAGCAAAAAGAAAAGAATTCAAAGGTTCAGTGCAGAATAAAGAGTTCCATAGACAGAAGAGAAAAGGAACAGAGAAGTTACACTAGACTAAAAAGTGGATGAACTGTGCAAAGTCATTTTCCTTTAGGGAAAAGCAAGGGCTTATCTGGCTGATTACCTAACTAGTGTTGACTAGGTGATTCCTAGCTGATTAGTTAAAGATCCCATTTCAGAGGGCCCTATAGTGGCTTAACTGTTAGCAGGCACACATTACCATTTGTGACCTGGATCAAGTTCCCAGTTCCCACCTGCAGGGAGTGGGGCGAAGTGGGAAATGGGGATGGAGATGGATTTTCATGAGAAGTGCTGTAGGCTTTTCTTTCTCTCTCTTTCTCTCTCTCTCTCTCTCCCTCCCTCCCTTCCTCTCTCTCTCTCTCCCTCCCTCCCTTCCTCTCTATTTCTCCCTCCCTCCCTCCCTTCCTCTCTCTCTCTCTCCCTCCCTCCCTTCCTCTCTTTTTCTCTCTCTCTCTCTCTCCCTCCCTCCCTTCCTCTCTCTCTCTCTCCCTCCCTCCCTTCCTCTCTTTCTCTCTCTCTCTCTCTCTCTCTCTCTCCCTCCCTCCCTCCCTCCTCTCTCTCTCTCTCTCTCCCTCTCTCTCTCATCCCCTCACCCTACTCTCTCTCAAAACAGAAAGAAAAAAGTTACCAACAGAAGCAGTGGGGTTGTACAGGCACCAAGCCCCAGTAATAACCCTGGTGGCGTAAGGTAAGGTAAGGTAAGGTAAGGTAAGGTAACATAACGTAACGTAGCATAACATTACATTTCTCAGAGAGCTGAAACTGCATTTAGATCTCAGTTTGATGACATAGAGTTTAGCATAGCCACTCCATTTTGGGTCTTTTTTCCCTTTTTTCTTTATTGGGGGTTGTTTTACACTTGACAGTAAAATACAATAGTTTGTACATGCATAACATTTCCCAGTTTTCCACATAACAATTCAACCCCAACTAGGTCCTCTGCCATTCAGTTCCAGGGCCTAAACTCTCGCCCTCCCCCACCACCCCAGAGTCTTTTACTTTGGTGCAATAACCAACTCCAGTCCAAGTTCTTGTATTTTCTTCTGATATTGTTTTCAAGTTCTTTCTATGAGTGAGATCATCCCATATTCATCCTTTTGTTCCTGACTTATCTCAATATGATTCTTTCAAGTTCCATCCAAGATGGGGTGAAGAAGACTAATCCACCATTTTTAATAGCTGAGTAGTATTCCACTGTGTATATATACCACACTTAAGAAAAATAAGTTAACAGACTAAACCTGAATATTAATTGTATAGGACCACATACATCTCATGGTTAGTTCTAAGTAACAGTCCACAGTTGTGTTGTGTCAGTGTCACCTGGGATTTGGGAGGCTGGTAGTGGCGGTGGTAGGGAAGGAAGATAATTTACTGGTGTCTTACATGGTAGAGAGGTACATATGAGATAACTTAAATGCTTCAGTTATAACACCATCACTAGCACCAGGACTCTCTCTCTATCTCTCTCTCTTCTTTCCTTCTCTTGTGCTCACTTCCTATCATTCCTTATCAAAATACAGCTGCAGAAACTCAACCTTTTCATTGTCTCTATCTGAAGTCTATCCCAGAAGTCTGCAGAATTCTCATGAGAATCATCTCATTGACTCTGAAAAGCCCTTGTGCCAGTCTCTAAGTCACTACTTATGGAGAGGTACTATACTTGGGCCCAAGTTTTACTTATTTATTTATTTATTTATTATTAGATAGAAGCAGAGAGGAATTGAGAGGAGGGGGGAGATGGAGAGAGAGAGACAGAGAGACACCTGCACCCCTGCTTCACCACTTGTGAAGATTTTCTCCTACAGATGGAGACCAGGGGCTTGAACCTGGCTCCTTGCACATTGCAATGTGTGAGTTTAATCAGGTGTGCCACACTGCTTGGCCCCCATAGACCCAAGTTCTACCTGCCTCTGAAAACAGAGAGCAAAATCCATTTGGAAGCTGAGAGTTGGGGCAGAATTTAGTTTCCAACTAAAATTCAAATAGAAAATCCAAGACCACTTAGCTTCAGTCCCAGCCCCAACTTACAACCAATCCTCCACTCACATAGACAGACAGGAGAAGTAATGGAGAATTAATACTAGACAAAAAGTGGACTGAACAATGCTATCCACTCACACAGTGAAATGGCATCTTGGAATTACAACATGTTGAAAATACTCTCCCCAAATCTACTCCTGCCAGTCTTGTTCTTCTCCACAAATAGCAACCCCACTATACTGTAACTTAGACCAGAACCTTGTTATTGCTGACAACATTTCACACACTAGCTAATCTGATTAGTTCCACCATGAAAATAATGCAGTAGTCTGAGGGACAGACCACTGAAATCTCATCCTAGTGTCAACTGTCATTGTCCCAGGGCCAGAAGCTGGTAGGAAGACTCCTGACTTGTGCCCTGGCTGCCCTCCCTACATGTGTTCTCCCCACAGTAGCCACAGTACCTCACCCCCTATGATGTGGCTTAGAGGATGTCACTCCTCTACTGAAACTTCCAAATGGGTGCCCCACTCATTCAGAATAGTTGGAAGTAACACAGATGTCTAATGACAGATGAGTGGCTAAAATGCGTGTCATGTATACACAGTAGAATACTACTCAGCTATTAAAAATGATGAAATGATCTCCTTCACCTCATCTTAGGTAAAGCTTGAAAGAGTTATGTCAAGTAAGAAAATGAAAAAGGGAAGGATGAATGTCAGATGATCTCATTTGTAGGTGGAGCTTAAGAAATCAGAGACACAAAGGAAAAACACAAAGTAAAATTTGGACTGGGTTTGGTATACTGCACCAAAGCAGAGGACTCTGGGGAAGGAGGACAGGGATGGGGCATTAGGACCCTGGTGCATGATGATGGAAAAGGGGGATAATGCTTTGCAGATACCTGTCATGGGGGAAGTGAGAAACTGTATCCATGTATCAATGACTGTATTGTAAACTCCTCAATAAAATGATCAAAGAAAAACAAAACTAAACTATCACAGCTCTGTAAAAACTGTCCCCTCCCCACCTGACTACTTCTCTGCCCAGTTACCATTCACCTGGGAGCTGGTTTTAAGCACACTGGCTACTTCTTGCCCCTGATGTTCTGAAGCATTAGCTCAGGGTGGGGCCCAGGGGCTCTGCATTTTCATAAGGTATGTGTGTGATTTGAATGCACAGCCCAAATTTATTTAAAAAAAAAATCGCTCCTAGCACCTGGCCTATGCTGTGGCCTGGTGGCAGTGAATCCACAGCTTCTGACTCAGCTTCTTCTTCTTCTTCTTCTTCTTCTTCTTCTTCTTCTTCTTCTTCTTCTTCTTCTTCTTCTTCTTCTTCTTCTTCTTCTTCTTCTTTTCTCTCTCTCTCTCTCTCTCTCTCTCTCTCTCTCTCTCCTTGTGTGTGGTTTTCAGAGGAGGGAGGTTGGAGGGGAGTGAGGTTGCTTGTTATTTCCAGTAATGAAACCTTATTATACAAAAGTGGTTACTTCCACGGTTCTGAGGAAATCACTGAGAAGTGTAATTAAAGTCAGCTCTGCTTTTCAGGAGAAGGGGTGTCCTGCCCACCTGGGCTAATATGTTTGCCTCCTGATAAGATGCCCATGAGGCTGTTTCGTAACCACATCCTTCACTTTCACTTAATGGTGACAGTCCTTTGTAGCACCCTGCATTTCTGCTCTGATTCTGCACTGATAATGAAGGCAGCTTCAGAAGAGCCCTTGTACAAACTGTACCCACTGGAAAGCCTGCCCGCTTGACCCACGTCATTACAATTTTCTCCTTCACGCTGTCAAAGCTATCATGTATGCTGTCCCTTCCTGCCCACAGCCATTCTTGGTCCAGTCTATCCCCTTAGGTATGACTAGTCTCTTCCCTTCCTCACTCCTATTCCTAAGCCCCAACCTGGGAGGCCCCTGCCCACCATTGTCCAGCCATTCAGCTGTCACTGGGGTAGGTCCACTAAGTTCCCAGATGCCCTCTTTCTGTTGGAATGTTGTCTTAATTTTGGTGTGTGACAAAACCCACTTGGAGTGGTGAATGTTGGCATACCTGATTGAGTACACAATTTACCATGTTCAAGTCTCTGGTCTCCACTTGCAGGAGTAAAGCTTCATGGCTGGTGAAGCACTGTTTCAAATGTCTCCCTTTCCTTTTTACTTTCTATTCCCCCTCCCCCTCAAGTTCTTTTAGCCATACCAAATTGGAAAAATTAATAAATAAAAAATTTAGGAAAGAAAACACACTTGGGCACACCAAATCTATATAATCTTATGGCCTGAATACTGACCCGGCATTCTGGAAAGTGTCCATGTGGACATCTTGGTTGTATGGAAGAGAAATAGGCAGCTGTTTTAAGCAGAAGAGGAATTCCTTCATATGTTTCATGGTAGCTCACAGAATTGAGAAAGTAGCTGGGTTTGGGGGTAGAGCTGAAGCTTGGGAAGCAGGACAGCCCCTATGTAAGGGGCCACTAAGGAGCACGTTTGGAGGTTCTAGCAAGGGAACACAGCTACTCGTATACCCTCCATTGAAAACTGGTCTGGACCTATTTGGGAAAGTTGTCCTCTTCAACTGAGCATGCAGATGGGGGATGGACACACATGGGGTGGTGACAGAGGAAGGGGACACCAGCTTGGACAGCCAGATCAGCTGAATCAACCCTGGCAGTCAGGGCTAACAGATGTCGAAGCCAAATAACCTTCACATCCTAGAGGGCATTAAGGATTGTTGTTAAAATTCGTAAGCTCTAGCTGGCCGGGTTGGCTTCACGGGCGGGTAACAGAGACGCGGAGACAACGGCTGGGCAGGGAAGCTGTATTTCTTTATTCAGGAACAACGATTCATAAACTAAGACAAACTAATCACCAAACAGAACTCTGCTGTCTCTTTGCGGTGGCACAAACACTCTCTCTTACTCTCGAACTCAGGAACCCTCTCCAACTCTCGAACTCTGAAACTCTGGCCGGGTCCCTAGGGGCAGGGCCAAGCGGGCCCGCGAAATTAACTGGACTGATCTAATTCTCTCGGTGGGGGAGAACTAGAACCCAATGTAAAGCATACAACAAAGGATAAGACCTGAAGACTGTCCTTTCATGAGTTTAGCTCTAAGGTGAACTGGTGGTCCAATTACTTCTTATATCACTTGACATTGGAGAAAGGATGACCTCACAAACCATCCCTCATCTGGGAGAGCACAGGCATCCCAATTGTGTGTCACACCACTGCAAGGTTGCTGACAGTTGATAGTTGAGAAAGTTCCTTAGGATCAAGTAGTAGTCAGGGGCCAGACAATGGTCCACCCAGTGGGGCACATATTTTACCATGCATAATGACTTGGGTTCAAGGAGTGGTATTGAATTCATCATGTAGGCACTGAGCCCCATTGGTAACACTGGTTACAATTAAGAATAAAAGGCTAGCATTGTACCAAAGCAAAGGACTCTGGGTGGAGAGGCTTTAGATTCTGGTGCATGGTGGTGGAGGAGAACTTGGGCTTGGGCTGAGAGTATTTTGCAGAAAACTGAGAAACTTTACTCATGTATCAACAATTGTATTTACTGTAAACCATTAATCCCCTCAATAAAAAAATTTTAAAAAGTATGATGTGGTAGCTAAATGGGGTCAACTTTCCCTTGATCTGCTGTATGACTTTCAGCAAGTTATATACATGTCCAAAGCAACACATACACAAACACACATGCATAACACATGTGTACACCTGGCCTCAGTCTTCTTATCTGATATATGGAAATAATAATAAAGCGTACTTTCTAGGTTTCTGAGGAGGCTTGATTAACTAGAAATGCATAAACCCTTAGCACATAGTAGGCATTCAGTCAGGAGCAGTGTTTGGCAGTAAGAGCATGAGGAATACAGATGGGGGATATATATGGTCAGCAGTGCAAGAGCTCTCTCATCTTTTCATATCCTTCTTCCTCTTCTGGGCCTGGTTTCCATGAGGTCAGTGGTCCTCTCCCCCACTGTGGGGATAATATCTGGCCTGGAGGTAGGGTAAAGAAGCCTCATCGACCTCAAATCTCAAGGACATAGAAGGTCAGGTCTGGGCAAATGTTGATCAGAGACATATTGGCCTTGTTCAAATTCATGCTCTCCTACCATCCATGTGTGAAAGGGGAAAGCTGTCTCTGAGCTGTAGCTGTGCAGTGTCTTTTAGAGAGATCCTGGAGACCAGGATCATAAATACCTCCTTCTTAGGAATGATGCATTTTTTTTTCAATCAAAGCCAATCATTGAGCCCCAAGTAGGAGCCAGACACTGTTGCTAGCACTGGATTACAAATTGACTCATCCCTGCTCCCAAGTGAATAGACCAAGCATCTTACCAGTCTGCAAAATTACAGGGGTGGATTTTTCTTTTTTTAAAAAAATTATTTTTTATATTTATTTTCCCTTTTTTGTTGCCCTTGTTGTTTTTTTTATTGTTGTTGTAGTTATTGTTGTTGATGTTGTCATTGTTAGATAGGACAGAGAGAAATGGAGAGAGGAGGGGAAGACAAAAAGGGTGAGAGAAAGATAGACAACTGCAGACCTGCTTCAACGCCTGTGAAGTGACTCCCCTGCAGGTGGGGAGCCGGGGCCTTGAACTGGGATCCTCACGCCAGTCCTTGCGCTCTGCGCCACGTGCACTTAACCTGCTGTGCTACCACCCAACTCCCGGGGTGGATTTTTTTCCCACAAAATATTTATTTATTTATTTTACATGTCAAATGATTTTTTTTCTTTTTCATTTTAATAGATAGAACAGAAAGAAATTGGGAGAGGAGGTCAAGACAGAAGAGAAAGAAAGAGAGACACCTGCAGCTCTGCTTCACTGCTAGTGAAGCTTCCCCCTCCTGTAGGTAGGAAGCAAGGATTTGAACTGGGATCCTTGCACATGGTATCATGGTGTATTCATCCAGGTGTGCCATGACCTGGCCTCAGACTTTTTTGGATATTTAATTTATTTGAAAGGACAATTGAGAGGGGAGGAGGAGACAGAAAGACACTTGTACCACTGCTTCACAGTTTATGAAGTTTCCCCGTCTCCCCCTGCAGATGGGGGCTGGGGGCTTGAACCTGGGTCTTTGTGCATGATAACATGGGCTCTCAATTGGCTGTGTCACTTTCTGGCTCTGAAGGGGTGGAATTTGCTGGATTTTGAGCTGAGATGTGAACCGTGCCTAGGAATGAGCTAGGCCAAGGTTGAGGGCCAGGGACTAACAGGCACAAACTCCCAGAACAGGTGGAAATCATTGTTTCTCTTTGGGAGCACTGGAAGGACTGAGGAGGAGCAATTGAAGCTCTGGGTCAAGGAGAGGAAGGAGTAATGGTGAACCTGGTACACTCCAGGGGTCAGCTCATCTGAGACCTGGCAAGTCTTCTTTCTGAGACCCATAAGTCCCCACAGAAATATGAAATAGCAGAGTTGTGTATGTGTGTGTGTGTGTGTGTGTGTGTTGAGCGAGGGTGTGGGGGTGATGGGGTGGGCAGAGGGCAGTAAGGATGTGGGTCCAGAGTCCAAATCTCCAGTTCCCACCTGCAGGGGGAAAGTTTCATTAGTGGTGAAGCAGTGCTGCAGGACTCTCTCCCTCTCTCTCCCTCTCTCTCCCTCTCTCTCCCTCTTTCTCTCTCTTCTCTCTCTCTCTCTCTCTCTCTCTCTCTCTCTCTCTATCTCTCTCTCTCTCCATCCTTCTTCTTCCTTCTCCAATATTTGTCTCTATAAAAAAAGATGTTCATCGGAAGCAATGATTTTTGTCACGTAGGCACTGAGCTTCAACCATAATCTTGGTGGCAATAAAAATTTAAAAAACAAATAAAATAAAATAAAATGAGAAGCAGAATAGTGCCACTACTGTTGTTACAAGGGCAGAATTCCAGGCTGGTGGCTGGGAAGAGAAGGGCCTGAAGAGAACTGGTGTGGAAGCAGGCAGTCCTGTGAGGAGGTTGTGACAGCAGTGTTCAGGCTGAGGGACAGAACTGTGACAGTGAGCCTGGACAATAGCAGATGATTTTTGAATGGTATTTAGGAGTTAAATCCTTGGGGTTTAGTAATGAACTGGAACACAGAGAAGAAGAAAGAGGAGCATCCAGACTGGTCTTTTGATTCCTCCTAAATTCCTTGTTATGCGATGGGGTGGGTAGTCCCCTCCCTCCTGGAGACAAGCATCTGATTCAGAACAGGAGGGGTTGTACAGTCAGCAGGAGATAAACAAGCTTTATCTGAGGTTTTATTATATGTCCATGTCAAATAGGGAGGGTCTGGAGGTGCTAAAGGAAATGAACTTTAACTTTACAGACATTAGGGGAGGTCAATAGCCCTGCTTAGGAAATGCTGCTACAATACAAAAACATTCTCTCTCTCTCTCTTCTTTCTTTCTCTCTCTCTCTCTTTTTCTCTCTCTTTAGATAGATAGAGACAAGGAAGCAGACAGGAAGAGAGAGAGAAAGGAAGACAGTGAGAGAGAAAAGGAGAAAGAGAAAGAGAGAGAAAAGAAGAGAGAGGAGAGAGAGAAGGAGAGAGATAAAAGGAGAGAGGAGAGAGAGACTGAGAGACTAGACTAAACTTCACTATCCAAGTGAGCTGTTTTCTTTCTTTCTCTGTCATTCTTTCTCTCTCTGTTTATAAATAGTTTTTATCTTAAGATGATTGGTTTCTGGCAGGATGGGCTTCACCTCATATTGGCACTTGTTTGTTTGGTTAGCTCCTGTTGCCCCCTAGAAAGATTAAGATCCAGTGGGAGCTATGTCTAGGTGGGGTGAATGTAGGGGCAGAAAGGGAGAAGAGGAAGCTCAGAAGATGGTCTTATTAAGCTGCTCTCACCTCCATCCCAACACACACAATTCAGGCCTGACACTTTGATTGAACTTAATTCCTTTCTTTCTAAATCCTTCCCTGGAAAAATTATGAGCCTGGTGTCTCCTGACAGCACCGGGGGGGGGGGGCAGTATTGGCAATGGCATAAAAGCTGAGGAGAGAAGGAAGAGCAGACAACGGAACATTTATCCTGAGCAGGGTCCTGGAGCCTCAGCCACCTTCTTTGCCAGAGAGAGAGAGAGAGAGACCAAGGTCTTTAAAAATAGAATAGCTTAACTGCTTCAGGCAGGAAAAACAACTCAGACTAAAGCCAACAGTCCTGATTCTAAGCAACTGATCCCCACTGAGGCTCAGAAGGTACCTGAGTCCCAGAATGGCAATGGGGGGGGGGGCAGCAGGACAAGAAGGAAGGTATCTTTCTCTGGATTTGGAACCTGAAGCTTTTCCTAGAATGGCCAGAGTGTCCCCTGTCCTGGAGAAAGGGTCCCCAGACCAAGGGGCATGTGGGGTGACTAGTGCAGACAGCTCTGTCTCCAGAGATGGCAATAGGACAGGCTGTTTCTGGAACACATCAGAACATCTGCATGCAAGCACAGATTATTGTCTTCCAAAACAGTTCTCAGAAAATGCAATTCCTTTTCTGAGATGATGGTAGGACAAGGTGCCCTGGAGTGGGAGGGGGGTGCCAGGGTCTAAGGGTCAGGGTCCTAGACCCAGGAGCTGTGGTCAGTGCTGTAGCCAGGGGAGGTGCTGGGTCTCCTGGGGTTTAGGAGGAAACAGAGGGCTTTAGGGGAAGGTGACTTTGTTCTGTTTTCAATAGATGTTATGCTTTAGAATAGTTTTTACATCTACATCAAATTGGAAGGAAAAATTTCCTTCTACCCTCACATCTAGTAAAGTCTAAGCTACATTCAGATCTCCTGGATTTTTCCTTAATACCTTTTTTTCCCTTCCTTTTCCAGGGCACCTGCTAGAATGCCACATTTTATTGAATGGTCTTGTTTCCTTAGGTGCCTCTTGGCTGGGATCGTTTCTCAAACTTTCCTTGTTTTTGATGATCTTGAAGGTTTTGATTTTTAAAAATATTTATTACCTTTTGTTGCCCTTGTGTTATTGTTGTAGTTATTGTTGTTTTTGTTATTGATGTCGTTGGATAGGACAGAAAGAAATGGAGACAGGAGGGGAAGACAGAGAGAGAGAAAGATAGACTCCTGCAGACCTGCTTCACTGTTTGTGAAGCAAGTCCCCTGCAGGTGGGGAGCTGGGGGCTCGAACCAGGATCCTTACACTGATCCTTGCACTTTGCATTACCTGCACTTAACCCACTGCGATACCATCCAACTTACCAGATCTTGAAGGTTTTAAAGTTCATTGGTTGAGTATTTTGTAGAATACCCTTTGTTTGGGGGTCCAGCTGTAGCGCAGCAGGTTAAGAGCACGTGACGCAAAGTGCAAGGACCTGCATAAGGATCCCGGTTTGAGGCCCCAACTCCCCACCTGTAGGGGAGTTGCTTCACAGGCAGTGAAGCAGGTCTGCAGGTGTCTTTCTCTCCTCCTCCTCTCTCTAATTCTCTCTTTCCTATCCAGCAATGAACGAAATCAACAACAACAAGGGCAACAAAAGGGGGAAAAATGGCCTCCAGGAACAGTGGATTCATTCATGGTGCAGACATTTAGCCCCAGCAATAACCTTGGAGGCAAAAAAAAAAAAAAAAAGAATACCCTTTGATTAGAATTTCTCCAATAATTTTTCACCTGGGTTTAGGGCAGAAGAACACAGAGATCAAGTGGTTATTTATTTTTTTCTTCTTCACACTGTATGAAGGATATGTATTAGGGGACAGAAGGTGGCTCATCTGGTAGTGCACACACATAACCATATATGAGGACCAAGGTTCAAACCCTTACTCCCCACCAGCAGGGGGGATCCTCACAAGCAGTGAAGTAGTGTAGCATGGACCTCTTGCTTTCTCTCTTTCTCTCTCTCTCTCTCTCTTTCTCTGTTTGTCTCTCTCTTTCCTCTCAATATTTCTCTGTCTCAGTCAAAAAGAAAGGGGTGGGGAGGTGACTAACAGTGGTAGATTCATGGTGCAAGCACAAAGTCTCAGCAATAACTTTGGTAGCAATTAGAAAAAAGGTATGCACCATTAGTATGCTACTGACCTTAGTCAACTGGATGAAGTAGGTTAGTCATGGTTCTCCATGCCAAAGCCACCATGTCCCCACCACCCACCTTTTCTATACTCCCATTTCTAGAATTAAGTCAATATAGACATCCCACACTGTAGGATTGGGAACTATTCTTCCTCTCTAGGAAAAGTGAACATCTACATGAGTCATCTGAGATGCATTCTTCTGCATTTCCTCATTTATTCAATCCTTTATTATTATTTTTTTCTTTTTTTTAAATATTTATTTTATTTATTTATTCCCTTTTGTTGCCCTTGTTGTTTTATTGTTGTTATTATTGTTGTTGTCATTGTTGGATAGGACAGAGAGAAATGGAGAGAGGAGGGGAAGACAGAGAGGAGGAGAGAAAGATAGACACCTGCAGACCTGCTTCACCGCCTGTGAAGCGACTCCTCTGCAGGTGGGGAGCCGGGGTTCGAACCGGGGTCCTTATGCCGGTCCTTGTGCTTTGTGCCACCTGCGCTTAACCCGCTGCGCTACAGCCCGACTCCCCCCTTTATTATTTTTTTATCAGCATGGACTCCTGGATATTTATTTTATAGTTTGGGTAGTAATCCAGTACAATTTTATTTCTTGTGCCCCAAATCATTCCAGCTTTGGACATTTGGAATTATTTCATTTGGCTCCTGTCTCTTTACCATAACTCCTTCAATGTAGGTCTTTTTTATTCTTTTGGCATCACAAGGTGCTCCAGGCTAATCTGAACATCTCCTACCTTAAATAACCAGACATTTCTTCAAAAATCCCTGGCTCTTTAATTGGATAATGGTACTAGAAATCATCTAATTTCTCACTAAAACATCTGATATTTACTGCAGAATTTTCCTAAATACTCCTTTTTCAGATTGTCAAAGTTGTCTATTTCTGGTTTGCTGAGAATATATATTTTTTATTTTTAAATGTTTTAATTATCTCTATTTATTTGATAGAGACAGTCAGAAATTGAGAGGGAAGGGGGAGATAGAGAGACAGAAAGACACCTGCAGCACTGCTTCACCACTTGTGAAGCTTTCCCTTTGCAGGTGGGGACCAGGGTCTTGAACTTGGGTCCTTGCGCATTGTAACAGGTGCACTCAATCAGGTGTGCTACCACCCGGCCCCTTATGTTTTTTTTTTTTTCATGAGAGATAATAGAGTTGGGTTAGAGGAGGCTAGAACAGCACCCGAGTAAATATGGTGTTGAGATCTAACGGGATCTCATGATTGCAAATCCAGAGTTCCATTGTTCTACCACCTCCCAGCTAATTGCTGAGCCTTTTTCCTTTTCCTTTCCTTTTCTTTCTTTTTTACATCATGGATGGGCATTGAACTTTGCCTAATTACTTTTCTGGATAATTTAATTTTATGGTCTTTATGATTCAATTTGTTGATGTTCATTATTCGAACTGAATTGTGTTTTCCACATCTGGAATCTATTTGATAATGTGTAATAATTTTTATTCATTGTGAGGAGTCTCTTTGCTATTGTTCTTTAAAACTTTTACTTCTATCGCCACATGTGTTATTGGTCTGTAATCTGTCTTATAGTGTCTTTGTCTGGTATTTATAGAATGAATTAGGAAGTATTCACTCTGTTTATATTTTCTGGAAGGGATTAGAAATGATGGAAAATTAGTCCCCCCTCCGAAACCTTTGGTAGAATTCACTAGTGAAACCAACTGGGTCTTTACTTTCTTTATTAACTACAGGTCTGTTCAGATTACTCATTTCTCCTTGTTTGAACTTTGATGGTTTGTAGTTCTTGTTAAGAAATAAGTCTGATAATAGCTAAAACCTGGAAGCAATCCACGTGCCCAACACCAGATGAGTGGCTGAGAAAGCTGTGGTATATATACACAATGGAATACTAAGCAGCTATTAAGAACAATGAACCCACCTTCTCTGACCCATCTTGGATGGAGCAGGAAGTGATAACGTTAAGTGAGCTAAGTCATAAAGATAAAGATGAGTATGGGATGATCCCACTCATAAACAGAAGTTGAGAAAGAATAACAGAAAAGGAAACTCAAAGCAGGTTTTGACTGAATTTGGAGTAGGGCATCAAAGTAAAAACCCTGGGTTAAGGGTGAGGGTGGATGCTCAGCTTCATGGGGGTGAGGTGGGGGGGGGTGGGATGGGACACAGTCTTTGGTGGTGGGAATGGTGTTTATGTACATTCCTATTGATTTGTATTCATATAAATCACTAATTAATATGAGAGGGGGAAAATTGATTGAATTTCTCAAACTTTTTAAATCACAGATTGAGTCTTTTTAATATACAGGCTAAGTCTTTGATATGTTGACTTTCTTAAAAGCTTAGACCAGGGAGAACAAAAGCAACCATGGCACAGCTCTACACAAATAATGTCAAAGGACATAAATTATGGTGAGGTTGTGTATGATACAGCAAATCCTAAAAAAGGGACGTTTCAAAGTTAAACCAAATTGTAAAATAAAGTGATTATAGCAATAACTATTTATTGTCTTCTTAAACTCTAGGACAACAGGAACCTCCCACTTCTCTATAGAGCCTATATTTCCCCCAGTCCTGGAACCTCTGGGGTGGGGCTCACTTTCCTGCATGCTTCTCTCAAGTCATACCAAATGATACTGCATCCAACCTAATCAATGCAACGAGTACCACCTCAGCATGCTTCACTTCAGACTGTGTCCAGAGACATCAGGCATGGAATGTCAACCCTTCACCTTCATTACTCAGTTGAGACCTTTCCTTTCATAGTATTCTTTAATTCTATTCCAGGAGGTTCACTTCCTAACAAAGTCCCAAAACCTAGATAGACCAGTTCCCATAAGATAGAGCATATGTTCACATGTATCCATAAATCAGGGCAAAATATGTACCTGAAAGCAAAAATACACAATAGTCTGTAGTGAGTCAGTATAAAGTTCATAAAGAAATAGCATCTACTTAGATTTAGATACTCTCCTCACCTACTTCCTATTACAGTTATCTCACTCACTCCAAAGCTAACTTCATTAAAGCAAGGACTGCAAAAGCTGAATAAGGGCAAGAGACTGGCATACTGTAATGATGACTCTTTAGTAACTATCAGGCCATTCCATCAGCTGGGGCCCTAATCAGGGAGTCCTGAGATTTCCAAACAGACATGATGGGCTTAGACCTGAAATAAATTCCTCTCTCCATTGTTACCATTTATTCCAGGAACAACACAATAGATCCCTTTGTGGGTCCCCATAGGACCTTGCCCTCAACTTGGATCAACAATGGGAGAGAATGTTCCATCCTCCAAAGGGAGGGTGGACAACATACTCTATGCTACACCTGAGGAAGATGGGTCCTGATATTGGGACAGCTTGGAATGTTCCTACTCATGACCACAGAATGTGAGCTCAGATCTACAGGGATACAGAGGTCACATAGGCTCCTAAGCTGAATATGGGCCATAGATCATATCAAATCAATGGGGTTTACAGTCAACAATATTTATACTCCTTTCCCATATTTGGGAGCTGCTCTCTTCCCTGATCCAGCTTTCTGGTCCTTTTTGCAGCCATGGCACCCAGACAATAAATTGGATCCATCTGCATATCAGATTTCAGGCTCAAGGAAAAACAAACAAACAAACAAACAAACACCCCAAATCAAAAACATTAGTGTAGCCACAGGCCCTTTGGAATATAACTAAAATATGCCTACTAGGTATCTACAAAATGGAGACCCTCGAACTCTTCATCTGCACTATTCCAGCCTTTACATCCATGATTGGTCAACAATTTGTTTGGCTTTGTATGTTAACTCTTTTTTCAACCACCAGCTTCCAGATGCTAGCATGATGCCAACCAGACTTCCTTGGACAGACAACCCCTCCAATGTGTCCTGGACCTCTGCTTCCCCAGAGCCCTTCCCCACTAGGGAAAGAGAAAGAAAGGCTGGGAGTATGGATTGACCTGTTATCATCCATGTTCAGCGGGGAAGCAATTACAGAAGCCAGACCTTCCACCTTCTGCATCCCACAATGACCTTGGGTCCATACTTCCAGAGGTTTAAAGAATAGGAAAGCTATCAGGGGAGGGGATAGGATGCAGAGTTCTGGTGGTGGGAATTGTGTGAAGTTGTACCCTCTCTTATCCTATGGTTTAGTCAATGTTTCCTTTTTATAAATAAAAAATTAAAAAAGTAAATTAGTCTGAAGCCGTATAATTGAAAACCCAGTATATGGATAAGGACAAGAGACCAGCACACTTTAATGATGGATCTTTTGTCACTACAAGGCCACCTCATTACCCAGGGCCCTAGTCAGGATTCCCACATAGATATGATGGGCCTAGACCTCTAACAGAGACCTCTCTTCACCATCACTGATCATCTCCATCAGTAACAGCATCATGTGGAAATTGGGCCGTGGCACACTGGGTTAAGAGCACATAGTAGGGACAGCATCATGGGCCCTCTTGTGGACCTCTACAGGACTTTGTCCTCAATGGAAAAATAGTGGTAGGGACTTCCCCACTCTCTGAATGGAGACTATGTCAATAATAAAGTAATAAGTAAATAAATAAAGATAAATTAGCATATAATTAAAAAAGAAATTAGTGGGAACACTTATTTCTCTTTGAGCCTCTGAGTGTCCGTGGAATCAGGGGTGATGAGTCCTTTTTATTCTGAAGTTAGGAATATCTGCTTTCTCTCTCTCTCCCTCTGTCTCTGTCTCTCTCTGTCTCTCTCTCTCTCTCTTTTCTTGGTTAGCCTGACCACCTGCTGGGAAATTATGCCGATGCAGTCACATCTGCCATGTTGTCTCCTCAGGCTACTGCTAGTTCCCGCGAGAGTTGGGACATTCTCGGAGTGCCTGTTCCGCCATGTTATGCCTTTAGGGCATTGTCTATATCCCCGCGATATCCAGAGTGCTTTGGTTACTCCTCCCCCCTCCCATTCTCATGAGAGTTATCATCCTATCCTGGAGTGCTATGGTTACTCCTCCCCCTTCCCATTCTCGCGAAAGTTGCTCCTATAAAAGCCTTTCTTCTTCCGCACCTCTCTCTCTTGCCAGTGCTTCACTCCGGTGTTCAGACACAGGAAAGGTTACTGCGTGAGGCAGCCATTTTCGCTACCTCCACGTGGCCCAACCTGCTTCTCTAGCACCCAACTCTGAGGTGCCATTGCATATAAAGATTTGTGTTTCCTCTTCGCTCCGGACCCCCTCTCTCTTCTCCGTGGCCCGCGCACAACAACATCTGGTTCAACAACAACCACCTTTTTGTTTTGCTAATTTTCTCTACTTCTTCCCATTTCCACTTTCATTTAATTCTGTTCTAATTTTTATGACTGTTTCTTCTGCTTGCTCTGGCTTAAATTGCTTTCTTTCTCTAGTTTTCTAATGTAGAAATTTGATGATTGATATTTAGATCTCTTTTTTTTTTTTTTCAATTGACACAACTTCAATTCTCAACTCAACTGGATGAATGAGAAAGAAAACATTCTTCATGTGATCAAATTTATATCTCATATTCTTTTTTCCCTCTTTCCTCTTGCCAGTTTTCCTTTCTTTCTTTCTTTCTTTTCTTTTTTTTTGATAGGACAGAGAGAAATGGAGAGAGGAGGAGAGAAAGATAGACACCTGCAGACCTGCTTCACTGCCAGTGAAGGGGACCCCCTCCCCCCACAGGTGGGAGCTGGTGGCTCAAACCGAGAAACTTATGCTGGTCCTTGTGCTTCACGCCATGTGTGCTTAACCCACTGCATTACTGCCCGACTTCCTCTATCTCATATTCTTGTAAAAATATTTTTATTGATTTATTAATGACCGACAAGACTGTAGGCTAAGAGGGGTACAATTCTACACAATTCCCACCACCAAAGTTCCACACCCCATCCCCTCCATTGGGAGCTTTCATATTGTTTATCTCCCTGGCAATATGGACCCAGGATCATTATGGGGTGCAGAAGGTGGAAGGTCTGGCTTCTGTAGTTGCTTCTACACTGAACATGGATGTTGTAAGGTCAATACATACTCCCAATCTGTTTCTATCTTTCCCTAGTGGGACAGGGCTGTGGAGAAGTGGGGGGTCTAGGATACATTGGTGAGGTCGTCTGCCCAGTAAAGTCAGGCTGGTGTCATGGTAGCATCTGCAACTTGGTGGCTGAAAGCATTAAGATATAAAGAAGAACAAACTGTTTAATAATCAGGAACCTATAGGTAAGATTATAGAAGATGAGATTTTGGGTCTTCATTTTGGAAAGATCTAGGAAATCTATTATAGATATATTCCAAGGGGTCCAGGACCTAATTTTTGCCTGGGCCTGACAGCTAACTTGCAAATGGGCTAAAAGTATTATTTGGGGAGATGGTCTCAGAGTTGGAGATAGCACTAGAAAGCTGGATTGGGGGGGAGATAGCTCTCAAATGTGAGAAAAGTATATAAATATCATTAACTGTAGGTCCCATCGATCTGAAGATCTTCTGTAAGTATTTTGTGAACAGTCAGTTGACTATAAACAAGTTCCCTCAAATTTTGTTTCAGTATGTTTTTTTATTTTTAATTAATAATTTAATATTGATTCACAAAATTATAAGATAACAGGAGTGTAATTCTACATCGTTCACACCACGGGAGTTCTGTGTCCCCATTCCCTTCATTGTAAACTGTATTAGTACTCCCAAGATCACATAACTGTTATTTCTATAGCTATCTATGTCTGTCCATGGAGGTCAGGATGGCATCACGGTAGCATCCACAACTTGGTGGCTGAAAGGCAGAATGATATAAGGCAAGAAACAGGCACCCAAAGGTAGGAATAGGGCAAATGAAATGAGGACTCTTGATGTGGGAGGAAGATGGGAAGTCTTTTTTAGGTATGTTCCATGTGGCCCATGAGTTTAGTAATTTTTGCCTGAGCCTGATGGCTAGCATGTAGGTGAACCAAAAGTATTGCCTAGGAAGATGGTGTCAGAGTTGAAAATAGGACTAGAAAGGTTAGGGGAGAGAATAGCTCCCAAATATGACTTTCTTCTTTCTAGTATGTGCTATAATTTATAAAATTATGTTACATATTTCTTTATAAGTACTGTTTTAATTGCAACACACATTTTGCTAAGATGTAGTTTCATTTTTATTAAGTTCAAAAACCAATATAAATTTCTCTTCAGACTTCATTTTGATTCATGTGTTATTCAGAGGTATGTTATTTAGTGTCCAAATATTTTGGAAATGTATAATTATCTACCTTGGGCTCAGTTTCATTGTGGTCTGAGAATATACTTTGACTGTTTTTATATTATTGGAAAGTTCTTATGTTTTTTGTTTTGTCTTTGCCCAGACTTCACTACTGGAGGCCTATTTTTTTTTTTTAACCTAAAGGGACAGAGAGAGGCAGGCAGATGGTGGGGGGGGGGGTGGAGGGAGATACCACAGCATCAAAACTTTCTCTAGTGCCTTGGGGACTGAGACCTACACATGGCAAAACCGGTGCATTACCCAGGTGATCTGCCCAATCAAGCCTATGATGTGATCTCTGGCCCCAAATATGGGGTATCTTGGCACATTCTATAAATATCTATTAGATCAAGTTGCTCCATAGTGTTGTTTTCTTTCGTCAGTGCTTCTCTTACTAAATCTCTGCCTATGTGATCTATCAGTTCCTGAAAGAATACAGTGGAATCTCCAGTGGGTATGGTTGACTCTTCTTCCGATATATACCTTAATTCCAAGTACTCTTCTTCCTCCCTTCATCTGCTACTATTTTCTCTCTGACATAGATCATCCTCTTAGTTGATCTCCCCAAAGTTACTTTGACATCTCCTCCAAATTAATCATCTAGTGAGGTGGCCTTTTTTAAAACCACTTTTTGTTTAGTATCTTTTTAAAAATTCTTTCTTGGAGTTTACCCTTCCTGTTTACTTTACCCATCTGTTCTTACATATCTATATTTTCATTGGTGACATTAACACATTAACTATGTAATTAACTAATTTAATTTCTTGTCTTGTAATTCCAACCTCACTGCCATATGTAAGTCTAGTAAAAGTGCTTGTGTTGTCTATTCAGGCTTTGCTTTTCTTGCACTTATAAGGTCTGCTAATTTGTTTTGTATTGTTGAAAGCATAACATGAAATACTATATAATAGGAACTAAGGTAGATAGGTCTTTAGCATGATGCTTTATTCTCATCTGGTTAAGTTTAATGTTTGCTATGTTCCAGGGACATCAGATTCCTCCAGTGTCTTTGCTTTTTTGTTTCTTCTGTTATCTTTGGGTTTTCCTAAAATCTTCTTAAACAGAATCTGACATTTGAAGCTATTTTAGTGTAAATCCATTACTATAACACTGGAGTTCTCTTTTATGAAGGTAAAGTGTAGGGGAAAGGGAACATTCTATAAACTTATGATTAAATCTCAGACTTTTAGGGTACCTGTTTCTTTGGTTTGTGATCTTCTAAAGGGCTTTATACCTTTCTTTTCTTCCTCCACAGCCTTAGGTAAAATAAGAAAACAGCTGTAGCCGAGTAATTGTCCTTCTTCCTCTGTGAGAAAATATGCTGGTAATATTCTTTAAACTTGAGAGTAGAACTTTATTATGGGGAATTCACTGGTAATATTTCACTAATTAAAAAAATTTAATTTTATTTTTACTAAAGCACTGCTAAGCTCTGGCTCATGGTGGTGTTGGGATTGAACCTAGGACTTCAGAGCCTCAGGCATGAGAGTCTCTTTGTATAGACATTATGCTTTCTCTCTACCCAACTGGGCATATTTTTAAACATTATTTTCAGATTTCCCTTCTCTTTGCTGAAAACACAAAGACTTTTTTTTTTTTCTCTTAATCATCTGAGTCTAGTGGGATTTATGGAGGTAAAACCCATGTGACTGTGGGGGCACCTGTGAGACTCTCCCACTCTCAAACTAGTCTACACTTGCCTTCAGGCAAACCACTGACATTACCATTTAAATATACTACTATTTTGTTACTCTAGTGGCTTCTGCTCCTGGTAAGCTTGTCTTGGTTGTGCTTTTCTCTGCCTACCAGCTTGTCTTGTAACTTAAATTTTCTTTTCTTTTTCTTTTTTTAATAAGTCTGGGATTGCCAGCTTCTAACCTTTGTACATTAGAATTGTAAATTTTTGAGCTGTATCCTGAAAGACAAGCTTTCCAGGTGCACCAGAGTATGTGCTCCAGGGAGCACATGGATCTATTCACACACAAAGAAGTTTGGCAATGCCTCTACCTTTCCTCCTTTTACTCTTAATTTTCACTTGGAATTTTTACATAAAATAAAGTTATAGCAGTGTGAGTATTAATTATGTCTTAGCCACCAAACTATCCATATATTCATTTTGCTTTTGAATTGTCTTCAATTTTCAGTTACAGAGACAAACCACTCTTCTCTTCTTCTACTAGCCCTTCAGCAGTAGTCTGTCTCCAATAGAATCCCTTCTTTCTTTCCCTCTAGACATGTGACTCTGGCTTGACCAATCAGAGCCTCAAATTTTCCCTGTGATTGATTCAGGGATGTTCCTGTGGCCCCAGTGGAACCAATAAGATGTAAACTGAAGCAACCAGTGTGTATCAAGGAATCAGTAGAGAGAAGCTTCATGTCAGCCACTGAGGGGAACACAGAGGGAAAAATATCTGTGCAAATAGGGAAACTGTGTCTTTGTTAAATTGCTAGTCTGCTCCTGTCTGTGCTTGAAAATCTTAGACTTGTGAATTTTGGATTTATAGAATTCCTTTTTTGTTAGTGAATTCCTGTTTTCTTTAAGCCACATGGGCTATGTTTATTTTGCAATGCAATTCCCTTAAAAAGGCTTCAAGGAAAACAGGCCAATGGGAATACATCAAACTGAAAAACTTCTGCATGGCAAAAGAAACCACCACCAAAACTGAAAGAGTCCTTATAGAATGGGAGTTTTTTTTTTTAATGTCTCACAATAGACCAAAGGTCAATAACCAAAAAAATATAAAGAGCTCACCAAACTCAGCAGCAACAATGACAACTACAGTCCAAAACTGCTGAGAGGATATGGACAGAATATTCACCAATGAAGAGATCCAAAAGGCCAACAAACATATGAAAAACTGCTCAAAGTCATTGATTGTCAGAGAAATACAAAGACAACAATGAGATACCACTTCAGCCCTATGAAAATGTCATACATTAGAAAGATTAGTAACGACAAATACTGGAGAGGTTATGTGTGGGGAGTAAAGGAACCATTTTACTCTGCTGGTGGGAAAGTAAATTGCTCCAACCCCCATGGAGAACAGTGTGGAGAACTCTCAGAAGGCTAGAAATGGACCTACCCTATGACTCTGCAATTGGTCTCCTGGGGATATATCCTAAGGAGTCAAACACACCTATCCAGAAAGATCTGTGTATACCCATGTTCATAGCAGCACAATTTTTAATAGCCAAAACCTGGAAACAGCCCAGGCATCCAGCAACAGTTGAGTGGCTAAGAATGTTGTGGTAAATATACACAATAGGATACTACTCAGCTACAGAAAATGATGACATCACCTTCATCTCATCTTGGATGGAGCTTGAAGGAGTCATGTTAAGTGAGATAAACTAGAAAGAGAAGGATGAATGTGGGATGGTATCACTCATGGAGAGAACATAAGCTACAAGAATAGAAAAGGAAAACACAAAGTAAAACTTGGAATCATTGGTATTTTACACCAAAACAAAGGACTCTAGAGGAGAGGGATGAAGTGGAAAGGCTTTCAGGTCCTGATAAATGATGATGGAGAAGAACCTAAGTTGGGGGTAAGAGGAGTGTTTTGCAGAAACCAATCATAGTGAGATGGAAAATTGTATCCATGTATCAGCAACTGTACTGTAAACTATTAACGTCCCAATAATAAACAAATACATACATAAATAAATAATCAATCTATAACTATAACTGAAAACCATTCAAAATTCTACCTTTAAATTTTTAATTTTTTAAAATTTTACTAGGGTCATCTCTGGGGCTCATTGTGGTTGCTAAGAATCCACCACTCCCGGTGGCCATTTTTTCCTTCTCTTTCTCTCTCTTTCTCTTTCTTTCTGTTTTATTTTATTGTATAGGACAAAGTGAAATTGAGAGAGGAGGGGGAGATAGAGAGGGAGTGAGAAAGTTAAACACCTACAGAGTTGTTTTACTACTAGTGAATCATCTCCCCTGTAGGTGGGAGCAGGAACTCCAATCCAGATCTTTGCACATGGTAATATATGTACTTAACAACTTCCACTTTGGTGATTTGCACATTATTAAGATGTAAATACATTTTTTTGTTGCCCTTGGTTTTTTCTTTTATCGTTGTTATTATTGTTGTTGTCGCTGCTGCTGTTGCTTTTGGATAGGACAGAGAGAAATTGAGAGAGGAGTCGAAGACAGAGGGGCAAGAGAAAGATAGACACCTGCAGACCACTTCACAGCTTGCAAAGCAACCCCCTTCAGGTTGGGAGCTGGGGTCTTGAACCGGGACCCTTACACCAGTCCTTGCGCTTGGTACCATGTATGCTTAACCCGCTGTGCTACCGCCCGACCCCCTGAAAATAAATTTTTCAAAGCAGGAGAAAATATATTAAGTGAGATAGATATCAAGGGTCAATCAACTATGTTGATTGATTTGGCTCTTTAATTGGGGGAGGAAGAATTTCAGATCTCATAAGAGGAGATACATTAAAAGACCCACCAATATCTACCTATACTCCGGTGACTATTCTTCACTATATGGTACTGGATGAGTACTTGCTTATCAAGGTATCATACTGAAGTTCTACTTAACTCTTTATTATCTGCTCTTTACCCAGAATTAACTAAGAAGTTTTCCCAGTATAATATTCTTGGTGAATGCAGCCCTCTTCCCCAAGATGTTCAGGTAAGTCTTCTACTAATGTGTTCTATGGTAACTTGATTGCTTGACCAGTCTAAAAAGGACCCAGAGGAGTAGGGGAAAATTTCCTCTAGGTCCTTCCAGGGACTATATATACATTTTTGGGATTTTGAATATATAAGGCTTTTTTTTTGGTTTATTATTATCTTTTTTGCCTCCAGGGTTAATGCTGGAGCTCAATGGCTGCACTATGAATCCACTGCTCCTGGAAGCCATTTTCCCCCATTTTTGTGGTCCTTGTTGTTATTATTGTTATTGCTGTTAATGCTGTTGTTGTTGTTGGATAGGACAGAGAGAAATCAAGAGGAGGGGAAGACAGAGAGGGGAGAGAAAGATAGACTATAGGTGGGGAGCCAGGGGCTGGAATCAGGTCCTCATGCCGGTCCTTGAGTTTCGTGCCATGTGCACTTAATCCACTGTGCTACTGCCCAGCCCCCTCTAAGGCATTTTTCTTAAAGATGAGTCTGCCTATAACTGCTGGCTTATATCTGTAGCCTCTTCAGACACAGATATCCATTTAGTGTGGTATTAAGCTCACTTCTGCAGCTTTTACTCCCAGGGAGCCAACTAGAGCCATAACAAATACCAAAGGCTGAGGGATTTAGCCAACAGTTTTGGTGGCTAGTAATCTAGAATTAAGCAGACTTAGTTTCTCCTGAGACCCTTCTACTTGGTTATGGATGACACTTTTCTTAATGTGTTCTCACATAGTTTTCTTCTTCCTCTGTGGTCAGGCATCCTTCAGAGTCTCTTCCTCTTCTTGAAAGGGTTTTAGTCACTCTGATTTAGGGCCCTACTCTTGTGACCTTGATTAACATTAATTATTTCCTTAAAGACTCCATTTCTAAATTTAACTTTTTTTTTTATTGCAACCAATGTCATAGCAGGGCCTAGATGCCAGCACAATGAACTCACAGCTCCTACAGGCCATTTCTTTTCTTTTTTATTTGGTAGGGCAGAGAGTAATTGAGAGGGAATGGAGAAATAGAGTGGGAGAGAGGGAAAGAGAGAGACTTCTGCAGCACTACTCCACTGCTCACAAATCTTTCCTCTTGCAGTGGGGAATGGGGCCTTGAACCTGGGTTCTTGCACATGAAAATGTGTATGCTCAACCAGATACATCACATCTTGCCCCTCCAGATATAACAGTTTTGGAGGTTAGGTCTTCAATATGTGGAGAGGTATAACTCAGCACATAATATCAACTTCCAGTCAATTTTTGGAATTGATCTTAACTTTGGAAATACTTAATTTGTCTTTGCCCAGGATGTTCAGAAGTTCTATATTGAGAGCTCTACTCAGAAAACAGTGGTTAAGAAGCTTCCCTGTACCAGCTACTGCACAAGTGGAGAGGACTCTAGGTCACCCCCAGGAGCGGTTGTGCCAAGTGGGCAAGTGAAAAAAAGAGTGCCCTTCAACTGGATATTTTGTCCTCATTGATCTTCCCTCCTTTCAATCCCATTCCATTCCTGCTGTCCTCTCACCGTCTAGTATACCCCACCCAGACCTACTGACTCCAGAAAGTGTCTCCAGATATTTAATAGATATGTCCTACCAAAGCCCAAAACCACTAAACTAGTCCTCTCTGATAACTTCTTAGGGAAATTTCTCTTCCAGGAACATAACTCAGGAGCCAAAGAACAAAATGCCAGTGGCGGAGTTTGAGTTGTTGGGGAGAGATAGGTTTAAGAATCCTTTTTGTCATCCTTCTTATTACATTTTGGAAGTACTGTTCTTACCCACAAATTCTCGAATGAAGACATATTTGTCATCTTCTGGAACAGGGACCCAAGAGCATATGACAACATGCAGCAAAAGTTCTAGGAAAATTTATTAGTATAAGCAAGTTAAGTGATAGTAACCTAGAGAAGAGATGGGAAGACAGTATAAAGGAAATGTCTTCCTTGAAAGTGAGACAGAGGAAGTCATGTTGCAAAGAAGAAATCAACTGCCCACTGTTAGACAAGAGTTTACCACTTATATACCTTTCAATTGAGATTCGGTTCCATTAGATAAACAGAGGCAGAAGTGTCTTCAGGGTGGCACCAGGGGTAACTTCCTGTCTTACTCAGTTACCAAGTGTGGAGCCTTTTCTATTGATATTCCTATTCAGAATGGCTAGCACTAGCCTTTACACTTGCAAATGTCTTAATCTCTATCTAACAGCTGGGATTTTCTGGTCTAACTTTGGGGATGTCTATTTCATCAGCCTGGGGAAAAAAAGCCATGTTTATGATTTTATGCCATAATATAGAAGGACAGTTGAGGGACCCAGGCAGTGGCACACTTAGATAAGTGTATACATTACAGTGCACAAGGACCTGGGTTCAAGCCCCTGGTCTCTACCTGCAGGAGAAAAGCTTCATGAATGGGAAAAACAGGTCTCCAGTTGTATCTCTGTCTCTTTCTTTCTCTTTGTCTGTTTCCCCCTTCCCTTTCAGTTCCTCTCTGTCTCTATCCAATAATAAATACACAAAAGATTAAAAAGAAAAAAATAATTTAAAAACTATAAAATGAAGGACTGCTGAGTAGTTGGAAACAAAATTTAAAAGAAGGGGATCAGGTACACATATTACCATTCATGAGGTCCTGGGTTCAAGTCCCAGCTCCCTCCTTTCCTGTGGGGTGAGACGGGGGTGGGTAGCTTCATGAGTAGTGGAGCAGTGCTACAGGTATCATTCTTTCTCTCTGTGTCTCTCTTCACTCTGTTTCACCCACTATCAAAAAAAAAAAAAAAAGATATCTGGGAGTGGTGGATCCATAATGCAGACACCGAACTCCACCAATAATCTTGGTGGGGGAGAAAAAAATCTCAGCTTAATAAGGTCACCCTCAAAGACCTAGATTTTAACACTGACATTGGTCCCTATGTGCTTTCTAATTTTGTGCCAGCCCCTCCCTTTCTGTGCCTCAACTTTCCCACCTGCAGAATGGAAAAGAAAAATCCTTCTGGCTCAGTTCTCCAGGGGGCAGAGACTAAATGTCCTAACAGACAGAGAAGTGTTTTAGATAGAAAACGCCATAACATAAATTCAAGGTATTATTATTTTAAGGTGAAAAATCAGAGTTTATGAAACCAGGCATAAAAATGTCTTAGTGGATATATTTTCATTCTGAAGAAAATTAACGACTACTTCTGGGGCTTGGCTTTCCTACAGAGTCAGTCCCAGAATATTCAAATTGGAAGCACTCTTCAAGATCATTAGTCTCACTCCTCCTTGTGGAAAGATGGGGGTCCAGAGAGGGAAGGCTCTTATTCGGGTCACACAGGCAGGTAAGGGACTCCACTGGGATTGGGATCTGGGCATTATGATGCCTTTACCTTCATTCTATTTATCCTTTCTATAGGGAAAGCAATTTATGAGTCATCACAGAACAATAACCTGAGGCTCAAGGGACCTGCCTCAGCATCTGGGCTGGGCACATCTGTGCAGTCAGTGGACTCTCAGTGAAACTTCCTGCCTTAACAGCTTACCCCAACTGCTCAGTGCTACATGCTGGCTCAACCTGGAAACTCTGTTATGATCACATCTCCCACCACTGGGCTGGTCTCTGTACAGTGTGGCTTGGTCTGGTCTGACTAGAGAGGTAATTGTAATATATTGAGGTTTGGTATTGTAATAAAAATAGGGGCCATTACAACTAGCATTTATGTCATTAGTATTTAGTGGTGGTGTGTTGCAGCTTTTTTAGTGCTCATAAAACTGTCGCTGCTTGCAGATATGTCACGGCACTGATATAAATTTAAAGGGTTGGAAATCCATAAGTCATAAAAACTAGATAGTAAATAGCAATGGAACAGGATGGACAAGAACTGTTGCATTAGGCATGCAAATGCTTATGGATTTGCATGTCTAGTGCTTGCATTAACATAATGAGAAGCACATTTACATTACAGCTGGACATGATTAACTAGCCCCTTTTAAATAAAGTCCACTCAGAGTGAATAGAATGTGTTTCAGCCCCAATGAAGAAATTGTTACAGGACCCAAAGGGCAAATAGAATATTTCTTGATCCTACTTTTGTAGTATTGACTTGAAACAATAGTCTTCAGGATCACCAATAATAGGAGGAGCAGATTTAGGTATGCTTGATGTGATAATAATGGTGAACCTGTTTTAAACCCTTACAGTGTGTAAGCCCTAACATCATACCATGGTGATTTCATTGCTTTGGGCTATATTTTTCAGATCTTAAGACAGACAGACAGGTAGAGATGGACAGGAGCTCAGAGGACATTTGCCACAGCACTGGAGCTTTACCCCATGTGGTGTGCTGGTGTTTTTTTCCCCCCCAAGCTCATATGCATCAGATCTCTAGATTCCACATATGAGTGAAATGATCTTGATTTTTTAAATTTATTTTTCTTTCCTTTTTTATTAGATAGAACAGAGAGAAATTGAGAAGGGAGTGAGAGAAAGAGGGAGAGAGAGAGAGAGAGAGAGAGGAGAGAGAGGAGGGAGGGAGAGAGAGAGACAGAGAGAGAAAGAGAGAGAGAGAGAGAGAAAGAGAGAGAGATATATCCTTACATCACTGCCTGTGAAACTTCCCCTCCCCTGGGGGGGAATGAGGGCTTGAACCCAGGTCCTTGCACATGGTAACATGTGCACTCAACATGAGATGCCCCACCATTTGACCCCCTGGACTGAATTTTGAAGGCTGTGTAGGAGCCCATTTGGTGAGGTATAGAAAACTGATGCACTTGTTTTAGGATTGGCAGCCCCAGGTGTGTTCTCAGACCCCAAGTCATTCTACACTGGAGTGGGTAGGGCATATGAGTGAGGGGCTGTAGGAGATGTAGGGGATGCTCATGAGGACCTGTGAGATACAGGAGAACTTGGAAGTTTAGTTGATCATCTGAACCCTCTTGGAATTGAAACCACTTTCTAGATTAGGCAGTCCGATTTGCCTCTCAGATACCAATTACTGAACCTAACCCTTTTCTTGAGTTCTGTGCCTCTTCCAACATGCCATAAATTTATAAGCTCCAAATTGTTTAGGATAATGCAGTCATGATTCATGATGCATTAACCCACAAGCTCCTTGAAATTGATAGGTTGTTTAGCTTCTACCAGTGATCTGTCCATGTGGAGCTGAACAGGAAGGGAATTAGAGCTGGCTCATTCTTGGAAGCTCTGTTGAGTGAGAGGGCCAAAGAGTACCCAATGTTAAAATTTATCTGATTCATGAGTTCTCCTTATAGCACCAGCTTCAAAAGTAAATAGAATATATTTTTGAGGTCCTTTGAACTAAAGCCTCCCCTAAATATTTTTAAAATTTATTTATTTAATTTTTTAAAATTATTATTTATTTTCCCTTTTGTTGCCCTCATTTTATTGTAGTTATTGCTGTTGTTGATGTCCTTGTTGGATAGGACAGAGAGAAATGGAGAGAAGAGGGGGAAGACAGAGCAGGGGAGAGAAAGATAGACACCTGGAGACCTGCTTCACCACCTGTGAAGTGACTCCCCTGCAGGTGGGGAGCTGGGGGCTTGAACCTGGATCCTTAAGCCAGTCCTTGGGTTTTGTGCCACTGTGCGCTTAACCCACTGCACTACCACCTGACCCTCCCCCCCAAATTTATTTTTTATGGTAGCAGACAACTTACAATTCTCAATTCAATTACTTTTTATGGTAGCAGACAACTTACAATTCTCCTAGATTCATCCTAGGGACTCAAGGGGAGGCCCATCTCTATTTGGTTTTAAGTATATAAAAAAGACTATTTGTGCTGTGTCTTTAGGGGAGCAGTAATACTTGTCATTTTCTCCACTACTTAGAAATCCTTTCTTTTTAATTATTTTATTTATTTGCTTACTTATTTATTGGATAGAGACAGTGAGAAATCAAAAGAGATGGGGAAAATCAAGAGACAGAGAGACACCTGTGGACCCTGACCTGGGGACAGGGGTTTGAACCCTAACCCTTGAACATTGTAACATGTGCACTCAACAAGTTGCACCTCACACCTTCTCTTTTTCCCTCTCCCCCTCTCTCTGCCAGTACACTGCACAATAGTTATACCACCACTCCACCAATTTGCCTATTATCTACCTCAGAGAAAAGAGAGACAAACCTAGAGAGTGGAAAGATACCACAGTACTACTCCACCAAGAAGTTTCTCTTCTCAGCACATGTTGCTCCTACGTGGTGTCAAGAATTGAATTGAATCCAGGGCCTCAATCATGGTAAAGCACATGCTGAAATGAGTTACCTGTCTCCTGGATCCTTTCTTAGTCTCTTGAAGGTAACTCTGGGGTCTTCACTGAACAGGCAGAGGTTGTTCCTATGAAGTAAACAATGAGTGTCATGTGAAGACACCAGTCCTGGAGTTGCCATCTTCAGTAGTGGGTAGAAGGAAGGCATCTAGGAATGCTAAGTTGTGGGTATTTCAGAAATAGCTAAGTTTCAAAAATTAGAAAGAAACTGAAAAAGAGAGAAAGAAAGAGAGAAAGAAAGAAAGAGAAATAAAGAAAGAAAGAAAGAAAGAAAGAAAGAAAGAAAGAAAGAAAGAAAGAAAGATACCTTAGAGAAAACATGGCAGTAATGCCCCCCAGATGGAACTTTCTCAGTGAGGCAGAAGCTGGAAGTTCCATAGGGTTTCGCCAACCATCATCACCCACAACTGCACCCTCACCCCAGTGAACTATGAAGAACTCCTAAGAGTTTTCTCTTCTGACTCCAATGAATCCAATTAGGGTAAAATTGGTCACACCCTTGGCTAGTTCTGGGTCAATCATGTTTACAGCTGGCAAACAAATCTGATTTGGAGTTCAGAGTGCTCCTGCCTAGTTCTCTCGCCACTAGAACCACTCATGAATTCCTATGGAGTCTCAGTTTCTGCAGATCTCTGACAGCTGGGTCCTCCTGGAGCCCAAAGGACACAGTCTGCTCTGATCTGCCCCCACTCTCCACTCTGGGTCATGAGCACAGTGACAAAGCTGTATCTGTATAGAGTTGACCTTGAGCAGAACTAAGGTGGGGACCTGGTGTTCTAGGTTCTCTTTCTCACGACGGTGTTGGGCATATAGTCCAGTTCATGGGTTTACTGTCTGTAACATGTGCCATTAGTATACATATTTGTCTCCTTTTGGCGGCTATACATATATTACTTTGTGTGAGTATATACATGTGCATGTGTATATCTTCTCTGTGCTGATGTGTACAAGTGTATACAAGTGCTTATGACTTGGATTCCTATCTATGTATTTGTACATCTATACAAACCTGTATGTATAGGTGTGTCTGCATGTATACAGGCCTAGAAATGCTTATGAGTGCTAGACAGGGTCTTGAGGCAAGGCTCTGGAAGAAATTTTGTCTCCTAGAATACAATGCCCTCAGTTGCCAGCTGGGCTGTAAATCCCCCTTTTATGTTGGCCAAGTCAAAGGACATGATTCAGCAGCCTAGGGGGTAGCAGGATCTTCAAGGAGGTGTGATAGCAGGGGATAGCAGGATCTTCAAGAAGGTGTGATAGGCTCTAAGGAGGCTGCAGTCACAGAGCAGGGGACTCAGGCTTCTTCCTGTGCCTCCTCCTACTCATTCACCATGCAGTAAGAACACAGAGACAGAGGAGAATTAACTGTGCTAGTAAACCCTTACTGAGCTAAGGCTTCCATATATGGGCTCATCTGATCCTCACAACTATGAGTCTCCCCATCCTCTACGAAGTCCCTTCTAGATGCAGATGCCAAGGTACAGTGAGTTGAGGCGACTTTTTTGGATCAAATATCAGACAGTATGGCTTCAAATGCAGAGTGGTTTCTAGACATTATGTTCTGTAGTGTGTGCACTTAGCTAGGTGTGTCACTGCCTGGCCCCTCCTAGATATTTAGTTCTGGAATGCACTACACAGACCTGAGGTTTTATGTTCCCTGTGATGAGATCTCATTCCTTGCCAAAATGTTAATACAGTGAAGATCTCTGCTATCTATCTATCATCGTCATCTGTCTATCATCCATCTATCTATATCTCTATCATCTATAATCTATCATCTATCTTTGTTAAAAAGACCACAGCACCAAAGTTTCCTTTATGTGGTGAGGCTGGACTAGAACCTGGGCCAGACACCTGGCAAAGTAGCACATTATCCAAGTGAGCTATTTTTCTAGCTTTGTTTATTAATTTTAAATTTAAATATTATTATTTTTATTTGATGGGATAGTGAAAAACTGAGAGAAGGGTGTGTGAGGAAAGAGAGAGAGAGATTGAGAGAGAGAGAGAGAGAGAGAGAGAGAGAGAGAGAAGATCTACAGCATAGCTTCACTGATCTTGAAGATTCTTGCATTCAGATGGGAAATGGAAACTTGAACCTGGGTCCTTGAGCTTGGTAAAGTGTGCACTTAACTGGGTACACCACCATCTGCCCCCTATTTAATAATTTTTAAATTAATTTTGTCATTCTTTCATTCTTTCCTCATTTCTCTCTTTGACCTGAAGAAGTCTATCCATATTCCATCCCTGGAAGCCCAAGGAAGCATCCCACTGTGGTCCCATAGTGGAGCTTATCCTCCCAGTACTGCCCTACCTTCCCCACCCTCAAATTCTTGCTATAATTAAAATTGTTTGTCTTGCAGGTGACCCTCTCTCAATGACCTGCTCTGTGCTTTCCAAGGTGTTTCCATTTTTGAGCAAACTAATCAGTACTAAGGTGATTATGGCTCCTAATGAAATTAAATGTCTCACTTCCTCCAGACAGAAGGCAGGAGCTAAAAGTACACTTCAAGTTCATCAAATTTCCTTTCTTAGGCTCACAGGAGGGGAGGATTAACTCAAGGAGCCAATAGCTAGTAAGGTGGTGC
The DNA here is from genome assembly GCF_950295315.1 of Erinaceus europaeus. Lineage (NCBI taxonomy): Eukaryota > Metazoa > Chordata > Mammalia > Eulipotyphla > Erinaceidae > Erinaceus > Erinaceus europaeus. The sequence continues at coordinate 161,406,856 of NC_080163.1, forward strand.
ATTGGCATTGCCTTGAAGTTTTTTTAGTTTTAAACCCTGTTCTCTCATTTCACCAATTGATGGTTTTAGAGTTAATCACCCTCACACCCCAGGTGGGATATGGTAGGAAACACAAGCATAGAGACTGATCAGTGGGAGAGATAATCTGGCCATTCTACAGAACTGGTATTTTTGTTTTGTGTTTTTTAATAGGTTAATAGGAGTATAGATCTATGTCCCTACACCGCCCCCCACCCCCAATGAGTTTAAAATCTACCCTTCCCCTCAGTCTTTTACTTTTGTGCAATACTCCAAATTCAGTCCAAGTTCTGCTTTGTGCTTCTCTTTCTGTTCTTTGTTCTCAGCTTCTGTTTATGAGTGGGATCATACCATACTTGTCTTTCTCTTTCTGGTTTATCTCACTTAACATAATTTCTTCAAGCTCCATCCAAGATGGATTGAAGAAGGTGGATTTATTATTCTTAATAGCTGAGTAATATATATATGGCATAATTTTTTTCCAGCTACTTGTCTGTTATTAAACACTTGGGCTGTTTCCAGGTTTTGGCTATTATAAATTGTGCTGATATGAACATAGGTTTACTCATATATTTTTGGATGAATGTGTTTGAATCCTTGGGATATACAGAACTGGTTTCAAAAGTGTTGCAGTGAAACTTCCGTGAATATAATCCTCATGATAATTTGCCTAAATTCTTTTTGGTTAATGCCTAAGATCATGAAAATCCCAACTTTAAATGTGATGTGACTTTTTGCACAAACCCAAGATGATCACAAGGGTCAGTCACCCCACATATCAACATTCCTTTAAGAAAAGACACTGAGGTTCTCAGTAGTGGAGCATTCTGTAGAGTGCACATTTTACTAAGCATGGGGATCTGGGTTTAAGGTCCTGAGTCTCAGCTGTAGTGGGGAAAATTCATGAGCAGTGTTGCAGGTTTCTTATTTATTTATTTTTATTGCCACCAAGGTTATCATTGGGGCTCTGTGCAGTGCCCGCATGATAAGTCCACCACTCCCCGTGGCCATTTTTTTCTTTCTATTTTTATTACATAGAACACAGAGAAATTGAGAGAGGTGAGGGAGATAGAGACAGAAACAGAGAGAAACTTGCAGACCTGATTCACCACTTGTGACACATTCCCCCTGCAGGTAGGGAGCAGGGGCCTGAACCCTTCTTTCTTTCTCTTTTTCTCTCTATCTCCCCGTCAAAAAGAAAAAAAAAGTCTGCTGAGAATGGTGGAACTGTGCAGGCACTGAGTTTCAGTGATAACTCTGATGGCAGAAAACACACACACACACACACACACACACACACACACACACACACACACACACACAAACACACACACACACACACACACACACACCCCAATAAGACAGAGCCAGGGAGTTAGCTCATTGAGTAGGTAGGGGGTGTGCCATGGCATATGTGCTGCCCAGTTTCAAGTTCTTGTACCACATGGGAATGCCTTGGAATGGGGGACATTCTTCTCTGGTGTCTCTCCATTTCTCTCTGTCCTTTTTTTTTCTGAATAAAAGTTTGGTGTGGCTTCTGCATCCCATAATGTCCCTGGGCCCATGCTCCCAGAGGGTTAAAGAATAGGAAAGCAGTTGGGGAGGGAATGGGTTATGGAGTTCCGGTGGTGGGAACTGTGTGGAATTGTAAGAGGGGTCTCTTATCCTATGGTCTTGGCAGTGTTTCCATTTTATAAAGAAAAACTCAAAAAAAAAATTGGCCTGGGAGTGGTGAAATCATGCATGTGCAAATCCCTAACAAAAAAAAAAAAAGGAAAAGAGAAAGAGAATAGATATAGTAAAAAGAGATAAAATACAACATTTGTTATGATATTTGAGCTAAATATTTGGTTATAGATCCCATATCTGGAAAAGTCCAGTTCAAGCGCAAGACTGGGAATAAGGAGAAAGGAAATAACAGATTAGACTGAACTATTGTCTATAACCTGAGCCTTTGAAATTCCTCAGTAGCTGTTCTTGTGATATTTTAATAAACACTGTGGACATCTGAATCTCCTAGTGTCCTTGATTCTGTTTCTTGGTAGAGCATCTTAGAGCACATAGCAGAAACAGCAGGTATATACAAATCTCAGTCTTAGGGATAGAGAACAAAGAGGAATCTTCCAAAAGAGCAGGGTCTTTGCTTTCCTTAAACTAAGGCCTCCAAATTCCAACTAGGCTGTCAAGGCCTCAAGGACACCCTCTGTCTGCTATTTGACTGACCTCCAGGTTTTCCTTTTGCCAAGAAACTCGAAAATTGCTTAAAATTAGTTTCCAAATGTGTGTTTAGGTTGGATTTACGTTCAAGTTGCTGCATATTAAATGCTGATTATTAAAAACATTTGCTTGGCACTTTCACAGCGATAGATTATGTATCTGTTACCTAAGTCTCAGTGAAGTCTTTATTAATTCATTATTATTTTATCAACATACAATAAACGGTTCTATTAAATCTAAATTAGACAGATATTTGGGGGAGTGATTGTCTAGAAGGACCTCAGCTGAGACTATCCCCAGGGAAGGACTTAATGAAGTTTGAAACAGTTAATAACTCTCAGTTCATAAATAAACCATGGGTATTTAAAGACCTGCAAAATACTAAAATAAGATATTGAGACTCGACAAAAGAGGCTTGATAAAGCACCTCTAGAATTTCCCTTCTTGTAACTCACAGATATAACTTCTATCTCTAGACAGTATTTATTAGGTGCCTAGGAATATGTGACACCCCTGGGGACTTTAAGATTAACTCTGGCCTTGGTGCCAAGTTCGCCAAGTTCACTAAGAAATAGACAGAAGTAGTCTTTAAATCATATTTCCTTTCTCTCAAATAATCCACTTTTGGCTTAAAAAATATTTTGATCTGAGAGGCGAGGTGAGAAAAATAATATGTCCTGATGTGAGAGATGATAATTCTTTGACAATCTTCTACAGTACCTTGTGAGCCAGATCTCATGCCTGCATATTTTAGGGGTAGGACTGGCAAAATTATTTGCAGGGTCCAGTGTAAAGGGAAATGAAGGACTCCTTGCTCCCCAACAAAAAGATTTTATGATGACAATAGCAGCAGAACATTGAATGTGGGGGGGTTCTTCTAAGTTCAGTGTGATTGTACAGGTTGAATAACCACATAACTGACCTAAGCTGGGTGATTTCATCAGTAACTGGAGGCATAAGAAGTAAAGGCTCCAAGGTGAGGAAGCTGTCATGTTCCATTGTAAAAGGAAGGGCATAAATATTTGGAGGGACTATAGTATGGAGAACAGTGGTCAGTGAGACTATAGATATATGTTGGAGGTAAATCCCAAGAGGCTTAAATTCTAGGCTTTCAGGACAAGAGATCATGAAAAAAATTAGGGTAGAGTGTGCTAACCTCAGAAGTTCAGTCTCACTGATGGTCAGTAACTAAGGACTGACACAATTGAGATTTCTTTCCATTGCAGTGATCTTTGCTTCTACACTCCATCATTTGGGAGCACTGTTCAAAGCCAACTTTATTTTTCTCTCAAGAGAAACATTATATAGTTTATTGGGGGACAAGTAACTCTATATTGGGACAGGACCTTTCTTTCTTTTTTTAAAATTAATTTATTTATAAAGTGGAAACACTGACAAGGCCATAGGATAAGAGGGGTATAGTTCCCACCACCACAACTCCGTATCCCAGCCCCTCTCCTGATAGGCTTCCTATTATTTATCTTTCTGGGAGTATGGACCCAAAGTTATTATGGGGTGCAGAAGGTGGAAGGTCTGGCTTCTGTAGTTGCTTCCCCACTGAACATAGTTGTTGATAGGTCGATCCATATGCCCAGCTGGGACAGGACCTTTCTTAATGTGTATTTTCTTGAAATAGAAGAGAGAGAGAGAGAAAGAGAAAGAGAGAGAGAGAAGTGTCCTTGAATGACTGACTATAGTGGGTAACTGAGATTCAACTTCACAAGGATCCTTTGAAAAACTTTATAAATCATATCACAGGTCGATCACTGTGAAGAATATAAAGCTGAAACATTTATTCACTGATTTTCATTAACAATAGGTTGAAGATGCATTTGGGGGATATTATCTAACATGCATTTTTGGGCTATACCTGTCAGTGGCTTAAGATCCCACATGCCTTTAGAAAACATCTTGGGACAGAATGAAATAGAGAAATCCAGAAACATATCTATGGTGGGATGTTAACTGTTTGCTTAGAAGTGTCCCCATACAGCATAGAGATCAGGTTGGTCTTGGGCCTATTGTGTGGAGCAAATAAAGATTTGTAACAGAATAAGACCACTGAAAATTGTCTGAAAGTTGACATGACATCACATAATCAGAACTCGATTTCTGGAGACTCATTTATGAGTAAAAAAATTTTAGGGGGAGCAGGAACAGTTGGTTACCTTCTTTCTTTAAAAATTAAAAAATATTTATTTATTTATTCCCTTTTGTTGCCCTTGTTTTATTGTTGTAGTTATTATTGTTGTTGTTACTGATGTTGTCATTGTTGGATAGGACAGAGAGAAATCGAAAGAGGAGGGGAAGAAAGAGAGGGTGAGAGAAAGATAGACACCTGCATACCTGCTTCACCACCTGTGAAGCGACTCTCCTGAAGGTGGGGAGCTGGGGTCTCGAACCAGGATCCTTATGCCTGTCCTTGTGCTTTGTGCCACCTGTGCTTAACCCGCTGCACTACTGCCCAGCTCTCTAGTTGGTTACCTTTCTAATGCTGATGGCAAACATAGAGGCAGAGCCTGTGTTCTAAATCTACCTAGGTCTGGTAGACAAGAAAGCTGAAAGTAGGTTATTTTTAATTGCTCCACATTTATTCTTGTTAGATTCCTGATTCTGTCTCTGATTTCTCTGTGAGAGGAAGACTTTAATGGAAAAGACAGTGTAGGAATACTTGACTCCAGGGTTGGCTCCAGCGGAGGGAGATACATGACTTTGTCAGTGAGGCTGCAACATCTGAGACCCAGAAAAATGACTTAATCTTAAGAGCATGACATGGATTATTGAGAGTGGTAGCTCAACTTTTGAATCCTAGTACTATCATTTTCAGATGTGGAATCTTGGGTATATCTCTCATTCATTCATTCATATAGCTATAAATAAGTAGCACCAGAATATTGACTCTGTTTAGGGATAAAAGAAGTTGTTATGGAGCTTCCATCTAGATGAAGACATAGAAATAAGGGAAAGAAACCACAAATTGTTATACAGGTGAATCATGGGAAGTGGTAGAGGGTGGTCAGGATGGGAAAGGTGGTAAACTATGTATATAGGGTAGTTAGACTGAGGAGCTAAGAACTGAGGGAAGGAAAAAGAGAGAATCATGGTTACAGAAACGTAACCATGGTTCTTCTAGGCAGATGGGGCACAAGTGTAAAAGTCACTAGGTATCAAAGAGCTTGCATATTTGCAGAAGCAAAGGAGGCCAGGTTGACTAGACAATAGTAAGTGAGGAGAAGAGAGGGATGGGATAAAGTTGCAACAGGAGGCAGGGGTTGGATCATGTTGTGCACTGTAGCTGAAAGAAAGGATTTTAGATCTTATATTAAGTATAAAAGGAAGCCATAGAAATATTTTAGGTAGTAGAGTGATATGATCCATTTTTTGGTTTTAAAAAAGACTACTCGATATAGTGACGTGACTAATTTGGAAGCATAAGTAGCCATGGGGAGATCAGTTAGGAGGATTTTGTGTTTCTTCATAGAGAACAGTAGTAGGTGAAGGGACGGAGGAAGGTGAGTCAAATTGAGGTACATGTGGGAAGAAGAATCATCCTGACCTATTGTTGGGTTAGATGTCAAGGTAGAGAAAGTTTAGGGCCTGGGAGATAACATAATGATTATTCAAAAAGATCTTTTTCATTCCTGTGGCTCCTAGATTCAATCCTCATCACCATTGTAAGCCAGAGCAGAATGTTCTGGTACAACAAACAAACAAATAAACAAAGAAACCAAAACACAACAATAGAGAAAAAGGAGAAAAAAGGCTCAGGATAATAAAGTGACAGAGAAGGTTCATGAATCTCCAAAAAAGCTGATGTTATTTCTTGAGGTATGTGAGATTGAGGTGAGAACACATTGTGTATATGTGAGACCAAGCAGATGCACAGGTTGTATTTGAGGTGTGTGTAAGGTATGTCAATTAAGGGAGAAATGTGTTATTGACTCTTTGGATCAAGATTTTGTTGAAGGCATTTTGGTTAAAACAAAACTTGGGAGTCATTGGCATTGCAATACTTTTAAAAAGCCTGGGGCTAGAAGATCTATCTAAAGAATCAGGCATTTCCCTTTACTTCCATCATAAGAACTAGTGGGTGGATCCCTGAAAGCTTTATACAGGGGCAGAAGGTAAGGGCCCAGCCTCAGAGCTAATGCAGTTCAGCTTTCACTATATACAAGAGCCTTATTCTGAATATCATGGTGCACTAGTTTGTGCTGGAGGACTGTCTTAAGCAAAAGGGACATGAATCTTTAACCCTGAACTCACCCCCATGCTAGAGGTCACACTGATTAATTTTCCTTTCAGACATATGAGCTGGAAATAAGTGGGCCTCATGTCAGGGGCCTGAGTTCCATATATAAAGTAATGCTGAGCTCATTTAAAGCAGTGATGACAAAAGGCCTTGGTTGCTAGTAAGAAGGCAATAGGACCCCCCCCCCCCGCCTCTCCATAGGCTGTTTGCCGGGGTGGATTAAATGAACACTGAAATATGAATCACTGGAGGCCTTTTAAAGACCATTGCCTGACATATAGAAGTCACATTTCTCTTCCAGTGGAAAATGGCAGCAGGCATCAATTGTGAGGGGACCCCGAGTGAATGGCAGGCCTGGTGCAGCATATTGTTTCTGTTTGTAACATTTCTACTGCACAATGACAGTTTCTGCACAATGTCTGCAAACATTCATGGGGTGAAGCATCACATTCTCACACACACACACACACACACACACACACACACACACACACACACACACACCATTTGTCTGTATTTTTAGAACTTCTTTTGAATCCTTATTACAAGAGAAGGTTCACATGACTTTTATTAGCTCCCCAAAGTGTTTGTGTTGTTGAAGAGTTTGACATCAGCTTAATCTATAATATTTCTCCATGTTGGGTTAAGATTCCCAGTTCTAGTTTCAAATGGACTTGTGTTCAAGTTTTGTTTCTGCTGCTGTGGTCTTGAGCTAGTTACTCATCTTTCTGTCTGACACACTTCCTTAGATGCCAAACAGAAATCATAATATACACCAGAATGTACTGAGTTATTAAAAGTTGTGGGTATTTTAATCTATGAAAAAAGCCCTTAGCACAGAACCTGGGCTGTGGTTATTACTGGGCACGTGTCACCTGTTCCTTGGATTCCAAGTCCTGATTTAAGATGACTAGATGGAGGCCACTAGGGGAAGTGCTTCAAGGTCACACAGCTGCTATCTGGTGTTAGGAAATGTCTCCCTCAAACTCTAATGTTGCAGCCCAGACCTCCAATATGATGGTAAAGGAATGTAAGACATTGATGTTATATTAGAGGAAGAAGCCATTGTGAGGGGATTAGTGATCTTATAATAAAAGGAAAACCACCCTCTCTTTCTGACCTGATGTAGATGCATTGAAGAAAGGTCATTTGAAGATAAAAAGGGGGGGGAGAGCCAAGATGGCGGACTGAAAAGTAGCTTCTGCTCTGAGTTCCGACAACTGCTGGAAAAGGTTGGATTTTTTGCCTTCAGCAGGACAGTGAATGTGGGGTCCTAGCTGTGACACCAAGGGGGAAAATATAGCTGAGTTTGGGTTAGAATATAGAGGAAAAATGAAAGGAAACATTTTTTTATTATTCCCTAAGCACATCCCTTCCCTCCCCCCATGACCAGATGCTGGGTGCCAGAAAGCTGCTCCTAGTAGCCTTCCCTGCTGAGCTTCTCTCTTTACCAAGATTCCTAGCTCAACAGGGGTTCCATTCCAATTCTATTCCTTTCTGAAACCCTCGGCCCTCTTTCTTTCTAAATGGTCAGTTGGATCTACAAAAGGGAAAGACTGCCCTGAGGGGTTTTTTTTTTTTTTTGGTTTTTGTTTGTTTGTTTTACTTTCTTAACAATTATCTGCCTCTGCTCAGGTGGTTTGAGGCAATCTGGGACAGTTTTTTAACCTGCTCTATTTTATTATTAATATTGTATATAGGTGTATCTCTTTCCCCCCTCCTTTAGGTTGAGCAGAATTAACTCTTAGTGTATTTTCCACTGCTAGGAGACTAAGCATCTTATCCATTGTAAGAGGAACTTGTTTCACTACTCCTACCTCCTCTACTCACTCTCCTCTTCTCCCTCCTCCTAGCTAATTAAAAAATAAAATAAAAATTAATTAATTAATTTAAAAACTTTACTTTCACTGCTCCTTTATTACAGTTCTTTTTCTTATCTTTTTTTTCTTTGCTCTCTCTTGTTTTTCTTCCTTTTTTCTTTTCTTTTTTTCTTGTCTTCCTTTCTTCCTCCTTCTTCGGCTTTCTGAATGCAATGATACTCGTTTGTGAATTATTTTGGGTAAGAAATCTGACTCAGAGTGGATGCTCTATGTGTGTATCTCTGCTCTACTTCTCTTTCTTCTCTTGCTACCCCTAGAATATACAGTGGATAGTAGATTTGCATAACTTTCTATTCTTGCTATCCTTTTTTTTCCTTTCTCTTTATTCTTCACTTGGACTTGGTTGCTATTTTTTCATGGACTGGTGACATTGCTAACTGGTAGTGGTTAAACTGCTTCAATCCTTGCTTCAGTTGCTATTGTAATTTCTGAGGTTGGTGATTGCATTTGTCATAAAGCTATTTAGTACAGTGTTGCTTGTACTCAAAACACAACAACTGAGGAACAACAGAACATAAAAATAAGAAACACATTAATAAAAAAATTGGTAGATCAAGAGCAAATAAAATTGCTACTACAATGAATGAAGACAAGAGCCCAGAAGAAACTACAAATCAGCCAGAAGTAACCATAGATAAGAAAAGTATGCAAGCAATAATAAACTTATTAATCACAGAAATGAAAACAACTTTGGAGGAAAGGAATGGCAGTATTAGGGAAACAACAGTTGAGACCCCCAAGGAAAATACTGATTATCTTGAGGCAATTAGAGTACTGAAAGCTGAAATAGCTGAACTGAGGAAAGAAACTGAGGGAAGGGAAAGCAGACTAACAGAAGCAGAAAGCAGAATGAGTCAGACAGAGTATCAGTTAGAGAAAATTAAGAAAGAGGTGAAAGAGCTCAAAAAGAGATTGAGAGACACTGAAAACAACAACAGAGACATATGGGATGATCTCAAAAGAAGTAACATTCGTATAATTGTCCTCTCTGAGGAAGAAAGAGAGGAAGGGAAAGGAAACATTTTAGAGGAAATTATAGAAGAAAACATCCCAGACCTGAATAACAGAAAGGACATTAAGATTCAAGTGGCCCAGAGAGTTCCAAACAGAATCAACACAGACCTGAAGACACCAAGACACATCATAGTCACAATGAGAAGAAGTAAGGATAAAGAAAGAATTCTAAAGGCTGCAAGAGAAAAAACAAAAAGTCACATACAGGGAAAAACCCATAAGACTATCAGCAGACTTCTCCACTCAGACTCTAAAAGCCAGAAGAGAATGGCAAGATATCTATTGAGCCCTGAATGAAAAAGGATAATATATCCTGCTAGACTTTCATTCAAACTAGATGGAGGGATCAAAACCTTCTTAGACAAACAATAGTTAAAGGAAGCAACCACCACCAAACTGGCCCTCAAAGAGGTTCTAAAAGACCTTTATAAACAAGAACTTCACTATAATAATTGCCATATATCAGAGTAAATAAAAATTCACTGAACAATGGAACTACAATACATTAAATCCATAATATCAATAAATGTCAGTGGCTTAAACTCACCCATCAAAAGGCACAGAGTGGGAGGATGGATCAGAAAACATAATCCAACCATATGCTGCTTGCAAGAATCACATCTGTCACAACAAGAAAAACACAGACTTAAAGTGAAAGAGTGGAAAACTATCATACAGGCTAATGGACCACAAAAATATCTGCAACAGCCATTCTCATCTCTGAAAGAATAGATTTTAAATTAAATAAAGTAACAAAAGATAGGCAGGGACATTACATAATGATTAGAGGATCAATCAGCTAAGAAGACTTAACAATTATTAACATCTATTCACCCAGTGAGGGACCATATAAATACATCAAGCACCTACTGAAAGAACTTCACACATACATGAATAGTAATACAATAATAGTGGGAGATCTTAACACCCCACTCTCACAATTAGACAGATCAACAAAGCAGAGAATCAACAAAGAAGCAAGAGAATTAAATGAAGAGATGGTCAGACTAGAACTCCTGGACACCTTAAGAACCCTTCACCCCAAAAAACTGGAATACACATTCTTGTCAAATCCACACAACACATACCCAAGGATAGACCACATGTTAGGCCACAAAGACAGCATCAACAAATTCAAGAGCATTGAAATCATCCCAAGTATCGTCTCAGAACACAGTGGAGTAAAACTAACATTTAACAACAAACAGAAAATTATTAAAAGACACAGAATTTGGGAACTAAACAACAAGATAATTTTAAGAACCACTGGGTCAGAGAGTCACTCAAGCACGAAATTCAAATGTTCCTGGAAACAAATGAAAATGAAGACACAACCTATCTAAATATTTGGGAATCAGCTAAAGCAGTATTGAGAGGGAAACTCATAGCCATACAATCACATATTAAACAACAAGAAAAAGCTCAAATAAATGACTTTACTGCACACCTCAAGGACTTAGAGGAAGAGGAACAAAGGAACTATAAAGCAATCAGAAGGACAGAAATCACTATAATTAGAGCAGAAATAAACAATATAGAAAATAAGAGAACCATACAGAAGATCAATGAAGCCAAATGTTGGTTCTTTGAAAGATTAAACAAAATTTACAAACCCCTAGCCAGACTCATTAAACAAAAAAGGTAGAACACTAAAATTCATAGAATTGTAAATGATAGGGAGTCGGGCTGTAGCGCAGCGGGTTAAGCGCAGGTGGTGCAAAGCACAAGGACCGGCATAAGGATCCCGGTTCGAACCCCGGCTCCCCACCTGCAGGGGAGTCACTTCACAGGTGGTGAAGCAGGTCTGCAGGTGTCTATTTTTCTGTCCTCCTCTCTGTCTTCCCCTCCTCTCTCCATTTCTCTCTGTCCTATCCAACAACGACAACAACAATAATAACTACAACAATAATAAAAAACAACAAGGGCAACAAAAGGGAATAAATAAATAAAATAAATATTTTAAAAAAAGAATTGTAAATGATAGAGGAGATATCACAACTGACACCACAGAAATCCAGAAAAATCATATGAAACTTCTATGAAGAACTATAAGCCAACAAGCTAGAAAATCTGGAAGAAATGGAAGAATTCCTAGAAGCATATGCCCTTCCAAAACTGAATCAAGAAGAACTACAAAACTTAAATGCACCAATCACAGACAAAGAAATTGAAACCGTTATTAAGAATCTCCCCAACAATAAAAGTCCTGGACTAGATGGCTTCACAAACAAATTCTACAAAACTTTCAGGAAACAGTACCCATACTTCTTAAGCCTTTCCATAAGATCGAAGAAACAGAAACACTCCCTTCCACCTTCTATGAAGCCAACATCACTCTGATACCAAAAGCAGATAGGGACACAACAAAAAAGGAAAACTACAGAACAATATCTCTGATGAACATAGATGCCAAAATATTAAACAAGAACTTGGCTAACTGGATACACCAGCACATCAAAAAGATTGTTCATCACAACCAAGTGGGATTTATCCCAGGAATGCAAGACTGGTTCAACATATGCAAGTCAATGTCATTCACCACATCAATAAAAGCAAAGCCAAAAACCACATGTTTATCTCAATAGATGCAGAGAAAGCCTTTGACAAAGTCCACACCCATTCATGCTCAAAACACTACAAAAATATGAATATATGGGAAATTACTGAAAATAGTGGAATCCATATATAGCAAACCTACAGCCAACCTCATACTCAATGGACAGAAGCTGAAAGCATTCCCCCTTAGATCACAAACTAGACAGGGCTGTCCATTATCACCATTAAACTTCAACATAGTGTTAGAAGTTCTTGCCATAGCAATCAGGCAAGAGAAAGAAATCAAAGGAATACAGATTGGAAGGGAAGAAGTCAAGCTCTCACTATTTGCAGATGATATGATAGTATACATAGAAAAACCTAAAGAATCCAGCAGAAAACTACTGGAAGTTATTAGGCAATATAGCAAGGTATCAGGCTACAAATCAATGTACAAAAATCAGTGGCATTTCTTTATGAAAACACTAAATCTGAAGAAGAAGACATCCAGAAATCACTCCCCTTTACTGTTTCAGCAAAATCAATAAAATACCTAGGAGTAAAGCCGACCAAAGAAGTGAAAGTCTTGTATACTGAAAACTATGAGTCACTACTCAAGGAAATAGAAAATGATACCAAGAAATGGAAAGACATCCCATGCTCATGGATCTGAAGAATAAATATCATCAAAATGAATATTCTCCCCAGAGCCATATACAAATTTAATGCAATACCTATCAAAGTTCCACCAAGTTTCTTTAAGAGAATGGAAAAAATAACTACAATTTTTTATCTGGAACCAGAAAACACCTAGAATTGCTAAAACCATCTTGAGGAAAAGAAAACGAAATGGAGTTATCACACTCCCAGACCTCACACTTTATTATAAAGCCATCATCATCAAAACAGCATGGTACTGGAACAAAAATAGGCACACAGACCAGTGGAACAAAATTGAAATCCCAGAACTGAACCCCCACACCTATGGACATCGAATCTTTGATAAGGGGGCCCAAAGTATTAAATGGAAGAAGGAGGCTCTCTTTAATAAATGGTACTGGGAAAGCTGGGTTGTAACATGCAGAAGAATGAAACTGAACCGCTTTACTCACCAGAAACAAAAATAAACTCCAAATGGATCAAAGACCTGGATGTTAGACCAGAGACAATCAAGTACTTAGAGGAAAACATTGGTAAAACACTTTCCTACCTAAACCTCAAGGAAATCTTTGATGAAACAAACCCAATTGCAAGGAAGACTAAAGCAGAAACAACAAATGGGACTTTATCAAATTGAAAAGCTTCTGCACAGCCAAAGAAACTATCACACAAACAAAGATACTCCTCACAGAATGGGAGAAGATCTTTACATGCCATACATCAGACAAGAAACTAATCACCAAAATATGCAAAGAGCTCAGCAAACTTAGCACCAAAAAAGCAAATGACCCCATCCATAAATGGGCAGAGGATATGAACAGAACATTCACTAAAGAAGAGATCCAAATGGCTAACAAACATATGAAAAACTGCTCCAGGTCGCTGATTGTCAGAGAAATGCAAATAAAGACAACACTGAGATACCACCTCACCCCTGTGAAAATGGCATACATCAAAAAGGACAGCAGCAACAAATGCTGGAGAGGCTGTGGGGACAGAGGAACCCTTTTGCACTGCTGGTGGGAATCTGGAGAGCTGTCTGGAGAACTCTCACAAGGCTAGACATGTAATGACCCAGTGATTCCCCTCCTTGGGATATACCCCAAGGACTCCATAACATCCAACCAAAAAGATGTGTGTACTCCTATGTTCATAGCAGCACAATTCATAATAGCTAAAACCTGGAAGCAACCCAGGTACCCAACAACAGTGAGTGGCTGAGAAAGCTGTGGTATATATACACAATGGAATACTATGCGGCTACTAAAAACAATGAACTCAACTTCTCTGACCCATCTTGGTCAGAGCTAGAAGGAATTATGTTAAGTGAGCTAAGGCAGAAAGGTAAAGATGAATATGGATGATCCCACTCATCAACAGAAGTTGAGAAAGATCAGAAAGGGAAACTAAAGGCAGGATCTGACTAAATTGAAAGTAGGGCATCAAAGTAAAAATCCTGTGGTGAGCGGGTAGGTGGACATGAGGCTTTCTGGGCTGGCGGGGGCAGGGGGTGGAGTGAGTGGGGTGGGTGGGATAGGACACAATCTTTTGCTGGTGGGAATGTGTTTATGTACACATCTATTAAATTGTAGTAATATAAATCACTAATTAATATGACGGGGAAAATTGATTGTACGTCTAACAAAGGGACTTTTGAAAGCTAACCCAATTACCAAATAATGTGATGATAACAGTAACTATCCATTGTCTCCTCAAACCCTAAGACAGCAGGAACCTTACATATCCACTATAGAGCCTAAACTTTCCCCAGTCCTGGGACCCTAGGGTAGGGCCCACTTTCCTGTATGCTTCTCCCAATTCTTATCAAATAATACTGCATCAGCTGATCACAACCTAATCAACGCAAGGAGTGCCACTCCAGAATGCTTCACTTCAGACTGTGTCCAGTGACTTCAGGTGTGGAATGACAACCCTTCAGCTTCATCACTTGGGTGAGACCTTTCTCTAATTCCATCCCAGGTGCTTCACTTTCTGACAAAGTCCCAAAACCTAGATATAGACCAGGTTCTGTGAGAGAGAGCATATATTCACACATATCCATAAACTAGGGCAAATATATACCTGAAAGCAGTAGTACACTAGAGTTTGCAGTGAGTACCCCCCAACACTTCATCTCCACTATTCCATCCTTTGGGTCCACGACTGTTCAACAATTTGTTTGGCTTTGTATGTTACTCTATTTTCAGCCACCAGGTTCCAGATGCCATCAGGATGCCAGCCAGGCTTCCTTAGACTGAAGACCCCACCAATGCGTCCTGGAGCTCCGCTTCCCCAGAGACTCACCCTTCTAGGGAAAGAGAGAGGCAGACTGGGAGTATGGATCGACCAGTCAATGCCCATGTTCAGCAGGAAAGCAATTACAGAAGCCAGACCTCCCACCTTCTGCAACCCACAATGACCCTGGGTCCATGCTCCCAGAGGGATAGAGAATGGGAAAGCTATTGGGGAGGGGATGGGATATGGAGATTGGGTGGCGGGAATTGTGTGGAGTTGTACCCCCCATCCTATGATTTTGTTAATGTCTCCTTTCTTAAATAAATAAATAAATAAATAAGAAGATAAAAAGAAGTCATCCTATAGGCCAGGAAGAGAGCTCTCACCAGTAACTGCAGTAGTTGGCATCTTGAGCTTGGACTTCCCAGATTCCAGAACTGTGAGAAATAAATCTCTGCTGTTTAAAGCACTTGGCGTGTGGTATTTTGTAATGGCAGCCTGAGCAGACTGTGTGGAAATCATACACTAGTACTAATCATTCACTAGTATTATACACTAGTACTAATCTAAGTAAACATCTCAGAAAACTTTAGGGATGGGCTTATGATACCTATAGATGTAACATTAGGAAACGGACATTAGGAAATGGACCAATATGTACCTTCTTTTCCTATATTTCCTTGGCATTCTGCCATCCATGTTGCATGGCTCCCAGCCCTCCCATCATCTCCATAACCCTGCATCTCTCTGAGTCTTCTGCAATCATGCTACCCCCTTCCCTGGTAAGAAAAGGATCTTGGGGGCCAGGAAGTGGCACACCCAGCAGAGTACATGTTTCAATGCACAAGGATCTGGGTTCAAGTCCCCTCCCAACCTTCAGGAAGAAAGCTTCTTGAATGGTGATGGAGTACTGCGGGTTTCTCTCTTGCTTCCTCCTATCTCCCCCATTCCCTCTCAATGTATTTCTATTCAATAAGTAAGTAAATAAAGTAGTAAATACAAAAAAGACTATTTTTTCCCACTAGGGTTATTGCTGGGGCTCAGTGCATTCATGACTTCATCCTTTTTTTTTTTTTTTTTTCTTTTTTTGATAGAGCATGAGAGACAGAGAAGAAAAGAGAAAGAAAAATGAGGGACACCTATAACACTGTTCTACTCCTTGTGAAACTTCCCCCCAGCAAGTGGGGCCAGGGACTTAAACTCAGGGCCTCTCACATGTGTACTTACTTCACTGGGCCAACCACCATTTGGTGCCAAGGTTATCTCCTTTTGAGGTCTATGTGATTAGATTGGATTCACTTGGATAGTATTTCTTTTTCAGCATCCTTAACCTTAATCCCATTTTCCAAGTCCCTTTTTCCTGGGAAGGTAATATTGCCATAGATTCAAAGGTTGGGGTTTGGGTATCTTTTGGGGGAGGGTCTATCATTCTGCTCATCACATCCCCTAGGTAGATCTGTGTGAGTACAGGGCCAGCACCATCTGACCAGTTCAGAGCATCTGTCACTGGGCTCTGGCAGGTCTGCAGGAGGGTTTTATGTCCCAAGTTAAAAAGAGAAGCAATAAGCAAAAGTCGGGTTTCAGCTCAGTGGATGGGAAGCTCTCCAGTCAATCAAACACAAGTTCAATCAGTTCATTTTAATCACTCCTCTGGAGAGAAGTAAAACCCTGTGTTGAGGAATGCACAGCAGTTTTATTGATGACAAGTTTAATTGTTTCATTTTTCCTTACTGTCCTTACTGTCTCCAACACAACCGACTTTTAATCAGTGGGAGCTGAAGTTCTAATGAAGCAAAGTCCACTTTTCCGCAATTCACAACTAGCTGGAAATAATTGGGCTGAGACTCCCATCCAGACACTGCAGAGCTGCTGGCATTTTCCTGAGAACCTGGCTTAATTGCTTTGCTGATGTTGTTAAGTAGTCCTAAGGGGGGGGGGGTGAAAGGACTAGTGCTGCCCACAGATGCTGAGAACAACCCCCCTCCCCAAATATCTTAAAAGGGTCCTCTAAGTCTGTCCAATGGGTGGTGAGGAAGAAACAATGAAGATAAGTGTTTGTCTTTAGTCAGAGACGCGGGGTGGGGAGTCGTGTGTACGGAAAATGGGACTTGAACTCTACTTCAGTTTGAGTAGGGAGCAACATCCAGAGCAGCATCAACTTTTCCCCCTTCCTTCTCCTTCTGAAAGCTAAGCAGGATTCCAAGTGCAGGTGGGAGTGTGGAAGCATGGGAGCTTGTATGCCTTCATTCCAGTTTCTGCGGCCAGCTTGGAGGGAAGCACTGGGATTTGAGGGGCAGGTGGTAGCTGGACTTTGAAGGGTGGAGAGGGCTCACCAAGGCAGGTCTGGAGAGCTGGAGAAATTTTAGGGTCAGAATCTGGGCTTAGAAGGAGGAGGGAAAGACTGGAGAGAAGAGAGACTGCTTATTCTTTTCCATCCTCCACATTATCAGATAGATGAAGATAATGATAATGATAATAAAGCAATGGTGGTGCTTTTCCCTTCTTACTTTCCATGTGCAGAGATACTTAGGCTGCATTCTAGAAATAGAGTCTCTTATCTTATAATAGCCAATGCATCAAATACTACTGTTTCTCCCTTGTTGCAAATAATAAAGAGAGAGGGAAGTTACAAATTTTGCTGTGCGTCTTCAAGTTGTAGGGTTCAAACCAAGCTCTTCAGGACACCAGCACTGATTCTCCCTACTCCTGTGCTGCATTTTCAACTACCACACAACATGAAAAAGAAATCTTTTTTATCGACCATTTGCTTTGTTCCAGGTCTAAGCACTTTCTGTTATTTATTTCATTTAATCCCAAAAGCCATCCTAGGAGGCACATTTCCACTGTGAGACTGAGAATATGAGAGTGGGGGTCTGGAGTGAAGTGCATTTTTAAAGGGCCCTCGGCTGGGATGCAACATTCATGCACAATTTCATTGTCAGAACTGGAAGCATCACCTTAAATAATCAAGAAAAGGTGGTGGTGGTGGGGGAAGCATAGGTCCTCAAGTAAGAGCTGTGGTTTGGGAAACCTGGGTTCAATTGCTGCCTTTAATATTGGCCTTGGGAAAATAAACTAAGGTCACTGAGCCTCCACAGTAGTGTCTGAAATGGGCTATTATGATGATTAGGTGAGATTTTGTATCTTTCCTTCTTTCCTTCTTTCCTTCTTTCCTTCCTTCCTTCCTTCCTTCCTTCCTTCCTTCCTTCCTTCCTTCCTTCCTTTCTTTCTTTCTTTCTTTCTTTCTTTCTTTCTTTCTTTCTTTCTTTCTTTCTTTTGCCTCCAGGTTTATTACTGGGGCTTGGTGCCTGCACTAAGAATCCACTGCTCCTGGAGGCCATTTTCCCCATTTTGTTACCCTTGTTGTTATTGTTGTCATTGTTGTTGCTGTTTTTGTTGGTTAAGACAGAGAGAAATCAAGAGAGGAGGGAAACACAGAGAGAAGAGAAAGATAGACACCTACAGTCCTGCTCCACCACCCGTGAAGCGACCGCCTACAGGTGGGGAGCCAGGGGCTTGAATCTGGATCCTTACGCAGGTCCTTGCACTTCACCCGCTGTGCAAACGTCCAGCACCTCTTTACATCTTTTGTGGTTGTTGTCATTGTAGGGGCTGCACCCTTCCTAGTTGACTTTTTCAGATAAAAGGAGGGAGAAAGTGACAGAGACAAAGGGAGAGAGGGAAAGACACCTCGGCATCCAAGCTTCCTCCAGTGCAGTGGTAGTAGAGGCAGGTTGGAATCAGGTCCATCCTCATAACAAAGCAGGTGCACTATCCAGGTGAGGTAGCTTAACAGCCCTTGTATTCCTTCTTTCATTCCGGACACTTTTTTTTTGTTTGTTTGTTTTTCCTCCAGGGTTATTGCCGGTGCTCAATGTTTACACTAAAATCTGTTGCTCCTGGTGGCCATTTTTTCCAATTAATTGGGTAGGACAGAGAAAAATTGAGAGGGGAGAAGGGGAGATAGACAGAGAGAGAGAAAGAAAGACACCTGCAGACCTGCTTCACCACTTGTGAAGCTTCCCCCATGCAGCTGGGGAGCTGCAGGCTCAAACTCCAATCCTTGCATGTAGTACTAAGGGTGTTTCAATGGGTGAACCACCATATGCGTTCTCATTCTAGATATTTGAACTGAACTTGTACTTCATGCCACAAACTATTATAGGGTCTAGAAATTCAGAAATAAACAAGGCAGGTGTGCTGCCTATTTCCTCTAGAACTTAGATTCTCATGGAGAAGGCAGATAATAAACAAGATAGCTGTCAAGAGAATTTTTTCTGGTGACATTCTACAAGCAGGAATATAGCAGAAGGGAGCTAGTAGGAGTGGAGGGGAATGTGACTGATCAGAAAGGGTCTCTGTATAGAAGATAGGAGACCTGAATTTATTTTGTAAGTGCTAGTCATGTCATTAGGGTTGAGAAGATAGCAAGGAATGCACCTTACAGATCTGAGGAGACAAACTACAATGATGGAATTTGAATTTAGTTCTCCTCCCCAAGGTAATTATAGGAGAAAGACAGCCTTTTATTTACATTTTTAAAATTATTATTATTATATTACAGGACACACACAACAAAGAATTGACCATCTGAGTTATTTTTAAATCTAGTGTTCAGTGACTTTAAATGTATTTGCTTTGTTGTGCAACTGTCATTATCTAATCCCACATCTCTTTTCATTTTGTAAAATAAAATGATACCCATTAGAAGCTAACTCACTATTTTTGCCCCCTCTCAGGCCCTGGCAACCACCATTTCATTTTGTTTCTTTGTGATTTTGAACATTTGAACTACCTCATGCAAAAGAAGTCATATAGTGTTTGTCTTTTAGTGATTGATTTAATTTTGCAAAGGGCAAATCTGGCTGACTGCAAGAGCAAGTGTAGAAACTGGGAGGTGAGTGAAGAAGCACCTATGATAGAAAATCTTCATTGTTATAACAATTACTGCCACAGAAAGAAGCCTGCAGCTAAGAAGGTGCATGAATACATTTATATGTAGCAAGAGAAAGATCTACCCAGTCACTAAAATTTAAGACAAGCATTTTTAGAAATAAGTATTCCTGAATCACTGTTTCTTAATGAATTAAAAATCAGTGCATATGGAAATCAGAAGCAGAGAGCATTTGGATGACACTGATTGATCAGCCAATATGTTTAGAGAAATTATGAGTGTATGGTTGCCAAGTCATTTCAACAATAAACAACTAAAAGCAACCCTGAATGAATGAATTTGGGAGACAACAATAGTCTAAAAGCCCAAGCAGAATCTCAATATTACTAACACACTTCCCAAGCTACATTGTTGATGTCTCTGAATCAGTAAGAGCATATATATAAATGTGAGAAGAAGGGTAAGTGAGGTGTGTGTGCCTGTAAAAGAAAGGGAGAGAGACTTACTTATCAAAAAGCCACAGTGGTAATTTTATTTGAATTTTTTTGCTGCTGTTAGGTAACAAAGGGTAAATTAAAATACAACAAAAAATTACAGGGGGAAAAAGTGAAAAGAAGAATGACATTCTCCTGGCATTTGTTTCAAGGCTGCAAAATTTAGAGTGCCTTGACAGCATTGAGGGAGATTTTTCTCCTTTAAACTAGGTGTCAGAAAATGTGCTTCATTTAAGCAAATCAATATCTTTAATTTGGGTTTGCTACTCTGTATTTAGTGCCTGATTTCCAGGGAAATGTAGAAGGATTCAAGCCTCATAACTTAACACAGTTTCTATGAAAAGGAAGCAGAAGAGCAAGGGAAAGACAGTGGCTGTTTTTGGGGATGATTTAACCTCTATTTCCTGGTTGACTATGGCAGGCTTGTGAAGCATAGTGCACTGGATAAAAATAGAGAAAAGGGGGGAATGGAGAGCTTTGAGTGTAGGGGCTGTAATTATAAATATCAGAGCCTGGAAAGCCCACAGTGAGAAGATGACATATGAATAAAATCATGGAGAAAATGAAGAGGTGAGTCATTTAGAAATCTAGGGCAAGAGTACAAAGGGCAAAGGTTGAGATTCAAAGTAGGTGCAGGTGTTTGGGGAGTGAAGTACCAGGTGACAGAGTAGTGGGAGTGGGATTAGTAATTGGGTTCGGAAGAACATTTACATCATGTGAGGGTTTGTGGTTCCTTCCTCAGAACTCAGTTTCCATGGTGAGATGAGAAGGTCCTGAACAGAAGAGTAACATGATCTACCTTATGTATTAACATGGATTTTTCTTTATTTAAAAATATTTATTTATAAAATGGAAATATCAATAAGACTATAGATGAGAGGGGTACATTTCAACAAATTGCCCACCCCAGATCTCCATATCCATTCCCCTTCCTTGATAGCTTTCCTATTATTTATCCCTCTGGGAGTATGGACCCAGAATCATTATAGGGTGCAGAAGGTGGAAGGCCTGTCTTCTGTAATTGTTTCTCCACCAAACATGGGCATTGACAGGTCAATTCATACTCCCAGCCTGTCTCGCTCTTTCCCTAGTGGGGCAGGGATCTAGGGGAGGTGGGGCTCCAGGATACTTTAGTGGGGCTGTCTGCCCAGGGAAGTCAGGTTGACATCATGGTATTATCTGGAACCTGGTGGCTTATAAAGAGTTAAGATATAAAGCAGAACAAATTGTTGACTAATCATGAACCTAAAGGCTGGAGTGTTGCAGATGAAGATTTTGGGGTTCTTCATTTTGGAAAAAGCTAGTAGATCTATTTTAGTTATATTCCAAGGGTCCCATGACATTACTAGTTTTTGTCTGTTCTTGAAATCTAATATGCAGGTGGATCCATGTTATTTTCTGGGGAGATGGTGTCAGAGTTGGAAAAAGGACTAGGAAGCTGGATCAGGGAAAAGGAGCTCCCAAAGATGCCAGCATGACTTCCTTGGACAGAGGACCCCACTATATGGCTTAGAGCCCCTCCTCCCCAGATCCCTGTCCCACTTAGTAAAGAGAGAGACAGGCTGGGAATATGGATTGACCTGCCACGTCCATGCTCAGTGGAAAAGCAATCACAGAAGCCAGACTTTCTGCACCCCACAATGATTCTGGGTCCATACTCCCACAGAGATAACGAATAGGGAAGGGGATTGGATATGGAGTTCTGAGGGTGGAAAATATGTGGAAATGTACCCCTCTTATCCTATGGTCTTGTCAGTGTTTCCATTTTATAAGTAAATAAATAAATAAATATAGGGAAAGTATAAATATTGTTAACTATAAATCCCATCAATTTGATCTGGGGCCCATATTCAGCACAGGAGCCTATGTAATTCTGCATTCCTGTAGGTCTGAACTTGCATTCTGTGGTCATGGCTAGGAACATTCTAGGATGCACTAATTTTAGGGCCCATCTTCCTTGGGTAGTAGGTAGAGTATGTTGTCCAACCTCCCTTCGGAGGATGGAACATTCCCTATCATTGTTGATCCACATTGGGGGCATGGTCCTATAGGGGCCCACAGAAGGGGTCCATTATGCTGTTCCTGATGGACATGACCAGTGACAGTGGAGAGAGGGATCTGTTAGAGGTCTAGGACCATTATGTCTGTGTGGGAATCTCAGGACTCCCTGACTAGGGCCCCAGGTGATGAGGTGGCCTGGTAGTGACCAAAGAGTCATTATTGGGGAGTAGCACAGTGGGTTAAGTTCACATGATGCAAAGCTCAATGACCCACATAAGAAATCCGGTTAGAGCCCCTGGCTCTCCACCTGCAGGGGAGTCACTTCACATGCAGTGAAGCAGATCTGCAGGCACCTTTCTCTGCCCCCTCTGTCTTTCTGTCCTCTCTTGATTTTTTCTCTGTCTTATCCAACGACAACAACAAGGGCAATAAAAGGAAAAAGCCTCCAGGAATAGTGGATTAGTAGTGCTGGCACTGAGCCCCAGCAATAACCCTGGAGGCAAAAAAAAAAAAAAAAGAATCATTATTAAAGTATGCCAATTTCATGCCCTTATTCATCATTTGTAGTCCTTACTTTGTCTAACAAAATTAGATTTGGAGTGATTGAGGGAAGTGTAGTAGGAGGTAGATGAGGTTCAAGTAGAAACTGTTTCATCTGGGGTACTAATTAGGGAATCCTGAGATACCCAAACAGACTTGATGGGGCTAGAACTCGAATAAAACCCTCTCTCCATTGTTACCAGTCATTTCTATCAGGAACAACAAAATAGACCCCTTTGTGGGCCCCCATAGGACCTTGCCCTCAACTTGGATCAACAATGGTAGAGAATGTTCCATCCTCTGAAGGCCAGATGGACAACATACTCTTTGCCACAGCTGAGGAAAATGGGTCGATACTGGGGCAGCATGGAATGTTCCTACTCATCACCACAGAATGTGAGCTCAGATCTACAGGGATGCAGAGGTCACACAGGCTCCTAAGCTAATTATGGGCCTCAGATGACATCATATCGATGGGGCGTACAATCAACAGTATTTATACCCATTTCCCATATTAGGGAACTACTCTTTTCCCTGATTAAGCTTTCTGGTCCTTTTCCCAGTCATGACATCATCTCCCCAGACAATAACTTGGATCCACCAGCATATCAGATTTCAGGCTCAGGCAAAACAAACAAACAAATAAAAAAATAACAAAAAAACACTAGTATAGCTACAGGCACTTTGAAATATAACTAAAATGTGCCTACTAGCTATCTACAAAATGAAGGACCCCCGAACTCTTCATCTGCACTATTCCAGCCCTTAGGTCCATGATTGTTCAACAATTTGTTTGGCTTTGTATGTTAACTCTCTTTTCAGCCACCAGGTTCCAGATGCTAGCAGGATGCATCCAGACTTCCCTGGACGGACAACCCCACCAATGTGCTTTGGAGCTCTGCTTCCCCAGAGCCTTTCCCTACTAGGGAAAGAGAGAGGCAAGCTGGGAGTGTGGATCAACATGTGAATGCCCATGTTCAGCTGGGAAGCAATTACAGAAGCCAGACCTTCAAACTTCTGCATCCCACAATGATCTTGGGTCCATGCTTCCAGAGGGTTAAAGAATAGGAAAGCTATCAGGGGAGGGGATGGGATATGGAGGTCTGGCATTGGGAATTGTGAGAAGTTGTACCTCTCTTATCCTATGGTTTTGTCAATGTTTCCTTACCTGGCAGTGGTTGCCGGATTCCAAGGCCGCATGTCCATGAAGGAGGTAGACGAGCAGATGCTCAATGTACAGAACAAGAACAGCAGCTATTTTGTGGAATGGATCCCCAACAACGTGAAAACGACTGTTTGTGACATCCCACCCGAGGCCTGAAGATGTCAGCCACCTTTATCAGTAACAGCACTGCCATTCAGGAGCTGTTTAAGCGCATCTCAGAGCAGTTCACAGCCATGTTCCGGCGCAAGACCTTCCTGGACTGGTACACGGGCGAGGGCACGGACGAGATGGAGTTTACGGAGGCTGAGAGCAACATGAACGACCTAGTGTCTGAGTACCAGCAGTACCAGGATACCACAGCTGAAGAGGAGGGCGAGTTTGAGGAAGAAGCTGAGGAGGAGGTGGCCTAGAGCTGTACCTGGCAAAAGCCTGGCAGCCACATGAACTTTTATTCACTTACAATCTGTTCCAATAGCTTTGTTTGTGTGTGCACTTAATTCTTTCTGTCTTGACTTCACAACACCACATTAAAGCATTTTCATAGTGAAAAAAAATTTTAAAAAAAGGAAAAAAAAAGAAACTGTTTCATTAGGTACTTTAAGTTGTCATTTTAGGTCTTTCTACTTGCTTGCTTCATCTGTTGACTCACTGCAAACTATTGTGCACTTTTGCTTTATGATATATATTTCCCCCTATCTCATGGGCCCTGGTCTATATCTAGGTTTTATTAAGAAGCGCACCACCTAAAATGGAATTAAGGAGTCCTACGAGCTAGCAAAATTCTCATCAAAGTAATGAAGTTGAAGGGTTGACTTTCCACAGCTGATGTCTCTGGATACAGCCCAAAGTGTAACTGCTGAGGTGGTATTGGTTGTATTGCTTAGGCTGGTACCAGCAGATGCTGTATCAGTTGGTATGAACTCAGAGAAACATGCAGGAAAGTGAGCCCCACCCTAGAGACTCCAGGCCTGGGAGAGATATGGGCTTCATAGAGAAAGGGGAAGGTTCCTGCTGTCTAAGGGTTTAAGAAGGCAATAAATAGTTTTTTGCTATAACCAAATTATTTGGCAATTGGGTTAACATTGAAATCCCTTTGTTAGGATTTCTGTATCATACCTCACTATAATTTGAGATCTGGGAGTGTGATGCCTCCATTTCTGTTTCTTTTCCTCAAGATTGTTTTGGAAATTTTAGGTGTTTTCTGGTTCCAGATAAATGATTGTACTTTTTGTTCAATTCTCTTAAAGGAGCTTGGTGGAACTTTGATGGGTATGGCGTTAAATTTGTATGTGGCTCTGGGGAGAATATTCATTTTGATGATATTAATTCTTCCAAGCCAGGAGCATAGGATGTCTTTCTATTTCTTGGCATCATTTTATATTTCCTTGAATAGAGACTCATAGTTTTCTACAAGTCTTTCACTTCTTTGGTCAGGTTTATTCCTAGGTATTTTACTGATTTTGCTGCAATAGTGAGTGAGAGTGATTTCTGGATATCTTCTTCTTAGGATTTAGCATTTGCATAAAGAAAAGCCACTGATTTTTATACATTGATTTTGTAGCCTCACACCTTGCTATATTGCCTAATAATTTCCAGTAGTTTTCTGCTGGATTCCTTAGGTTTTTCTATGTATATTATCATATCATTTGCAAATAGTGAAAGCTTGACTTCTTGCCTTCCAATCTGTATTCCTTTGATTTATTTTTCTTGCCAGATTACTATGGCAAGAACTTCTAATACTATGTTGAAGAGTAATGGTGATAATGAACAGCCCTATCTAGTCCCTGATCTGAGGGGGAATGCTTTCAGCTTCTGTCCATTGAGTATGATATTGGCTATAAGTTTGTTATATATGGACTATCTTGAGGAATTTCCCATCTACTCCCATTTTTGTAGTGTTTTGAGCAGGAATGGGTGTGGACTTTGTCAAAGGCTTTCTCTGCATCTGTTGGGATAATCATGCAGTATTTGGTTTTGCTTTTATTGATGTGGTGAATGACATTGACTTGCATTCCTGGGATAAATCCCACTTGGTGGTGATGAATGATATTTTTGATATTGTGCTGTATCTGGTTGGCCAGAATCTTGTTCAATATTTTGGGAATCTATATTTGTCAGCAAACTTAGCAATAAAAAAGCAAATGACCCCATCCAAAAATGGGCAGAATGTTCTGGATATGAACAGAACATTCACTAAAGAAGAGATCCAGAAGGGTAACAAACACATGAAAAATTGCTCCAGGTTGCTGATTGTCAGAGAAATGCAAATAAAGACAACATTGAGATACCATCTCATATCCTGTGAGAATGGCATACATCAAAAAGAACAGCAGCAACAAATGCTGGAGAGGCTGCGGGGAAAGAGGAACCCTTTTACATTGCTGGTGGGAATGTAAATTGGTCCAGCCTTTCTGGAGAGCAGTCTGAAGAACTCTCACAAGGCTAGACATAGACCTTCCATATGACCCAGTAATTCCTCTCCTAGGGATATACCTCAAGGACTCCATAATGCCCAACCAAAAATTATGTGTACACCTATATTCATAGCAGCACAATTCATAATAGCTAAAACCTGGAAGCAACCCAGGTGCCCAACACCAGATGAGTGGCTGAGTAAGCTGTGGTATATATACACAATGGAATACTATGCAGCTATTAAGAACAATGAACCCACCTTCTCTGACCCATCTTGGTCAGAGCTAGAAGGAATCATGTTAAGTGAGCTAAGTCAGAAAGACAAAGACAAGTATTGGTTGATCCCACTCATAAACAGAAGTTGAGAAAGAATAACAGAAAGGGAAACTCAAAGCAGGATTTGACTGAATTTGGAGTAGGGCAATTTCTGGGTTGAGGGTGAGGTTGGATGTTTGGCTTCAGTGGGGGTGGGAAAGGGGGCAGGATGGGATGGGGCAGTCTTTTGGTGGTGAGTATGGTGTTCCTATTAATTTGTAGTCATACAAATCACTATTTAATTAATATGAGAGGGAAAATTTGATATAATGTCTCAAAAATTTTAATGTACAGAAAATAGGCTGTATTTGATATGTTGACTCTCTTAAAGGAGACTTCTCATAGGTGGGGAGCTGGGGGCTCGAACTGGGATCCTTGCACCAGTCCTTGAGTTTAGCTCCATGTGCACTTAAACTGCTGGGCTTCAACAGACAACCCCACCAATGTGTTCTGGTCCCCCTATTCCCCAGAGCGCTTTCCCACTAGGGAAAGAGAAAGACAGGCTGCGAGTATGGATTGACCTGTCAACGCCCATGTTCAGTGGGGAAGCAATTACGGAAGCCAGAACTTCCACTTTCTGCATCCCACAATGACCTTGGGTCCATACTTCCAGAGGGTTAAACAATAGGAAAGCTATCAGGGGAGGAAATGGGATACAGAGTTCTAGTGATAGGAATTGTGTGAGTATGGATCAACCTGTCAATGACCATGCTCAGTGGGGAAGCAGTTACAGAAGCTGGACCTTCCACCTTCTGCACTGCACAATGACCTTGGGTCCATACTCCCAGAGGGGTAAAGAATTGTAATGCTATCAGGAGAGGGGATGGGATACAGAGTTCTGATGGTGGGAATTGTGTGGAATTGTACCCCTTTTATCCTATGGTTTTGTCAATGTTTCCTTTTTATAAATAAAAATAAAATAAAATAAAAAAAGAAAGAAAGAAAAAGAGAGAAAACAAAGCACTGCTTAGTTTTCTGGCTTGTGATGGTGCTGGGACTTGAACTTGGACCCTGCATCTCAGGCATGATAGTCTTTTACATAACCACTATGCTACCTCAACAGCTCTGTTCTATGTTTTGAAAGGCTCTCAGAAAAATTTGTTCTCTTTGTCTGCATTAAATATGAATTCAATTGGAGAAATATGTAGCACTTTCTCTTTGGTACTGTATTCCTGGCTGTGTGTAAAATGGTTTGCATACAAAATAATTTGAATCTCCTGAAGGTACTGTCTCTGTGTTTCCAATTCATTTCCATTCAGTTCTCTAAGTTTCTCTCTACTCTGAGGATGACTTTGCTACACTGAGATGCTGATATGTAGATGTTGGAAGGGTTGCTGAATGGGCAATTTCAAGAGTCAAGTGTTACATTGTCTTGGTGCAGAGCATGGACAGTTCTCATTGGAACCACTTGATGATGGAGTTGGCCAACTGGCTCATCTGTTCTTATAATATTGTTATTTTAGAGGTAAGAAAAGGCCAGCAGGTTTAAAAAAATATGTATCTCAAAAATTGTCTTTGTCATCTGTCAAGTTATGACAGCCCTTATCCATATGAATGATAGAACATGAACTTCTATCTAAGTTTGACCTCTTTGTGTTGTTCCCTTTGAGAAGTACAAGCTGGCTCTTTCACTGTTGGAAAGCCAAAACTCTTGTTTCTATCTTGTGCCAAATATTTGGTCAGGCTTGAAGCTCACAACTTACATTTTGGAATCCTTTTTGGGACCTTTATATCATTTCAGGTTTAGTTTGTGATTGAAACCCCACCTCTTTACATTAACTATTCTTGACACTTCAGCCATTGACTAATTGCTAGTGCAAATCCCTATAATACATGATCACCCCCAATATCTGGACAGACCAGTTTAGTTTGGGTCACCTCAATGACTCCAATTATTGGTGTTGTGTTGAGGTTTTGGCATGGACCAAGGAAGACTTGTCTTAGTATTGGCCACTGGCTTCTAGGCAGAGAATGGGCTTCTGGCCATGCACATCTTTATTTATGAGCTTCCTTTAAACTCTCTCAGGCAAAGAAGTTGTCATAATAGAGCAGGTTCAATTTATTTTGGACTTGGCACAGGCATATTAACCCCTCCCCATAGGATTTCATCTTCTTTCTCCCTCTTTCTCTGACATTATTTGTCAAATGATCTGAAGGTAATTTTTAATACCTCTATAGCACACTGAAGTTAAGTTGTGCTGGATTATTAATGATTAAATATCTTCTAGTCATCCACCTGCACAGTCTGTAACAAATTATCCCAGAAAGGAGATTCATTCCATTACAATTTTAAATAAGAAAATGACAAGAGAATCCACTGTAGTTGTTAGAACTGAAAAGTTGTACCAAAACTTCACATATATCTGGGAAATTGTTGATTTTATGGAAAATACTTGCGTCTCTTCTCCAAAGGTCATTTAGATATACCGAATCAGGGTTTTTATGAGTGAAACCTAGGAATAAGTATCTTGGAAGGCACCTTAAATAATTCTGCTGCAGCTATCTATAGAAGCCATTTTGGAATTTATGCTATGGGGATGAATGAGGGGAGGAGATAGGGTCTTTGCCCAAAAACTGTTTCTAAATTCAGAGGTCTCCTGGGTTTATCTGGAATGCATTATTAAGTATAATAACGAAAGCCATTTATGGCTTAGGATAGGAAGGTTGATTCTTAGTGAGATAATGAAAATGTGCTATTAAATAGAAGTGGGGATGATTAATAGTGGCACATTAGATTACCCAATGCATAAGGGATGGTGATTCTGCTCACCCTTTCTATCTATCATTTTATTAATCAAGAAAATCTAATATATTTAGGTTTGGTTTGTTGAGTTGGCTTTAATTTGTTATTAATGGTCTTTATGGAATAAATGAGGTTCCTAAGTATTAGTCTTTTAGAGCGTGAGTCCTAGCCTAGTTTTTTCAGCTTTAAATAAGTTTTCCCTCTTTTTTAGGTCTCAGTTTTCTCATCTATGAAATAAGAGATTGGTCACTTACTGTTCTAACACTTTGGAAAGATATGAGTCCATTGTCCTTTGGTTATTATGCAATCTTACTTTCATATTAAAAGATCTTAGAGGACTTTAAGTAGTTATCCTGAATATTAGCTTTCATTTATCAAGAACTGAGGTGGGAACAGACACAATGAACATAGACCTCAAATAGATGCCTCTCTCCATTATTACTGGTCATATCCATCAGGAACAACATAATGGACCCCTTTGGGGGCCCCCATAGGACCTTGCCCTCAATGTGGATCAACAATGGTAGAGAATATTCCATCCTTCGAAGGGAGGGTTTGATAATATATTCTATCTACCACCTGAAGAAGATGGGTCCTGAAATTTGTGCAACTCGGCATGTCCTTACTCTTGACCACAGAATGAGAGTTTGGACCTACGTGGATGTAGAGGTTACATAGGCTCCTATGCTGAATATGGGCCCCAGATCAAATCGATGGGGTCAACAATATTTATACATTTTTCCCATATTTGGGAGCTACTCTCTTCCCTGATCCAACTTTCTAGCCTTTTTTACAACTATGAAATCATCTCCCCAGACAATAACTTGAGTCCATCTGCATATCAGATGTCAGGCTCAGGCAAAAACTAATAAAGTCATGGGCCCTTTGGAATATACCTAAAATAGACATACTAGCTTGCTAGTCCCTGTTTGGGCGCCATTTGCCGGTCCCTGTTCAGGGTGCCATATGCCAGGCTGGGCTAGCTTCACGGGCGGTAGAGAGAGACGACTAGGGACTCAAGGCTGAGCTGGGAAGCAGTATCTCATTTATTAATCAGATACATCGCCTTTTATGCATCTCTTCACTGGAAGTGACAAGGGAAAAGAAATGACTAGGATAGGGGGTGGAGCAAAAAAAGAGCACAAAAAGAACATAGAAAGCTTCCATCTAACCAGTGGGGATTAAACCAATACCCTGCAGGCAGGGAAGGACCCAGGTAAAACAGTGATTATGTAAATAGACCACAAGCGAACCTAATGTGATGATCAAAACAGAAGGTCTTATGAGCAGAATTTAGAAGCATACCAATACTAGCTATTTCCAAAACAGAGACCCCAAATCTTCATTTGTAATATTCTTGGCTTTAGGTTCATGATTAGTCAACAATTTGTTCTGCTTTATATCTTAACTCTTTTTCAGCCACCAGGTTCTAGATGCTACCATGATGCCAACTGGACTTTCCTGGGCAGACAACCCCACCAATGTGTCCTGGAGTCCTGCTTCCCCAGAGCCCTGCCCCACTAGGGAAAGAGAGAGACAGGCTGGGAGTATGGATTGACCTGTCAACACCCACGGTCAATGGGGAAGCAATTATAGAAGCCAGAGCTTCCACCTGCTGCACCCCATAATGATCCTGGGTCCGTACTCCTAGAGGGTTAAGGAATATGAAAGCTATCAGGGGAGGGGATGGGATACAGAGTTCTGGTGGTGGGAATTGTACCCTTATTATCCTATGGTCTTGTCAGTGTTTCCTTTTTTTTAAAAAAAAATATATTTTATTTATTTCCTTTTGTTCCTTTTGTTGTTTTTTATTGTAGTTATTATTATTGTCATCATTGTTGGATAGAACAGAGAGAAGTCGAGAGAGGGGAAGACAAAGAAGGGGAGAGAAAGATAGACACCTGCAGACCTGCTTCATCGCCTGTGAAGTGAGCCCCCTGCAGATGGGGAGCCTGAGGCTTGAACCAGGATCCTTAAGCCGGTCTTTGTGCTTCGCGCCATGTGCACTTAACCTGTTGCGCTACTGCCTGGCTCCCAGATCTCTCTTTCTTACTTCCTTTTTCTTTTCTTTTCTTTTCTTTTCTTTTCTTTTCTTTTCTCTCCTTTTGTTTCTTTCTCTCCTTTTTTTTTTTTTTTGGTATCACCTATATTTCTCTCAAAATTGGAAGTATGGAGTAGAAGTACTAGTATCATTCTACTTAGTACCATCCACTGTAATGGAGAGAATAGTGTCATTAACAAACAGAGTTTGCAGAGCAACTGTCACCTGGCAGTCTCCTTGCTAATTCAAATCAGTATATATGTATCCACCAAATTGGGGTGCTCTGGAAAATTTACCTGTTGCAGTCTTTCTTTTCTCATTATGTCATATAAAGAAATGGTAAGGATCAGCTTATATTTCCCCAGCCACAAGATTGATGAGTTGAATCACTGGCTTCAGTGTAGACGAGGCACGAGGCACGATTTCTTTTCTCTTCTCTCCTTTCCTTTCCTTTCCTTTCCTTTCCTTTCCTTTCCTTTCCTTTCCTTTCCTTTCCTTTCCTTTCCTTTCCTTTCCTTTCTTTTTTTCTCTCTCTTTTTGCCTCCAGGGTTATTGCTGGCACTTAGTGCCTGCACTATGAATCCACTCTCCTGTGGCCACTTTCTTAGTTTTTTTTTTTTTGATAGGACAGAGAGAAATTGAGAGGGGGAAGGGAAGATAGCGGAGGAGAAAAAGACACTTGCAGACCTGCTTCACCTTTTGTGAAGTGACGCCCTCCTGTGGGTGGAGTGGGGTGGGGGTTTCTAACTGGGATCCTTGCATGGGTCCTTGCACTTCATACTGTGTTCTTAACTTGGTGTACCACTGACCAGCCCCATGATTTTCTTTAATGTCTGCTCCATGGGCAGTCTCAGCTGCCCATACACTAGTAATCCAGTCATTCTGTGTCATACATCCTCCACAACATGCTCCAAGGTCTTCTCATTCCTTCTATCTCAAAATCCAATTGTGTCTTACGTTATTTACTGGAGAACTTATTGGGTGGCTGGCATTGTGTGCTAAACTCAGCCTTTTAACATTTCTTACCTCTGGTGAAGGCACTAAGATGTTTTTTTTCACTTTTCATGAAAAAGAGAAAGTTAAGAGACACAATTTCCTTAGGGAGATATCCCATAGCCATTAGGAAGTGTAGCCAAGACTGGAAACCTTGTGGATGTTGCATTTGGCTCCCTTAACTCTCCTACCATCTGTTAGTTAGATGGCCTATTTACCCAGTAACAACAGGGAATCTCAGGTTTGTGTTGAGCCTGCCCCATAGGAGGTCAAGCATATGTGAGAGTGACCTCTTATGTTGCTACAGTTTCTATGTCTCTGAATATTCTGTAGCTCCAAGTTCAGCATGGAACTCAGGACCCAGTCCTCTTCTTAGCAAACATTGAATAAAAGTGGTTCCTTTGGTTCCCTCAACCTGGTATCTGGCCTTGAGGATTGATAGTAGAATGACTAGTAAGCTCATTGACGTGATAGTTTTCTTCTTTTTTTTTTTCTTCTTTTACTAATAAACTTTCAGGTGTCCACAGGGAAGAAGCCTGAAGAAGCAATGCATTAACTTCTGAACACAGGGAAGTTAAAGACTTGCTATGTAATAGTAAGAAGGTGGAGTGAGGAAAGGACTGTTTTTTTGTTTGTTTGTTTGTTTTTAGAAAGAGTTAGCAGTTCACTGGCAAATCATCAGTCCCCCCCCCAGAATTACTCTAGAAAAAAAATTTTCTAAGGAAAATTTTATATATTGGGGACCAATTATTCTAATGACTCAATAATCTCTTTTTCCTAAACAAAAGAAAGACAATCCTATGATGGGGAGGAAATTGACTGAAGGTGGGGTTGCTGGTCTTTGGAGAGGTGAGTTTTCTAAATAGTTGTTATTTACGATTCAATCCTATGCAAATGTAACGTTTTAGAGGGCAGGCTGCTTTAAAGATCACTGCTATCCCCACAGTTGTGGAAATGATGGAGAACAGCGCTGTAGATGTTATACATGGGATGTTGAGTTACTGTTAATTTTCTTTCTCTTCTCCTTTCTCTTTTTCTTCTCTCTTTCTCTTCCTTCTCCTCTCTTCCTCCTCCTTCTCCTCTCTTCCTCCTTCTTTTTTTGAATCTGGGTAAGTTCAGTTTACAGAAATCAGATGTAATATTATATGGACTCAAGGTTTTCATTTCCAGCACTCTGTATAGAAATTTAGTTTTCAGTTTAAAAGCAAATTAGAAAACACCTCCTTGGAGCTTGTTTGTTTATGTCCACAGGGAAACCATTACCTTAAACCTCCTAGGTCTTTTACTTGGTTTATGTTTACCACAGAAAAGAATGTTCAAACCATTGTGTTTGCTGCTTAAAAAAATGCACTGGGGCTTTATTTTACATTTAAGACAAAGGATATCTCCTTTGTTTTGCATTTAAAATAGGACTGCTGGAGTCAGTAACCTGGCCTTACCTCACCCTACACCTACACAGGGAGCTGGAGAGGCTAGCATAATTGAGCATGTGACTTTACCTCTAAACTAAAGGACAAGGACAGCAGTGGTGGCTCATCCTTGTAAGGAGATTTGGAGCCAATCAGTACTTCTTCCCTTTAAGGATGCCTATATTCTTTGGTTAAATTCTGTGGCTCCCTGATGCAAGACAGTGACTTAAAAAGTGACTTATCAAGTCATGGTGACATCACAAGGCTGTCAGTAGCCACAGGGAATCTATCTATCTATCTATCTATCTATCTATCTATCTATCTATCTATCTATCTATCTATCTAATATATATATGTATATATATATATTATTTAAGAAAGGATAAATTAACAAAACCATAGGGTAGGAGGGGTACAACTCCACACAATTCCCACCACCCAATCTCCATATCCCATCCCCTCCCCTGATAGCTTTCCCATTCTCTATCCCTCTGGGAGCATGGACCCAGGGTCTTGCCACAGGGAATCTTGACCCAGTGAAGTGATGCTAAGGATGTTTTACATGCATGTCCTTTGTTCACAGATGATATCTTTGTACCCTGTGACTGTACTGTTTGATAGGAAGAAAAGTGACCCCATGTCTCCTCCTAGAAAATGAGTTTCTGAGACCCAGAGTAGCAAAGGGACCTGGCTGCAGTCACAGAGCCTATAATGGAAGGGGTGCTGTGAGTTAGCATCAAAGGCATGTTGCCAGAGTTTCCCCACCTCCATTCTACTCTGGTCATGGAAATGCTTCCCCTGGTTGTACACCATTTCAGTGGGTTGTTTTCTATCAAAGCTCAATAGTTCTAGGTCTCAACCAGTGAAGTCTGTCACTGTGAGCTGGCACTGTGAGATTCAGCATTAGGTGATAGTGGTTTGGAGAGTTGGTATGAACTTTGGAGAGTTGGTATGGTTGTGAAGGCTCAGACTAGGATCCTTGTGCGGGTCCTTGTTCTTCCTACTATGTGCGCTTAACCTGCTATACTACCATTCAGCCCAGGGTTTCCTTCTTTATACGTGCAAGATAGCTGACTTTCAAAAATCTTGTAAATTTCACTGTTGAAATAGAAATGATAGCACAGATCTCAGATGAAATAGGGTGATAGACACTAAGGATATGGCAACCAGTCATCATAAGCCTTCTTTTCCTTATTCTTATGGCTGTCTTCTGCGGTTTAATTTAAAGGTATTAAGTTGAAGACACCATTTAAATCAAAGTGAAGACAACACTAGGGGTGCTAACAGGATATTCATCTATCTCATGGTGGCTGATTCTTTTCTACCTCAGCTAAGATACAGGAACAGAAGCTCACAGACTGAGAAAGTAACTAAGCAAGCCCTGGGTCTGAT
The DNA here is from genome assembly GCF_950295315.1 of Erinaceus europaeus. NCBI lineage: Eukaryota > Metazoa > Chordata > Mammalia > Eulipotyphla > Erinaceidae > Erinaceus > Erinaceus europaeus. The sequence goes on from NC_080163.1 coordinate 161,442,066, forward strand.
CCCCAAAGTTGATGTTTCCCAAACTAACAGTTATTTCATGTTCACCTATGCTACTTCACAGAACTCTGGTGGTGGTAATTGTATGAAATTGTACCCTTTTTATTCTACAATCTCATTAATCATTATTAAATAACTAATAAAATATATCATTGGTTTATTGGAAGGATACCAGTGATGTCTCCATCCTACCAAAACACTTGACTTATTAACTTTCTTCTGGACTTGCTTCCTGTTGGCCCTTAGTTCCTTTGGCTGCTGCAGCTCATACTCAAGGGGTCAGTCCTTGTTCTATGTGTTGTGACTCCCAAAATGTCTATCTCAGACCCAGAATACTCTTGTGAATTCAGGCTTGTACTTCTGAAAACTTTGTTTGCAATATATACCTGAATACCTAATAGCCACTGCCTGACTTCCTTCTCTTAAGCTTAAAAAAAAAAAGACTTTATTTGCTTATTAACATGAGAAAGAGAGAGAGGGATGGAGAGGGGGAGATAGATAGGTAGATAGATGATAAACCAGAGATTTTTACTGGCACATATAACCATGAGACCGAACTCAGTACCTCATGTTTGAAAGTCCAATGCTTTATCCAATGTGCTGTCTCCTGGACTATATATTTTGAATTTTCTTACAGCAAATAATATAACATCTATCCATTTAGTCCAGCGCTAAACTCAAGACCCCCTCTTCCCCACTCTTTTCTAGTCAATACAATGTCACCAATATGCTGTAACAAATACCTAGATATTTGAAAATGACGTTGGTATATAGTACTGGAGATAGTCTTTTGTCCACTTTAAAAATGTGTTAAAATATACATAATATGAAACTGACCTTCTTAACCATTTTTAATTGAATAGTCCAGTTGTATTAACTGTATTAATAATATTTCTATGCCACATTTTTTTCTCATCCATCCACCCATCAGTGGACATTTAGGGTCCTCTCCCCATTTTAGTTGCTAATAATGAGGGCATAAACATGGGTCTGCAAATATCTCTTCAGTATTCTACTCAGAAGTAGAATTTTTGGATCATGTGGTGATTCTATTTTTACTTTTGTATGAACTATCATACTGTTTTCCATAGCAACAGCACCATTTTATATTCCCACCAGTGGTGCACAGAGGTTCCATTTTTTTCACATTCTTGCCAACATTTATTTCTTGTCTTTTTTTTTTTTTTTTTTGATAGTAAATATCTAATGGGCATGAAGAGATATCACACTGAAGTTTTGATATGCCTTTCCCTAGTAAGCAGTGATGTTGAGCATCTGTGTGTTTACTTATATAACAATTTTAAAGAGACTTCTAGCTAAGATATTTCCATCAAATAGAATTCCTAATAGAGTCTTAAAGGTTTTCTATATATCCTAGAAGGAAATTACTCATCAAGTATATGTTTTGAAAACATGTTCTTTATTTAGAGGTTTTCTACTTTATAAAGAGATACTCTACTGTATGTGTTTTAATGGCTTCAATTAATTTTTTTCATGCAGTCTGACTTGCCTGTTTTTTATTTTTTAAATCTGTGCCATTGGCATTATATCCAAAAAGCCCAATGCCAAATCCAACATGTTTTATTCTAAGAGTTTTATGGTGTTAAGTATTGTATTCATTTTGACTTGATTTTTACATAGGGTATTAAAAATAGTTCAATTTCATTCTTTCATATTCGACCACATATATCTTTTAAAAAATATTTATTTATTTATTTTCCCTTTTGTTGCCCTTGTTGTTTTTTATTGTTGTAGTTACTGATGTTGTTGTTGAATAGGACAGAGAGAAATGGAGAGAGGAGGGGAAGACAAACAGGGGGAGAGAAAGACAGACACCTGCAGATCTGCTTCACTGCCTGTGAAGTGACTCCCCTGCAGGTGGGGAGCCAGGGGCTTGAACCAGGATCCTTATGCCGGTCCTTGGGCTTGGCGCCACATGCGCTGTGCTACTGCCTGACTCCTGTATATATCCTTTTTTATGCTATGATCACATTCTTGATCTAAGTTGGTAGTACGTTTTGGCATAAGTAACTATGAATTCTGTTTACCAACCAATGTCATGTCCAGTGGAGAAGCAATTACAGAAACCAGAACCTCTTCCTAATATACCCCCAAAAGAATTTTGGTCCATATACCCAGAAGGGTGAAATGCTAGGGGAAGTTGACCAGAAGGCTTTAAACCACAATTTCACTAGAACCTAAAACATTTGTGACTGGGCATCTTTGTTTTTATGCCATCACTAAGAGGGATGAGAACATAGAAAATACCAGAGGAGGTCAGGTGCTGTTTCTCTTATCTGAGAGGGCAGAGGGAAAAGGAAGGACATCCAGAAGTAGTAATAGGTATAGGTGTGGCTTAGAAAGGAAGTGAAGGCTGGATCATAAAAGTGAATTAAAATGGGGAACATATATAGTTGACCCATATCTACAGCCTTGGGAGAACTATAGCAGTTTCAGTTGGAGGGAAATGAAGACACAAAACTCTGGTGGTGGGAATGGTGGGTAATTATACCCCTGTTGCTTTATAATTTTGTAAATTTCTATTGAATCACTAAGAAAATATAGAACTGTGAATCATACAGGCTTGGTTTGCATCTTCAAGATTTTTTTGTCTATTGAGGTACAGGAAATAATGCAGCCAGTAGAGTCCATGCTTTGTCATGCATTGAGACCCTGGGTTCAATCCCTGCTACCACACTTAAGCAACTATGAATCAGAGAGATCTCCACAGATGAAGTGTTGATTTTCTGTTCGTTCTTACTCACTCTTTGTTTTTCCACATCACTCCCCTTTTATCTAAGTGTATAGAAGTAAAAATGGGTTGGAATATTGCTTACTAATATCTTGCAAGTACAATACCCTTAGTTCATTTCCTGTTTCTGCATTAATTTTTTTCTATGTTTTCAAGGCTCTTGAGACTCCATGTGAAGTTTAGAATTCAAAGATTAACTGGAATTTTTATAGGAATTGCATGAATCTGTAGATCACTTTGGATTGTGTTGACATTTAAATAATATTAGGTTCTCTAACCTACAAACATGGGCTGTGTTGCCATTTTTATAGATGCTCTTCAGTTTCTTTTATTAATGTGTCACAATTTTAATTTTACAAGTCTTTTATATCATGTTAAAGTTCATTTATATGTATTGAATTCTTTTTAATGCTGTTATAAATGGGATTATTTTTGTAATTTCTCCAGGCTTACACAGAAATACAACCATTTTTGTAATGACTTTGTATTTCTCTATGTTGTTAGTTTAGTTTATTAATTCTAATATTTTTTATTTTTAAAGATTTCTACATATAGATTCACATTATCTGAAAGTAGAGATACTTTAAAAAATTGGACACTTTTTATTTCTTTTATGTGTTTATTTCAATTGGATAGAATTGCAGTATTGAATAAAGATGAAAGCAAATATCCGTTTGCTGGACTTCATCTTAGAGGAAAAATTTTCAGTCTTGTGCATAATATCATATTACAGTGGTTTTTTAAATCATATTTTGTTCTTATTATGTTGTGATAGTGTCCTACTTTAGTGCTTTAGAAATTATGAAAGTTGCTTCTCTTGATAGATACCATTTGATGTGCTGTTCTCAACCTAGCAATGCAGCCAGTGCCAGCTTGACATATTTCACTGTGTCTAAAGGTGCCAGTACTGGGATGTCAACCCTCCAGCTCCAATACTCTGCCACCATGTTACAGATGCTACCATGATGCCAACTGGACTTCTCTGGAGTGATGACTTCAACAATGAGTCCTGTAACACCACCTCCCCAGAGTCTTACCCAACTAGGGAAAGAAACAAACAGGCTGGAGGTATAGACGGACATGTCAACACCCATTTCCAGTGGGGAAGCAGTTATAGAAGCCAGATCACATAGAATTGATGGGGTTTACAGTCAACAATATTTATACACCTTTCCCATATTAGGGAGGTACTCTCTTCCCTGATCCAGCTTTCTGTTCCTTTTCCAGCCATGACATCATCTCCCCAGACAATAATTTGGATCCACCTGAGTATCAGATTGCAGGCTCAGGGAAAAAAAAAAAAAACAAGAAAAAAAAAACTAGTAGAGCCACAGGCCATTTAGAATATAACTAAAACATGCCTACTAGCTACTTACAAGATGGAGGACTCCCCCAACACTTCATCTGCACTATTCCAGCCTTTAGGTTCATGACTGTTCAACAATTTTTTTGGCTTTGTATGTTAACTCTTTTTTTCAACCCCCAGGTTCCAGATGCTAGCATGATGCAGACCAGACTTCCCTGGACAGACAACCTCACCAATATGTCCTGGAGCTCTGCTTCCCCAAAGCCCTTCCCTACTAGGGAAGGAGAGAGACACACTGGGAGTATGGATTGACCTATCAACACCCATGTTCAGTGGGGAGGCAATTATAGAAGCCAGGCCTACCCCCTTCTGCATCCCACAATGACCTTTGGTACATACTCCCAGAGGGTTAAAGAATAAGAAAGCTATCAGGGGAGGAGATGGGATACAGAGTTCTGGTGGTGGGAATTGTGTGGAGTTGTACTCCTCTTATCCTATGGTTTAGTCAATGTTTCCTTTTTATAAATAAAAAAATATATATAAAAGAATGTGGTCCCCTTTATTTTATAAAGATAATGTATAGTATTAACTGATTTTGTATTCTGAACCATCCTTGCTTTCTAGGAATAGATAACAGTTATGCATGGTGTATAATCTTTTTAATATGCTATTGAACAGTTTGCCAGTTTTGCAGCAGTGTACATAAGGGACAATATTCTGTAGTTTGATTGTAATGAGTTTTCTCTAGCTTTGTTATTACCATAATGTTGACTTCATAGATCAAATCAGAAAGTGTTCCCTTCTCTTTCATTGTTTTTAGACAAAGTCTGAGAAGAATTTGTTTTATCTCTTTAAGTGGTAGAAAATGTAGTGTCAAGTATATAATTTTCCTTAGTCAAGATAGTTTTTTGAAGTATTGAATAAAGTTGATGAAAGCAAATATCCATATCCTGGACTTCATCTTAGAGGAAAATTTTCAGTCTTGTGTATGATATCATGTTACAGTAGTTTTTATCATATTTTGTTCTTACTATGTTGTGATAGTGTTCTTCTACTTCTACTTATTTTTCTTGATATTTCATTTGTGAACTTAGATTGTTTCCTTGAATATCTCTGTGACTATCATAGCCATAAATGCCTTTCTTAGTACTGTCTTTTTCTGCATCTCATATATACTGATAGTTCATGCCTTATTTTTTTGTTTATTTTTAGAAAAATTTTGATTTTTCTCCTTGAAGCAAAAGTTCTTTAGAAACATGCTGTTGAGTCTTCATGTTTTTGAGGCTTTTCCAACTTTCTTTTTTGATGTTGACTACTATTTTAAGTCCACTCTTATCTGAAAAGATGTTCAGAATGATTTCAATGCTCTTGAATTTATTTATGCTATCTTTGTGACCCACTGTGTACTCTATCTTTGAGCATAGTCCATGGGTTCTTGAGTAGAATGTGTATTCCACTTTCTAGTGATGAGTTATACATCAAACCTACCTATTCCCTATATTAAGTCTTTTGTCTCCATGCTAATTTTCTGTATGGTCGACCTGTTTATTTGGGAGAGTGGGATGTCAAACTTACCTGCTATTACTGAATTGCTGTTGGTGTATCTCTTCAGCTCTATTTATAGTTACTTCATATATTTTGATGTCCTTTCATTTGGTCCAGTGATATTAATAAGTTTTAAGTCATTTTGATAGAGTGATCCCTTGATTATCATATAACACCCACTTCAGTTTTTATTGCCTGCTAAATTTAAAGTTTGTTGTCTTCTTTTGTGACACATTAGCTTGTATGATTGTTTTCCAGCTTTTTAATTTTGAGCCTTTGTTTTTCTTGCCAAGTGAAATTAGTGTGCTATAAACAGCATCTATTTGGATTGTGCTTTCTATTCCACACTGTTGCCCTATAATTTTGATGGGTGAATTTAACCCATGGACATTTAGTAAAATTATGGGCTTAGGAGTTTTCTTGCAACCCTCAGCATTCTTTCCCCTTCAATTCCTTTTTTTTTCTTCCCCCCCTTTCCTTCCCCTCCCCTCCCCCTTTCCCTTCCCTTCCCTTCCCTCCCCTTCCCTCCCCTCCCCTCAACTTCCCTTCCCTCCCTCTTTTTTTTTTCTTTCCTTTTTTATCCGTATCAACAGGGATGGACCTATTGATAAGGTTGGAGGAAGGCACTGTAGCACCAAAGCTTTCACCGGAGTAGTGGGGTTTGGGCTTCAACCAGGGTCGCATGCATAATAAAGCAGGCACACAATCCAGTGGAGCTATTTTATAGAACTTGGATGCTTTGTTTATCCTTACTTTTGTCATTTTGGTTAGATATGCTTTGATGAACTCGCATTTGGGATATTTCATTTAGATTTCTTGTGCTTCCTAGATCTATATTTTTTTCTTCTTTGTCCAGTTTTGATAAGTTCTCTTCTATTATTTCTTTCAAAATAAGCTTTTCCCCTTCTCACCCTTTTCTCTTTATGGGACACTTATGATAGAAATATTGCTTCTTTTAATGTTGTCTCATAAACCACGGACAGTATAACCATTTTTTTCTTATTTTCTGTTTTTCTTCTTTATTTGTAATACTCTCTGCTTTGTCTTTAAGTATACTTTTCAACTTTAGCTTGTCATCTTGCTGTTGAGTTTCTTAATTGACATGGACTACATAGATTGAGAATAATACCAATGAGTTTCTAGGTACTCATTCCTGCTAAGAGTAGAAATTGATTGAAATTTATCTAAATTTTGTCTTTTAAGCTTTCCCCTGATAGCTGCAAGCCTTCTCTAGATTCCACAGGGCCAAAAGAGTCACACCAGACATATTCTGCCATTAACAATTGTTGTCAAGATAAGTAGACAGACTCGTGGCTCTCTACCATTTTCCTAGGATTCCTTGAGAATAGTTGAAATGTGAAGTTCCTGATGGAAAAAGCCTACACTGCCCTGAAAAAATGGAATATGAAGATCAAGTTTTTTCCCTTTTTTATTTAAGAAAGGATTAATTAACAAAACCATAGGGTAGGAGCGGTACAATTCCACATAATTCCCACCACCCAATCTCCATATCTCACCCCTTCCCCTGATAGCTTTCCCACTCTCTATCCCTCTGGGAGCATGGACCCAGGGTCACTGTGGGTTGCAGAAGGTAGAAGGTCTGGCTTCTGTAATTGCTTCCCTGCTAAACATGGGCATTGACTGGTCAGTCCATACTCCCAGTCTGCCTCTCTCTTTCCCTAGTAGGATGGGTCTCTGGGGAAGCGGAGCTCCAGGACACATTGGTGGGGTCTTCAATCCAGGGAAGCCTGGCCAGCATCCTGATGACATCTGGAACCTGGTGACTGAAAAGAGAGTTAACATATGAAGCCAAACAAATTGTTGAGCAATCATGGACCCAAAGCTTAGAATAGTGGAGAGGAAGTGTTAGGGGGGTACTCACTGCAAACTCTAGTGTACTTCTGCTTTCAGGTATATATTTTGCTGTAGTTTATGGATACATGTGAACATATGCTCTCTCTCACAGAAACTGGTGTATATCTAGGTTTTGGGACTTTGTTAGAAAGTGAACCACCTGAGATGGAATTAGAGTATACTATGAAAGGAAAGGTCTCACCCGAGTAATGAAGCTGAAGGGTTGTCATTCCACACGTGAAGTCTCTGGACACAGTCTGAAGTGAAGCATGTTGAGGTGGCAATCGTTGTGTTGGTTAGGTTGTGATCGGCAGATGCAATATTATTTGATATGGATTGGGAGAGGCATATGGGAAAGTGGGCCCTATCGAAGGGTTCCAGGACTGGGGGAAGTAGAGGCTCTATAGTGCAGATGTGAGGTTCCTGCTATCTTAGGGTTCAAAAAGACAATTGATAGTTAATGTTATCATCACATTAATTGGTGATTGGGTTAACTTTGAAAAGTCTTTTTGTTAGGGTTTGCTGTACAGTACCCAGTATCTTGTATATAGCTGTGCTATTAGTTGCTTCTGATCTACTTGGTCTAGGCTTTGAGAGAGTCTGCATATCAATTACACAGCCTATATATTAAAAAGATTCAGTTTGTGTTTTGAAAAACTTCGAGACATACAATAAATTTTCCCCCTCCCGTATTAATTAACTAGTGATTTATATGACGACATTTTACTAGGAGTGTACATAAACACCATTCCCACCACCAAAAGACTGTGACCTATCCCTCCCACCCACTCCCAGCCCCCACTGGCCCAGGAAGCTGCATGTCTACCCCTCACCACAGAGCTTTTACTTTGGTGCCCTACTTAAAATTTAGTCAGGTCCTGCTTTTAGTTTCCCTTTCAGATCTTAGTCAACTTCTGTTGATGAGTGGGATCATCCCATACTCATCTTTCTGTCTTAGCTCACTTAACATAATTCCTTCTAGCTCTGACCAAGATGGGTCAGAGAAGGTGGGTTCATTGTTCTTGATAGCTGCATAGTATTCCATTGTGTATATATACCACAGCTTTCTCAGCCACTCATCTGTTGTTGAGCACCTGGGTTGCTTCCAGGTTTTAACTATTATGAATTGTTCTGCTATGAACATAGGAGTACACACCTCTTTTTGGTTGGGTGTTATGGAGTCCTTGGGGTATAACCCAAGGAGAGGAACTACTGGATCATATGGAAGGTCCATGTCTAGCCTTCTGAGAGTTTTCCAGACTGCTCTCCACAGAGGCTGTACCAATTTACATTCCCACCAGCAATGTAAAAGGGTTCCTCTGTCCCCACATCCTCTCCAGCATTTGTTGCTGCTGTCCTTTTTGATGTATGCCATTCTTATAGGAGTGAGGTGGTATCTTAGTGTTGTCTTAATTTGCATTTCTCTGACAATCAGTGACCTAGAGCAGTTTTTCATATGTTTGTTAGCCTTTTGGATCTCCTCAGTAGTGCAAGTTTTGTTCATATCCTCTGCCCATTTTTGGATGGGGTCATTTGCTTTTTTGGTGCTAAGTTTGCTGAGCTCTTTATATATTTTGGTGATTAGTTTCTTGTCTGACGTATGGCATGTGAAGATCTTCTCCCATTCTGTGAGGGGTCTCTTTGTTTGTTTAATAGTTTCTTTGGATGTGCAGAAGCTTTTCAATTTGATGTAATCCCATTGGTTTGTTTCTGCTTTAGTCTTCCTTGCAATTGGATTTGATTCATCAAAGATGTCCTTGAGGTGTAGGTGGGAAAGTGTTTTACCAATGTTTTCCGCTAAGTATTTGATTGTTTCTGGTCTGACATCTAGGTCTTTGATCCATCTGGAGTTGATTTTTGTTTCTGGTGAGATAAAGTGGTTCAATTTCATTCTTCTGCATGTTACAACCCAGTTTTCCCAGCACCATTTATTGAAGAGAGCCTCCTTTTTCCATTTAATCCTTTGGGCCCCCTTATCAAAGATTAGATGTCCATAGGTGTGGGGATTTATTTCTGGGTTTTCAATTCTGTTCCACTGGTCTGTGTGCCTATTTTTGTTCCAGTACCATGCTCTTTTGATGATGATGGCTTTATAATATAGTTTAAGGTCTGGGAGTGTGATGCCTCCATTTCTGTTTCTTTTCCTTAAGATGGTTTTGGCAATTCTAGGTGTTTTCATGTTCCAGATAAATGATTGTAGTGTTTGTTATATTCTCTTAAAGAAGCTTGGTGCAACTTTGATAGGTATTGCATTAAATTTGTATATGGCTCTGGGGAGAATATTCATTTTGATGATATTTATTCTTACAATCCATGAGCATGGGATATCTTTCCATTTCTTGGTGTCAGTTTCTATTTCGTTGAGTAGTGACTCATAGTTTTCAGTATACAAGTCTTTCACTTCTTTGGTCAACTTTATTCCTAGGTATTTGATTGATTTTGCTGAAACAGTAAAGGGGAGTGATTTCTGGATGTCTTCATCTTCAGATTTAGTGTTTGCATAAAGAAATGCCACTGATTTTTGTACATTGATTTTATAGCCTGATACCTTGCTAGATTGTCTAATAACTTCCAGTAGTTTTCTGCTGGATTCTTTAGGTTTTTCTATGTATACTATCATATCATCTGCAAATAGTGAGAGTTTGACTTCTTCCCTTCCAATCTGTATTCTTTTGATTTCTTTCTCTTGCCTGATTGCTATGGCAAGAACTTCCAATACTATGTTGAAGAGTAATGGTGACAGTAGACAGCCCTGTCTAGTTCATGAACTGAGGGGGAATGCTTTCAGCTTCTGTCCATTGATTATGATGTTGGCTGTAGGTTTGCTATATATAGACTCCACTATCTTGAGGAATTTCCCATCTATTCCCTTTGTTTGCAGAGTTTTGAGCATTAATGGGCGTTGGATTTTGTCAAAGGCTTTCTCTGCATCTATTGAGATAATTATGTGGTTTTTGGCTTTGTTTTTTTGATGTAGTGAATGACATTGATTGACTTACGGATGTTGAACCAGCCTTGCATTCCTGGGATGAATCCCACTTGGTTGTGATGAAAAATCTTTTTGATATGTTGCTGTATCCGGTTGGCCAAGGTCTTGTTTAATATTTTGGCATCTATGTTCATCAGAGATATTGGTCTATAGTTTTCCTTTTTTGTTCTGTACCTATCAGCTTTTAGTATCAGGGTGATGTTGGCTTCATAGAAGGTGGAAGGGAGTATTCCTGTTTCTTCAATCTTATGGAAAAGCTTCAGAAGTATGGGTACTAACTGTTTCCTGAAAGTTTTGTAGAATTCATTTTTGAAGCCATCTGGTCCAGGACTTTTGTTGTTGGGGAGGTTCTTATTAATGGTTTCAATTTTTTTGTCTGTGATTGGTGCATTTAGATTTTGTAGTTCTTCTTGGTTCAGTTTTGGAAGGGCATATGCTTCTAGGAATGATTCCATTTCTTCCAGATTCTCTAGCTTGGTGGCATATAGTTCTTTATAGAAGTTTTGCAGGATTCTTTGGATTTCTGTGGTGTCAGTGTGATATCTCCTCCATCGTTTACAATTCTATTAATTTGAGTCTTCTCTCTTTTTTGTTTGGTGAGTCTGGCTACGGGTTTGTCAATGTTGTTTAATCTTTCAAAGAACCAACATTTGGCTTCATTGATCTTTTGTATGGTTCTTTTATTTTCGATGTTGTTTATTTCTGCTCTAACTTTAGTGATTTCTGTCCTTCAGGATGCTTTAGGGTTCCTTTGTTTCTCTTCCTCTAAGTCCTTGAGGTGTGCAATAAGGTCATTCATTTGAGCTTCTTCTTGGTGTTTAATATGTGATTGTATGGCTATAAATTTCCCTCTCAGTACTGCTTTAGCTGTGTCCCAAATATTTTGATAGGTTGTGTCTTAATTTTCATTTGTTTCCAGAAACATTTTAATTTCATGCTTGAGTGAATCTCTGACCCAGTGGTTCTTAAGGAGTATGTTGTTTAGTTTCCAAATTCTGTGACTTTTAATAATTGTCTATTTGCTGTTAAATGTTAGTTTTACTCCACTGTGGTCTGAGAAGACACTTGGGATGATTTCAATGTTCTTGAATTTATTGATGCTGTCCTTGTGGCCTAACATGTGGTCTATCCTTGGGTATGTGTTATGTGGATTTGAAAAGAAGGTTTATTCCAGTTTTTTGGGGTGAAGGACTCTGAAAATGTCCAAGAGGTCTAGTCTGTCCATCTCTTCATTCAATTCTCTTGTATATTTGTTGGTTCTCTGCTTTGTTGATCTGTCTAAGTGTGAGAGTGGGGTATTTAAGTCTCCCACTATTATTTTATTACTATTGATGTATTTTTGAAATTCTTTCAGTAGGTGCTTGACGTATTTAGATGGTCCCTCATTGGGTGCATAGATGTTAATGATTGATAAGTCTTCTTGGCTGATTGATCCTCTAATCATTATATAATGTCCTTGCCTATCTTTTATTACTTTATTTAATTTATAATCTATCGTGTCTGAGATGAGAATGGATGTTCCTGCCCTTTTTTGTGGTCCGTTAGCCTGTATGATAGTTTTCCATCTTTTCACTTTAAATCTGTGTTTATCTTGTTGTGACAGATGGGATTCTTGCAAGCAGAATACAGTTGGATTATGTTTTCTGATCCATCCCCCAACTCTGTGCCTTTTGATGGGTGAGTTTAAGCCATTGACATTTATTGTTATTATGGATTTAATGTATTGTAGTGCCATTGTTCAAAAGAAATTTTTTTTTTGTTGGCTCTGATATATTGCCAGTATTATAGTGATGTTCTTGTTTATAAGAGGTCTTTTAGAACCTCTTTCAGGGCCGGTTTGGTGATGGTTGCTTCCTTTAACTGTTGTTTGTCTAAGAAGGTTTTGATCCCTCCATCTAGTTTAAATGAAAGTCTAGCAGGAGAAATCTGTAGATAATCTTATGGGTTTTCCCGTGTATGTGACTTTTTGTCCCATATGTCTCTCTTGTTGTTTTCAGTGTCTCTCAATCTCTTTTTAAGCTCTTTCACCTCTTTCTTAGTTTTATCTAACTCATCCCCTGTCTGACTAATTCTGTTTTCTGCTTCTGTTAGTCTGCTTTCCCTTGCCTCAGCTTCTTTCTTCATTACAGCTATTTCAGCTTTCAGTTCTCTAATTGCCTCAAGATAATCAGTATTTTCGTTGGGGGTCTCATCTGTTGTTTCCCTAATACTTCCATTCCTTTCCTCCAATGTTATTTTCATTTCTGTGATTAATAAGTTTATTATTGCTATGACACGGTCTGGCACCATGGTCTCCTAGTCAAGATCTCAAGATGCCTGCCTCCATGGGTGGTCAACACTATATCGTTTCTTCTCCAAAACAGAAGATTCCGGGTGCATCTGGGTGACAAGTCTAGCAGATGGAGACCTGTCTCAAGTGGCCTCCCCCAGGGCTCTGTTCTGGCTCCTACGCTATTTAATATTTACATCAATGACCTCCCAGAAACTTCTTCAAGGAAGTTCATCTACGCTGATGACATCTGCTGTGCAACTCAGGCATCCAAGTTCGACATCCTCAAGGAAACACTCACGAAAGACATGTCTCTGATATCTGATTACTGTAAAAAATGGCGACTAATCCCTAGCACTGCAAAAACGGTATCATCTGTTTTCCATCTACACCATACCTTGGCCTTGCGTGAGCTTAATGTGCGGCTTGGCGGTACGAGAATCTGGCATGAAGCCCAGCCAGTCTATCTTGGCGTTACTCTCGATCGCACTCTGTCATTTCACAAACATCTCATAAAAACTGCAGCAAAGGTGGGCGCGAGGAATAACATCATTGCAAGACTGGCCAGCTCCTCATGGGGCGCGAGTGCTTCCACACTACTCTCATCATCTCTGGCATTATGCTATTCCACTGCAGAATACTGTGCCCCAGTATGGTTCTGTAGCCCCCATGTCCACTTGGTCGATTCCAAATTATATTCCTCCATGAGGATAATTTCTAGAACCATCCGTTCCACCCCGGTTCCATGGCTGCCAGTTCTTAGCAACATCGCCCCGCCAGATATTCGTCGGGATGCGGCATCATCTAAGTTCATTTCCCACGTCTATGCTCTACCGGACCTGCCAATATAAGCAGATATCTTCGCCCACCCTGTCCAACGCTTGACGTCTCATCACCCAACCTGGTCCCCTATGCCTACACTGAACTTCTCTGTTCCAGTCTCTTGGAAACAGAGTTGGCAGTCAGCTGAGGTAAAGAACAAACACCTCATCACAGACCCCTGCAAGCGTCAACCCAGCTTTGACCTAGCACGTTATGATTGGGCCCTCCTCAATTGCTATCGAACAGGCCATGGCTGGTGCGCTGCTATGTTCCATCGCTGGGGAGCCAGAGACGACCCGAATTGCCCCTGCGGCTCCAGACAGACTATGACCCACATAGTCAACGACTGCCACCTCTCCAGATTCAAAGGAGGTCTCGAAACTTTACGTCAGGCTCAACCTGACACTGTTGACTGGTTACGGAAGAAAGGCAAATGCTAAAAGAAGAAGATTATTGCTTGCATACTTTTCTTATCTATGGTTACTTCTGGCTGACTTGTAGTTTCTTCTCGGCTCTTTTCTTCATTCATCAGAGTAGCAGTTTTATTTGTTTTTGATCTACCCATTTTTTTGATTTGTGTTTCTTTTTTTTATGCTCTGTTGTTCCTCAGCTGTTGTGTCTTGAGTACAAGCAACACTGTACTAAATACCTTTATGACAATTGCACTCACCAACCTCAGGAATTACAGTAGCAACTGAAGCAAGTATTGAGTCAGTTTAATCACTACCAGTTAACCAAAAATTTCTCCAGTCTGTGAAAAAATAACCAAATCCCAGTGAGAAAGAAAGAGAAAAGAAAGAAGGGATAGCAAGAATAGACAGTTATGCAAATATACTATCCACTGTATATTCTAGGGGTAACAAGAGGGGAAAGGGAACTAGAGCAGAGATACACACATAGAGAGTCCACTCTGAGTCAGATTTCTTCCCCAAAATAATTCACAAATTCAGAAAGGCAAAGAAGATAGAAGTGTATGACAAGATAAAAAAAAAAAAAAAAAAAAAGAAGAGACAAGAAAGAGAAAAGATAAGAAAAAGAGTTGTAATTAAAGAGCAGTGAAAGGAATGTTTTTTTTTTGATTACTTTATTTTTAATTTAGTTTAATTTAATTTTGTTAATTAGCTAGGAGGAGAAGGGAGGGGAGAGTCTGTAGAGGAGGTAGGAGTAACGAGACAAGTTCCTCCCACAGTAGATAAGATTCCCACTACCATAGCAACGAAAGATACCCTAAGAGTTAATTCTGATCAACCTAAAGGGGTGGAAGATATATATGCCTTTATATAATATTAATAATAGAATAGAGCAGGGTAAAAAAAAAAAAAAAAAACCCTGTCCCAGATTACCTCAAACCTTGTGATCAGAGGCAGCTGATTGTTAAGAAAGTGAAAAAAATAAACAAACCTCAGGACTAGACAAGCATAGCTGAAATAGACAGTTATGCAAATCTACTATCCCCAACTGAGGTGGGGGGGGTTGGCTAGTTAGAAAGAAAAAATGCCAGAGGTTTCAGAAGGGTATAGACTTAGAATGAATGATACTCCCTGGTGGGACTGGAATCTTGGTAAAGAAAGAAAGAGGCTCAGCAGGGGAGCCTGCTAGGAGCTTGTCCCCAGGGACTGGTTATGGGGCGGGGAGAAGGGGTGGAGGTGTGCTTAATTAAAAGAAAGAAAAAAATTTTTCCCTTTTTTTTTCTACTCTAATTTTTAACCCAAATGAAGTTATAGTCACCTCCTTGGTGTCACTGCTAGGACCCCTTATTGACTGGCCTACTAAAGGCAGAAAATCCTACCATTTCCAGAATATGTGATCAGAGCTCAAGCCACTAGCAGCTTCTCAGTCTGCCATCTTCTGGTAACCCCAAAGAAGATCAAGTTTTTTAAGAGGTCTGAGACAGAAGCCCAGACTTGGTTTCTCCTTGGTGCTTATAAAACAAATAACTTAATGTAAGAAGAAATTATTATGTAAAAAGAGCCAGAACTTGAAGATATAAAAATTCTCAACTTATGGTTATTATAGAAAATAAGTAAGATTGCTTTGAAAAAAGTAAAAAAAATTACTGCAACACCATTTGCTAAAGAGATTGGATAGATCCAATTAACCCATCAGCAGAAATGTTTCCAGCTTTGACTGAAAAGGACAGAGTTGAAGTTAATGAAAAAAACACTGTAGGTTTCTGAGATTCTACTGATAATGAATGGGCATGTTTTATCCACTTTACATAAATGATATGTCCCTAATCTACTTGCTTCTCCATCTTTGTTGATGCTATTCTAATCTTAGCTACCATTATCTCCTAGAAGAACAACTGGAGTCATAAATATTGTGTGTACCTACATTCTTCATGTTCTACCCTGATCCCTCTTTTATGAAGAAGCCAGAACAATAATTTATAAACACTAGTAATATTATATTATCCTACCATATAAATCACTTATATGCCTTCAATCATGCTTACTATAAAACATGATTTCTAAGGTCATACTTATGGATGCCTCACTACTTCATTAACATAACATCCTACTGCCTTTTCCTATTTCCCTCTGTTTCATCCATACCAATTTTTGTTGTTGTTATTCATTAAATAAACCAAGTTTGTTCATGCCTTGGGGCTTTATGTTTCCTGTTTGCTTTATCTGGAAGGTACTTTGCCCAGAATTTCACATTTGTATTTTCTTTTTAAAAATGATTTATTTATAAATATTTATTTATTCCTCTTTTTTGCCTTTGTTGTTTTATTGTTGTATTTATTATTGTTGATGTCATTGTTGTTGGATAGGACAGAGAGAAATGGAGAGAGGAGGGGAAGACAGAGAGGGGGAGAGAAAGATAGACACCTGCAGACCTGCTTCCCCACTTGTGAAGCGACTCCCCTGCAAATGGGGAGTCAGGGGTTCTAACCAGGATCCTTATGCTGGTCCTTGTGCTTTGCGCCACGTGTGCTGAGCCCACTGTGCTACTGTCTAACTCTCCTATTTATTTGTAAGAGATAGAGAGAGAGAGAGAGAAAATCAGAGCATGATTTTGGCACAAGTGTGAGAGATAGAGAGATAGAGACAGAGAGACAGAGAGAATCAGAGCATTATTCTGGCACATGTGATACCCAGGCTTGAATTTAAGAACGCACCTTTGAAAGTGAATGTCTTATCTATGTCTTGCTACCTCCTGAGAACACACACCTGGACTTTCTAAAAAGTAGACTTTAGCTCTAATACCACCTCCTTAGAGAAGGCTTTTCAGACTAGTAAACATCATTTATCTTCTTTTCTCATTTTACAGATGAGAAAAAAACCAAATGAAAAACAAGATTCAGTAAGTTTGTCAGCTAGTCTGAAGCCATACAGATGGAAAGTATAATGGGACTCATGATGATGATGATGATGATGATGATGAGGAGGAGGAGGAGGAGGAGGAGGAGGAGGAGGAAAAAGGGGGAGGGAGATTACTTAAGTCTACTTTTTTTTTGGTCTATCTCACAAGAAAGAATAGCCATTCCTTTCTGTGCCCCCCAAAAAAAACCTTATTAGTGGGGTGCTATTTGCATTCTTCCTCCAGCCATCCTGGTTTGAGATTTGATTATTACACTATGAGCAACTTAACTCTTGAAAGATTACAACTCAGCTTGGGTGAGTGAGATGCAGAGAATAGTGGAACATTCTGAGTGCCAGCCAGATATCAAACACAACCTCTGGAATGGAGGTAGATGAAGCATGTTTTGCTCTGTCATAAAGACAAGTATGACCCAAAATTATGAAAGTGGCTTAGACACATACAAACTGTTTTTCAACTTTAAAATATCCTTCTCCATGAGCACTAGCTGGCTTCCTCATGCTTCTAACAGCAAAGCCGAGAATAATTGTAACAAACTCCTCTAGTTACACTGTGAAGCTTCAACTAGTCAGCCACTACAGGATTAAGGCCTTGGTTTTACATCCCCTTCCTTCCTTGTCCTGGTTCTTACCATTTAAATCTTAACTCCTCCACTGGCCTTTAAGCTGGGTTCTGACTTGATCTGCTTTCTCATCCTCATTGAATGTAACACCTGCTTTAGTGGGCCTCCGCATCCCTAATGTTAGAGGCTGGCCAAGGTCAGATGATAAATGGGAGAAGTCACTGGGATTTTGTTCACAGGGGAAGGGTACACAATAAAAGTGTATTAACCACTGGAGGGACTATTTTTAACCCTGGGAAACAGCATCAAACTGGGGGGCCTGCCTGCTTTGATGTCTTAACTCTCATTTGGGCTCAGGGTTTAGTTTGAAGGAGTAGGTGAGCTGCTGGAGGTTGAAGCTATTCAGCACTTTCCTCTATTCCCCCAACATGAGTCATAGGTTTGAAATCCCTTACCAGCTAGAAAGGATGGGATTGTTCATCATCATGAATTCAAGGACCCTGACCCCAGTGATCATCTTCTGATACAGCAGTTGTCTCATTACTGACCCTAAGAATAAAAGACCAGTCAGCTAGGTCAGCCCCTCTGGGAAACGATCTCTGCTCTTGATCTTGTAAGAGCTGGGCTCTTCCTGACCACCCTAGAGACCTATGGGAGTCCTCATGTTACCAAAGTGCATCCAAGGGACTTGCTATCAGGAAGGAATTCACTCACTTCTCCCCGTCTCCTCTGTTTCATCCTCCCTGCTCTTCTCCTTTCTTCTTTTTTTTTCTTCTTCCCCCTCTTCTACCACCACATCTACCTTCACTTTCACCTCCATCTCCTCCACTGCTTCCTCTTCCTCTCTTTATTTAAGGGCTCTGAGATGGTTCTGGCACTATGATAGGCATCAGGAATGAAGAAAACAGAATTTATTCTTGCTCTTATAAGATTTTTTTTTTTGATGTGTGGAAGGAATAATTATTTGAATGAAATAATCATCACCATCCGGTGCTCAATAACAGAGAACCCTTGCCAGGAGGAAGTTGGAGGTCTCCCCTGGGCTGTGAGGGTGGAGCTGAGAGCTGGCCAGTTGAGAGAAGATGAGTGACATGGAGCATGAAGGATATTGGATGTCATATGCAAAGTCCCTGAGGCTGGAAAGAACCTAGCACATTTTTAGGATTAAGATAGCTGGTATGACTGATATGAAGATAGTGAGAAAAGAAGGAAGTGTGTGTGTGTGTGTGTGTGTGTTTAATATACTTTTGTAGGGCTTGTGCATAGTGATTTCCCAGGTCTGCAAACTGTTCTGCACAGGCAGACCAGGCAGTTAGACCACACAGACCCATGCAATTAGAATATCTATCAGAGAAACGTAGCATGTAGTAGTGATCATTCTTTATTTGCAGTGCTGACTCCAGCCCTGAGAACAATGAAGGATTAGGGGCTGGGCAGTGGCACACCTGGTTAGTGCATGTTACCATGGTTAAGGATACAGGTTTGAGCTCCCACTCCCCACTTGGAGGAGGAAAGCATCAACAGTGAAGCAAGTATTGTAGGTGGCTCTCTGTCTCTCTCTAGCTAGCTTCACCTCCCCTCTCAGTTTCTTTCTGTCCTATCAAGTAAGGGAAAAAAAAGGTGGGGGTATAGGATGAAGCTATATGATTGAATATTTGAAGACCTGTTTCCATTATAAGTTGTCTCGCCTAATGCCATAATTTAATAGAATGGATCAGCATTGAGTGGAGAATACTATGTTTTCTTTCCTTGACAAAGTTATAAATTGAGTGGGAAGTTTGATTGCCTTTACATAGCAACATGGCAGGCAGATAGTCTCCTGACCCTCTTATGGTGAGTCTTTCTCCCCTGGCTCTTGCTACTCTATAGCAATCTCAGGCCACCCCATCATCTGGGGCCCTAGTCGGAGAGTCCTGAGATTCCCTCACAGACGTGATGGGCCTAGAATAGATCCCTCTCTCCATTGTCACTGATCATCTCCATCAAGAACAACACAATATACCCCTTTGTGGGCCCCCCATAGGACCTTGCCCTCAATGTGAATCAACAATGGTAGAGAATTTCCATCCTACAAAAGGAGGCTGGATAACATATTCTATCTACCACCTGAGAAAGATGGCTCCTACAATTGGGGCAGCTTGGAATATTCCTACTCATAACCATAGAATGTGAGTTCAGGGATGCAGAGGTTACATAGGCTCCTAAGCTGAATATGGGTCCCAGATCAAATCAGTTGGGTCTATAGTCAACAATATGTATACAACTTTCCCATATTTGGGAGCTATTCTCTTCCCTGATTCAGCGTTCTAGCTCCTTTTCCAGCCATGGCATCATCTCCCCACACAATAACTTGGATCCATCTGCGTATCAGATGTCAGACTCAGCAAAATCTAGTATAGTCATGGGCCCTTTGGAATATATCTAAAATAAGCCTACTATAGCTATTTTCAAAACAGAGACCCCAAATATTCATCTACAATATTCCAGCCTTTAGGTTCATGATTAGTCAACATTTTGTTTGGCTTTATGTGTTAACTCTTTTTCAGCCACCAGGTTCCAGATGTTACCATGATGCCAAATGGACCTTCATGGGCAGATGACCCCACCAATGTGTCTTGGAGTCTTGCTTCCCCAGTGCTTTGCCCCACTAGGGAAAGAGAGAGACAGACTGGGTGTATGGATTGACTTGCCAATACCCATGTTCAGTGGGGAAGCAATTATAGAAGCCAGACTTCCCACTTTCTGTACACCATAATGACCCTGGGTCCATACTCCCAGAGGGTTAAGGAATAAGAAAGCTCTCAGGGGAGGGGATGGGCTACAGAGTTCTGGTGGTGGGAACTGTGTGGAGTTGTACCCCTCTTGTCCTATGGTTTTGTCAGTGATTCCTTTTTATACATAAACATTAAAAAAGAAAATAAAGATAAAAATACAGTAATAAAAATTTTTATTTTTATTTTATAAAAATAAAGTAATCTCAATGATAATTTCAGGTTGAGTGTGCAACAGGGGCCCAGATGACCCTGAAGACCTATACCTATAAGGACAGTTCCACCAGATCTATTCAGCATCTGTGAGACTCTCTATACCCAAGGCAAGTTTTTCACATGGGACAAAGGTAGGGGGTTGGGGGGTGGGTTCTCTCTAGCAGATTCAGGCACCCAGAACCATTCCATGCAGCATATCAACAACTTTAGGATTCCCCCAACCCAGACACACTTATTCACCTTCTCTCTCAGGCTTCTGTGAATAGTTCTCATGCCAGTAACAAGGATTATACTTTCCCCCAACTTTAGTCACATCCCTCAAATCATCATCTGGACTATACTGATAACCTTGCTGTATTCTAAACTGCCATTCTCAGCTCTAATCTGTCCTTAACATTGTGGACAGAGAGATTATTAAGCATGATAAGCAGATAATGCTATTCCTACTTAATTTTTTCATAGTTACTTTACATTTATAATTTTCTTCATGTTACTTTCCCAGCCTTGAGCCCTATCTTTGATTCACCATCCTTGCTCCAACGTCAATATTATACTTCAACCACCTAGTCACTGGAAAATACCTTCTTTCCTTCTGAATCTTTACTGTGATGACATTTAATATGAGTGCTCTTCTTTTTTTTTAATACAGAGAGGCAGAGATGATAGATAGATAGATAGATAGATAGATAGATAGATAGATAGATAGAGAACCACAGTACCAAATCTTTGTTTAATGTGGTGGGAACACGTGGCAAAGAAGTACACTATTTAAGTGAGATATTTTGATGGAGCTGAGATCTATCACCATAACAAAATTTTAAGTACACAATTCAAAATTGTTAACTATAGCCAAAGCACTCCACATCAGATTTCTAGGGCTTATCAATTTTGTATACCTGAGGCCTTTTATTTTAATAATAGAAAAAGAGTCAGAAAAAGGAGAGAGAGAGAGAGAGAGAGAGAGAGAGAGAGAGAGAGAGAGAGAGGGAGAGAGAGAGAGAAAGAGAGAACAATGCCAAAGTTTTCTTCAAGGCTCAAACCTATGTCATCCTGGATCAGACACATGACCAAGCACTAGCTTTCTTAGTTATCCTTTTTCTGCCTCCCTCGCTTCCTCCATTCTTTTTTTCCCTTCCTTCCTTCCATTTCTTATTTTTAGATAAAGAAAGGGAGGCAGAAGGACAGAGTGAAATTCCCTTTTTCCTTCCTTCCTTCCTTCCTTCCTATTTCTTATTTTTAGATAAAGAAAGGGAGGCAGAAGGACAGAGTGAAATTCCCTTTTTTGTCAGAGAGTTTCCACACAGGAAGTTTTCTCCTTCTAGAATGTTATTTCCTTTGCTTTTTTACCTAACTGATTAAGACACTTCCTTTAGGGATTTAGCTATAAGTCATTTCTTCAGCAAGCTTCTCACTGTCCTTCCCAGCCTAATCACCTGACTTGTCCATCCACCAGGGTTCTGGCCACAATATAGGAGATGTTTTCTCTAGAACTGTCCCTCTCACAGAGTCAACCCTCAGGGAAGTCTTTTCTGCTTACCTTCATGTCCTCAGTATAGTGATACGAAGCAGATACTTGATATATATTTGCTGGGTGAGTGAATGTTTCTTATAATGCAATAGCCCATGGGTTCTGTGCCTGGCTATATCTGTATGCCCTGCCTCTGGTCTTATTCATGCACAGTCCTTAAGAAATGTACACAGCCACCAAGTGTCCCTACACTTTCCTGGCTGAGCCACATTTCCAGGCACAATGTCTCTTTTTTCCTTTACCACCTGTGCAGTATCATGTAAGAGGCAGAGTGCTCTAAAACCAGAAATGGCCATTTTGTTTCTAATAAATATTTCCCTCCTTTCCTCCCTTCCTTCCTTCTTTCCTTCCTCCCCTCCTTCCTCCCTCCACTCCTTCCTCCTTTCCTTCCTCCCTCCCTCCCTTTCTTCCTTCTTTCCTTCTTTCCTTTTTTTCTTGTTATGATAGAGAGAAATTGAGAGGGGCTGGATGTGGGTGGGGGAGTAAGAGAGACACGAGCAACACTACTTCACCCAACTGAAGGTGGAAGCCGGGGGGTTTGAACCCAGATCCTTGCACATGGAAAGTTTTATGCTCAGTCAGGTACATCACTGCCCAGCACCCAAAGATACATTTATTAACAAGATATATATGTAAGCTATAGACAATTAAGGATAGAACACTACTGTTAAAATTTCAGTGTTTTTCAAGAGATTTTAAAAAATATACCTTTTTAAATAAATGCCTTGAAATAAATAGGTATTTTTCTGTGTGTTTGCTGTGGGAATGGGGATATTGTGTGTGCTCAGTTTCACCTTATGTATCACTTTTTTATTTAGAAAAAGACACCACAGCATGAGAGTTTCTTCTCTTGCTATAGCACATTCTGGGCTCAACCCTAGGCAGCTACATGGCAACATCATAAGCACCCAATGGTAAGCTATATCTTCCTGACTCCTAAAACACTTTAAAAATATTTATTTATTTATTCCTTTTTGTTGCCCTTGTTTTTATTGTAGTTATTGTTATTGATGTCATCATTGTTGGCTAGGACAGGAAGAAATGGAGAGAGGAGGGGAAGACAGAGAAGGGGAGAGAAAGATGGACACATACAGACCTGCTTGACCACTTGTGAAGGGACTCCTCTGCAGGTGGGGAGCCGGGGGCTGGATCCTTATGCTAGTCCTTGTGCTTTGTAGTCCTTGCGCTTTGCGCCACGTGGGCTGACTCCCCCTAAAACATGTTTATTGAGCACATATAAAATACCAAGCCCTGCCCTAGCTAGTTTCATAGACATCACTTCTTTTTATCTTCATTAAATTCTGTGAAGAGAGTGTGCTTTCTCCCAGCCCTGTTTTATCAATCAGATGAAGCACTGCTGAGGGCATTAACTCATCTAATAGATCACAATAGGCTGCCTCTGAATCTATCCCCAGCTGTGCTCAATTTCAAACCGCCAAGCTTCCCAAGGCTTCTAAAGATGGTCCAGCGGTCTCTGGGTTCTGACTGGGTCCTAGTGCCGCAATTCCCTGAATGTAAACAGGAGGGAGGCCTGGGGGATAACTCTTCCTTCTATTTAGTTTTCTTTGTGTTGTATGTGTTGGGTGTAGGGAGTAGGTAGTAATGCAATGCAATGCAATGCAATGCAGTGCCATGTGATTCTTGGCTGGGGGGCAGGGTTTCTATTCGAACAGGGGCCAGGAAGTGCTTTGGTGATAATTCTATTTTTAATCACTTTCCTGGGGTCAGGACCCTGGGCTCTTAGTACTGGATCTCACACCTCATGCTGTACCTTAAGATTTCATAGGCCTTCCTTATTTACACTTAAATGAGATTTTTAGTGGTTTTATTAGCAAAATATATCAGTTTTCTTCTTGAAACCTGACTTCTCAGAGGTAGCACGTCTACCCATTTCACATGTTTAATAAAAGATGAAACCCGGGGAGTCGGGCTGTAGCGCAGCGGGCTAAGTGCAGGTGGCGCAAAGCACAAGGACAGGCATAAGGATCCCGGTTCGAACCCCGGCTCCCCACCTGCAGGGGAGTCGCTTCACAGGCGGTGAAGCAGGTCTGCAGGTGTCTTTCTCTCTTCCTCTCTGTCTTCCCCTCCCTCTCTCCATTTCTCTCTGTCCTAGCCAACAATGACAACAACAATAATAACTACAACAATAAAACAACAAGGGCAACAAAAAGGGAATAAATAAAATAAATATAAAAAAATTAAAAAAAAAAAGATGAAACCCTTTATTTCCCCCTGGCTGAGGAGGCCATCACAAGTATAGCCTTGTGGGTACCTTGGAGAAAGGAGTCCAGAGCAAAGAGTCAGTCAATAAATTGCTCTTCAAAGCAGAACTGGAATTGGACTGGAATTGGTGTGTTGCGCCAAAGTAAAAGACACTGGGGTTGGGGGTAGGGAGTTCAGTTCCTGGAACATGATGGCACAGGAACACCTAGTCGGTGTTGAATTGTTAGGTGGAAGACTGAGAGATGTTACACATGTACAAATTACTATGTTTTACTGTTAACTGTAAATGATTAATCTCCCAATAATAAAATTTAAGAAAATCATAGTGCTCCCAACCTGGCTGGGGGAGAGTTGTGTGACCTAGGAATTTCTTCCATCAGCTTAATCATACTCACTTGAATCTGAATTAAATGGTTAAAACGAAAGAATTGCAGATGCAACCACAGAGGGGTTTTTTAGTGAAATCTAGAAGATTCTGTAGAGATTCAGACAGCGAATAAATGTAGTGAGAGTTTTACTTAACTTTGTTTTTTGGAGCTTGAAAATAGACTAAAGTCCCTCATAGACTAAAACTCAGCACACTGCCAGGAATACTTTTTTTTTTTCTTTTCTGGACACAGCTGGACAATTATGGAACATTTACTTTTAATGACTTTATTGTATCACCTGTGTTACAAAATTCCAAAGACAAAACAAAACAATAACAACTAAAACAGCCCAATCCTAAAATGAGAATCACCCACAATTGAAATACCTACTCAAGTCAATATTTCTGTTTGATTTTGTTATAGCCCTAGTCTATATAGTTACTTAATGTATAAATATTTTAGTGATGCAGATAATACAGCATTTCTTGCATTTTACTTATTATCTGAATTATTTCCTGTTTATAGTAAAACTTTTTTCTTTCTCTTCTCTAATCTATGTTTCTCTTTCCTCCTCCTCCTCCTTCTTCTCTCTCTCTCTCTTTCTTTCTTGGCATAGAAGGCATACAGGCAGAGAAAGTAAAAGAAAGAGAGGAGGGAAGAGAGGGAGAAACAGAAGAGACCACAGCACTGAAGCAGCCTTCAATGCAGTGGGTGCCATGGTCGAACCTGAGCTTCATACATGGCAAAGCAGCTCATTATCCAAATGAGCTATTTCACTGGCCTTCCCTTCCCTTCTTATCTCTTATCCCTGCCATACCCATCTGTCCTCTCCATTAGGAAAATAGCCAGTGCTTTTCACTTCCATGTCTTTCTATAAACTTGGCCAGATGATTAGAAACAATACTCTTCTTAGGGGGGTATCTCTTTAAAAATTTTTTTATTAGTGATTTAATAATGATTGACAAGATTGTGGTATAAGAGGGGTGAATTTCATACAATTCCCACCCCTAGATTTCCATAACCCCCTCCCTTCCATTGGAAGCTTCCCTGTTTTTTATCACTCTGGGACCCAGGATCATTATGGGTGCAGAAGGTGGTAGGTCTGGCTTCTGTAATTGCTTCTCTATTGGAAATGGACATTGGCAAGTCAACCCATACTCCCAGCCTGTTTCTATCTTTCCCTAGTGGGGCAGGGCTCTGGAGAGGTGGAGTTCTAGGAGATATTGGTGGGGTCATCTGCTCAGGGAAGTCAGGTTGGCCTCATGGTAGTATCTGCAACTTGGTGGCTGAAAAGCATTAGGAAATGAAGTAGAACAAAGTGTTTAATAATCAGGAACCTAAAGGAAAGAGTTGAGTAGATGAGATTTGGGGTCTCCATTTTGGAACAAGCTAGGAAGTATATTTTAGGTATATTCCAAGGGTCCCATGACTACTAATTTTTGTCTGAGCCCAACAGCTAACATGCAGGTGGGCTAAAGTCAAAGTTGGAAATAGGACTAGAAAGATGGTTCTGGGAAGAGAATAGCTCCCAGATATGGGAAAATATATATAAATATCCTTAACTGTAATCCCATCTATCTGATCTGGGGACAATGTCTATTCATATTCAGCACAGGAGCCTGTGTAATCTCTGCATCCCTGTAGGTCTGAGCTCACGTTCTGTGGTCATAGCTAGGAATATTCTAGGCTGCACTTATTTCAGCACCTGTTTTTCCTTGAGTGGCAGAGTATGTTGATCCAGCCTTCCTTTGGAGAATGGGGAAGTCCCTACCATTGTTATTCCACAGTTGATACTGCATCTGCTGATCTCAACCAAATCAGTGCAACCAGCACCTTGACCTCTGTCATGACACTTGACACATGACCTTAACCTGTCCCTTGACACTTCGGATGGTGTCCAGAGACCTCAGGTGTGGGATGTCAACCCTTTAGCTTCTTTACTCTGGTGAGACCTTTCCTAGCTCATAGGAATCCTTAATTCCATTTTGGGTGGTGCACTTCCTAACAAAGCTATAGAACTCAGAACAAGGGCCCATGAGATAGAGCATATGTGCACATGTATCCATAAGTTAGGGAAAACATATATACCTTAAAGTAAAAGTGCACAATGGTTTGCAGTGACTCAATAAGTGCATCAGGCAAGTAGAAAGACCTAAAAAGACACCATAAAGTAATTAATCAAATAGTTTCTACTTAGACCTAGATACCCTCCTCACCTGATTCCTATTTCACTTCCCTCAATCACTCTAAGGCTAGCTTTGTCACATAAAGTAAGGACTACAAAAACTGCATAAGGGCAAGAGAACACCATAGTTTAATAATGGCTCTCTTAGTCACTACTAGGCCACCCCATCATCTGGGAATCCTAGTCAGAGAATCCTGGGATCCCCACATAGATATGATGGGCTTAGACCTCTTAATAGATCCATCCCTTTCTCCACCATCACTGGTCATTTTCATCACGGACAACATCATAAACTGTTTTGTGGGTCTCTACAGGACCTTGCTCTCAATGTGGAACAACTTCATTTTTTAAAGTTTTATTTACCAGTAAGAGAGGGAGACATAAATGGAGAGTGAAACAGAGTGTTATTCTGCTTGATATCCCAGGCCTTGAACTCTGGACCTCATACTTGGGAATTCAGTATTTTATCCATTGAGCCACCTCCTGGGAAGCCCAATACCTTGTCTTACAGATGAGTACACTGAAACTCAGGAAAGTCAACAGTGATAGCCAACAATGTACCGTAATGTCTTATAGTGATCCTGTAGGAAGCACTTGGCTGGGGCTGGCCAACCCTGAGTGCCAATCCAAGTTCTGATGCTTTTCTGCTGCATGACTTTGTGACACAGTCTCCTTCAAACTCAATTTTTCAGCCTGAGAAATGGGTCACCTAATGCCCACCTAGCATGAAGACTGGAGGACACATAAATACAGAGATAGCCTTCAGTATATGACCATAATATTTACAGCAGCCCTGAGACTTACTTTACTTACTTTTTCTTTTAAACAGATTCTCTTGACACTGAGCCAGTAGTCCTTCAAATATCAAACAAGTGTTCTCAGGAGGCAGAGAAGTGAATATTTTTGTTATAGTGTAATTTGTTGATACAATTGTCTAACAATGACTTTCTATTGGTGGAAAATAATACTGTTTAAGGTACAGGAATACTGTACTGTTCATCTCAAAAGTAAGTGCCTTTTTATCTAATGCATTTTTTATTTTCAATATAGTTCATACTGAAAGTGCAAATATATTCATATGCCTAAATGTCTAAAATGTAAAACATCCATATTTGAAGATATCTTTATATATATATATATATATATATATATATATATATATATATATATATGATCAAGGAGGTTGCATAACTGGTAGAGCACATACATTACTATGTGCAAGGACCCAGGCTCAAGCCCACAACATTCACCTGCAGGGGAAAAGCTTCATGAGCAGCAGAACAGTGCTGCAGGTCTCTCTGCTTCTTTTCCATTGTTGTTGATGTTACTGATGTTGTTGTTGGATAGAAGAGAGAGAAATTGATAGGGGGGGAATATAGAGGGGGGGGAGATAAAGGTAGACACCTGAAGACCTGCTTCATCACTTGTGAAGTGACCCCTCCCCCCACAGGTGGGGAGCTTGGGGCTTGAACTGGGATCCTTTTGCTGTCCTTGTGTTTTGTACTATATGTACTTAACCCAGTGCACCACCACCTGCCCCACCCTTCTCTCTCCCCTTATCCTCCTTTTCTGTCTCAATTTCTCTCTGTCTCTATTCAAAAAAGGAACTAAAAAAGAAAATGAAAATAATGGCTGCAGGACTAGTGGAAAATGGCATAGGTTGGGGGTGGGAGTGTTTTGCAGACACCTATCAGAGGGAGATGAGAAATTGTACCCATGTGCCAATAACTGTACTGTAAACCATCAACCTCCAAATAAAAAAACAACAAATATATGATTAGTAATTACTACATTTTTTATTTAAAAATGTGCAAAATGGAATAGTTCAAAGCCAGCAAAATATTTTTCTCTCTGTACCAGAAGTAAGGTAGATGATGTTGGTGGTTAAAGTCAAAACTTAGTTCATTGAGTTTGGAGACTGTCTAGGTGCCAATGAGCCTCCAAATGCCAACTGTCACTATTGCAACCTATATATATATTCTGCAAAATCTCCAGGAGCAGCTCTTCCAGAGAAATCTGAAGTGTCTTCTAGATCCTTCCACTTCCTGGACTTGAATCCTCAGTGTGATTTTTTAATAAACTCATCTGAAATCTCAAAAAAAGTTTACCTATAATAAAAAGCTCTAAGTACATGGTACCCTTAGGGGTGGAACATGGATGTATTGAAAATTGTGCAGGTGGCTGGTTAATTGCCGAGGGGTTTGGAAACTATGCGTCTCCAAGTTTTGCTTCACTGTGAGCACCCATTTTTAAGCTGCACCTCTATTGAGTCTACCCAGTGCATCCTCACAAAACCAAAGGCCTCCAAAAGTGTTCATCCCCAGTGTTGAAAAGAAATAATCCCCAGTGTTGAAAAGAAATAATGTGTTCCTTGCAGCACTGACTGTGTTTGTCTGCCTCCCTGCTTACCTCTCTCTCTCTCTTTCTCTCTCTCTCTCTCTGGCTCTCTCTGTGTATCCTGAACAAGTCACAAGCTCTTTTAGCTAACAGACTAGTGCTCCATGTTATATCTGTCCTTGCAGAGAGCTGGGGACCTGGCTGATGCTCATTTTGTACCTATGGGTCAAACGGAGCCTCTTCATCTCAAATAATCTTCATGGGTTTAGACTAGTGCAAGTGCACATGGTTTCTACCAACATTCCTCGAGTATTTACAGTGGAACAGGAGAAATGTGGCAGGCATGCCTTCCTCCCCCTCCATCTTTACCCGCAGCTGTGGCAGATATCACTAAGTGATGACAGAACCCTTTCTGACTGGGCCACCCTTAGTCCCCTTCCCCCAGTCTTTTTGAGTGAGTGGACTTGACATATGCCAAGAAACCTCTGGTCATCCCTGACCTATGCTGTGCTGGGCCAAGGAGGTGGGCATCACTGTATCATTTTGATGTTGACAGCTAAGTCCACAGGAGAATCTCCTCCATGTCTTTCCTTGTACATGTGATGCTGTGTTCCAGGGATGGAGTTCAGTCTCTGATGGGAGGAGAGAGTTCAGATGAAATAGCAGAGATGCAAGCTTGCCTGTAGGCTGCTGGCTTTCTTGGCACTTCATCACTTGGTGGGAGTCTAGAATGGCCTCTGTGGAGATGTGGGAGTGGTCTGGGGAAACTGTGTCTTTCTAACTTGCTGAGACATTGTCCCCACACAATGTGGTGTGAGCTCTGCTTCAGCAAAACTTGCTAGACTGTTAGTCTTGAGATAACAAATGGAGAGGTTTGAGTCCCCAGGGCCTTGGGAGCACTGTAGTGAAAGTTGTGAAGCAGGCCAACAGCTTACTGGGGGTAGGGGTGTGGGTGGGGTGAGGAGAGGGGGTCTAATGTACTGGGAAGGAAAGAATTGGAATCTAATCTATGGGTGAGAACTATTAATTTTACGCAGTTCATTTTTTTTTTTGCCTCCAGGTTTATTAATGGGACTTGTTGCCAGCACTATGAATCCACTGCTCCTGGAGGCTACTTTTTCCCTTTTGTTGCCCTTGTTGTTTATCATTGTTGTTATTACTATTGTTGTTATTGATGTTGTTGGATAGGACAGAGAGAAATTGAGAAAGGAGGGGAAGACAGAGAGGGAGAGAGAAAGATAGACACCTGCAGACCTGCTTCACCACTTGTTAAGCGACCCTCCCTGCAGGTGGGGAGCCAGGGGCTCCAAGCAGGACCCTTATGCTGGTCTTTGCACTTAGCACCATGTGCACTTAAACTGCTGTGCCACAGCCCAGCCCCCAATTATGCAGTTCTTTTAGATCAAAATACACTTGCTCAGCATGAATTGTGCCAGTATTCATTCTCTGAGTATAAAGGGAAGGTGGAATTCATAACCTGCACAAAACACTAAGCACTGGGGCCAGGTGGAGGCATGGCACACACATTACCATTTATGAAGACGGGAGTTTAAGTCCCTGGTCCTCACCTGCAGGTTGGGGGGAGCTTAAAGGGGTGATGGAGTAGTGCTGTAGGTGTCTCTCCTTCTCTTGACCATTATCATATCTATCTCTATCTCTTTCTCCCTCTCAAAAACTAAAGGAAAAAAATGGTCACCTGGAGTGGTAGAGTCAATTTCTGGCTGTCTCTATCCAATAAATAAATAAAGATAAAAAATACAAAATTGTAATAACAGGGTTACAATTCTGCACCTTTTCCACTACCAGAGTTCTGTATCCCCATTCCCTCATTGAAAATTGCAATAGTTTTCCCAAGGTCACAGATAAGTGTTGACTATTATTTCTATATCTATCTGTTTATACTTGCCCATTTATTCCATGGTCTTATATTTTCTTCTTTTCTGAATCACACCTACACCTATTAATAATTCTGAGTGTTTTTACTTTTTTCCCTCTTCTCTCTCTGGATCCTGAAAGAGTTAGAGTTCAGATCTCTCTGGTCATCGTTCCCTATCATTTCTCCCCTGTTAGGAGTATGGACCAAAATCCTTTTTGGGTACAGAAGGTAGATATTGGTACGTCAATCAGGTTGATCTATACCCCAAGTCTGTTTAGCCCTTTCCCTAGTGGGGTAGGGCTCAGGATACATTGGTGAGGTCATCTGCCCAGGGAGGTCAGGATGGAATCATGATAGCATCTGCAACTTGTATGCTGAAAGATGGTAAGATATAAAATATGACAAAATGTTTAATAAAGTAGGAATAGAGCAGATGAGAATAGGGATCATAGGGTGGAAAGAAGTGAGGAAGTCTATTTTAGGTATGTTCCTAGGAGTATAAGTTGCTAGGAATTATATAGTTTTCACATAAGTTTGGTAGCTAAAATGGAGAAGGGCAAAAATATTGACCTTTCCTTTCATAGTATTCTCAAATTCCGTTCCAGGAGGTTCACTTCCTAACAAAGTCCCAAAACCTAGATATAGTCCAGGTTCCTTAAGATAGAGCATATGTTCACATGTATCCATAAATTAAAGCAAAATATATACCTGAAAACAAAAATACACAATAGTTTGTAGTGACTCAGTATCAAGTTCAAAATGAAATAGTATCTACTTAGACTTAGATACCCTCCTCACCTACTTCCTATTACAGTTCTCTTACTCACTCCAAAGCTAACCTTATCAAAGCAAGGACTGAAAAAGCTGAATAAGGGCAAGATACTGGCATACTTTAACTATGACTCTTTAGTCACTATCAGACCATTCCATCAACTGGGGCCCTAATCAAGGAGTCCTGAGATTCCCAAACAGAATGATGGGCCTATCCCTTGAATAAATCTCTCTCTCCATTGTTATCAGTCACTCCTATCAGGAACAACACAATGGACCCCTTTGTGGGCCCCATAGGACCTTGCCCTCAACTTGGATCAACAATGGTAGAGAATGTTTCATCCTCCAAAGGGAGGATGGACAATATACTCTATGCTATACCTGAGGAAGATGGGTCCTGATATTGGGGAACCTTGGAAGGTTCCTACATATGACCACAGAATGTGAGCTCAGATCTGCAGGGATGCAGAGGTCACATAGGCTCCTAAGCTGAATATGGGCCCCAGATCACATCAAATTGATGGGGCTTACAGTCAACAATATTTATACACCTTTCCCATATTAGGGAACTACTCTCTTCCCTGATCCAGTTTTCTGGTCCTTCTGCCAGCCATGACATCACCTCTCCAGACAATAATTAAAATCTACCTGCATATCAAATTTCAGGCTCAGGCAAAAACAAACAAACAAACAAACACCCCCAAACAAAACATTAATATAGCCACAGGCCCTTTGGAATATAACTAAAAGATGCCTACTAGCTATCTGTAAAATGGAGGACCCTCAACTCTTCATCTGCAAAATTCCAGCCTTTATGTACATGATTGGTCAACAATTTGTTTGGCTTTGTATGTTAACTCTCTTTTTAACCACCAGGTTCCAGATGCTACTATGATGCTGACCAGACTTCCTTGGACAGACAATCCCACCAAAGTGTCCTGGAGCTCTGCTTCCCCAGAGCCCTTCCTCACTAGGTAAAGAGAAAGACAGGCTGAGAGTATGGATCGCCCAGTCAATACACATGTTCAGCGGGGAAGCAATTACAGAAGCCAGACCTTCCACCTTCTGCATCCCATAATGACCTTGGGTCCATACTTCCAGAGGGTTAAAGAATAGGAAAGCTATAATGGGAGGGGATGGGATATGGAGGTCTGGTGGTGGGAACTGTGTGAAATTGTAGCCCTTTTATCCTATGGTTTAGTCAATGTTTCCTTTTTATAAATAAAAATTATATTAAAAAAAGAAAAGAAAACTAATAGTCATTGTGAGAAACTTGGACATGTTTTATATAGTCCAGAGAATAGGAATTAAAAAACAAAATTTGTTATAGTGAAAATTGCCAACATTGACTATCAGAGAACATATCCTTAACAAAGTAATGTTGACATCTGAATTCTCTTGAAGAAAATAAAGGGAAGGTCTGAGAAGACTTGGCATAGATCACACAAATGGCGATGGTCAGTTGGAGTGAACAGTGGGGTGTGTGCTTTCTGTGTGACCACGGATGGATGTGACCACAATCCCTGTCACTTACTTTTAGTGTGCACTTGGCACATGGAGCTGACCAACTTCTCTCATAGATCTTGTCTGGCTCTTGGGGTGGCCTCTGAATTGTGACCCCTGGCTCTAGGCACAGAGAACCCTAAATGTCAGACCTGGAAATGATCCCAGCAATAACTTCATCCACATAAAGAATTATAAATGATTCCTGAGCTCCTTCCCAAGGAATGTTCAAACTTTGTATACCAGTAGCTATTGTCCTTGAGAACAATTACTGTGGGCTGAGAAGACCTGACTTGCCACAGTAGCTGATACTATGTATGTGTAGTTGTCAGAGTTGTTCTGTAGCTTAAAGTCACAGAGAAGGTAACTCACCCTGGACTCAAGTCTTTCTGATTTCATTTCTATCAAATGACAGGTGGATCCTGCTCTCTTTGGGGCCCATCTATCTTTATACATCTGTGGGTCTTCCCATTTGATATCTCTGAGATGTTCTCCACTGTCTATCATTTTCTCCCCTGGATTGGGCAGTATCACACCTCTCTGCTATAGAAATGGCCTCAGGATGACAGTTAATACTTTTTTTCAGATTATGGCATGTTTCTGAATTGTCCAGTCTAATTCCAAATTGAGGGTGGTCAGAGGAAAGTAGCTATAGCAACCACTGACAACAAGGACAGGTGCAACTTAACCTCAATTAGTGATCTCTCAATGTACAATTATAATTTAGTGTAAGAAGTCAAAAGTGGCAAAGAAGCTGTTTTAACATTCCCACTGGGTTGACAGTAATTACCAAATAATCATTATGGGAATGAATGGTCATTAGGGAACTGTTTCACTATTTAAAAAAATCTTTGAGCATGAAGATCATAGTCTCATAGAAAATCAGTAAAATCTCTGAGAACCATAAACCACGAGGCTAGCTGAAGCTAGATCAACTAGGCCTTGCTCACAGAGTAGATCAACAAACTACTCCCAGGAAAATTCAGAGACAGTTATTCAGGCTCTACTTGTTTACCCCAGCACCAGTAGTCTCACATCTTAACTTGTAGAATAATTCAATATTTCTGGTTGATTCTTTAGAATTAAACACATGTATTCTAGAGTTAATTTTCTGGGTTCAAATCCTGGATTTAACCCACATCTTGAGCTTATCCAGAATCTTTGAGTGCCCTTTTTTTTTTCCATTATGATGTTTTTCTTTTTTCTTTTCTTTTTTATTTAAGAAAGGATTAATTAACAAAACCATAGGGTAGGAGGGGTACAATTCCACACAATTCCCACCACCCAATCTCCATATCCCACTCCCTCCCTCCCCTGATAGCTTTCCCATTCTCTATCCCTCTGGGAGCATGGACCCAGGATCATTGTGGGTTGCAGAAGGTAGAAGGTCTGGCTTTTGTAATTGCTTCTCCGCTGAACATGGGCGTTGACTGGTCGGTCCATACTCCCAGTCTGCCTCTCTCTTTCCCTAGTAGGGTGGGTCTCTGGGGAAGCTGAGCTCCAGGACAAATTGGTAGGGTCTTCAGTCCAGGGAAGCCTGGCCGGCATCCTGATGACATCTGGAACCTGGTGACTGAAAAGAGAGTTAACATACGAAGCCAGACAAATTGTTGGGCAATCATGCTTGGAATAGTGGAGAGGAAGTGTTTGGGGGGTACTCACTGCAAACTCTAGTGTACTTCTGCTTTCAGGTATATATTTTGCAGTAGTTTACGGATACGTGTGAATATATGCTCTCTCTCACAGAAACTGGTGTATATCTAGGTTTTGGGACTTTGTTAGAAAGTGAACCACCTGAGATGGAATTAGAGTATACTATGAAAGGAAAGGTCTCACCCGAGTAATGAAGCTGAAGGGTTGTCATTCCGCACGTGAAGTCTCTGGACACAGTCTGAAGTGAAGCATGTTGAGGTGGCAATCGTTGTTTTGGTTAGGTTGTGATCGGCAGATGCAATATTATTTGATATGAATTGGGAGAGGCATACGGGAAAGTTGGCCCTATCGAAGGGTTCCAGAACTGGGGGAAGTAGAGGCTCTATAGTGCAGATGTGAGGTTCCTGCTGTCTTAGGGTTCAAAAAGACAATCTATAGTTAATGTTATCATCACATTAATTGGTAATTGGGTTAACTTTGAAAAGTCCTTTTGTTAGGGTTTGCTGTACAGTACCCAGTATCTTATATATAGCTGTGCCATTGGTTGCTTCTGATCTACTTGGTCTAGGCTTTTGAGAGAGTCTGCATATCAATTACACAGCCTATATATTAAAAAGATTCAGTTTGTGTTTTGAAAAACTTCGAGACATACAATTAATTTTCCCCCTCTCGTATTAATTAACTAGTGATTTATATGACTACATTTTACTAGGAGTGTACATAAACACCATTCCCACCACCAAAAGACTGTGACCCATCCCTCCCACCCATGCCCCCCCCCCCCCACTGGCCCAGGAAGCTGCATGTCTACTCCTCACCACAGGGCTTTTATTTTGGTGCTCTACTTACAAATGGTCAGGTCCTGCTTTTAGTTTCCCTTTCAGATCTTCTTAGTCAACTTCTGTTGATGAGTGGGATCATCCCATACTCATCTTTATCTTTCTGACTTAGCTCACTTAACATAATTCCTTCTAGCTCTGACCAAGATGGGTCAGAGAGGATGGGTTCAGTGTTCTTGATAGCTGCATAGTATTCCACTGTGTATATATACCACAGCTTTCTCAGCCACTCATCTGTTGTTGGGCACCTGGGTTGCTTCCAGGTTTTAGCTATTATGAATTGTGCTGCTATGAACATAGGAGTACACACCTCTTTTTGGTTGGGTGTTATGGAGTCCTTGGGGTATAACCCCAGGAGAGGAACTACTGGATCATATGGAAGGTCCATGTCTAGCCTTCTGAGAGTTTTCCAGACTGCTCTCACAGGGTGCCCAGTTATACCTGGATGCCAAGAAAACAAATAAGTTTTTTAATATAAAAGTGTCCCAAATATTATGTGGATGCACTCATTTCCCTGTGACTCAAATCCTGCATTTTAATGAGCAGCCCTATCCCAGGTCATGTGATGACCAGGCTCACAAGAATGAAAAGCAGAGTCTGGATCTCACTTTGAGGCTCCTGGCACTGAAGGTAGTTTCAAACACCTGAGCTATGTATTTCCAGTCGCTTTTTGCTGTGCCCAGGGTGGGCTGTGCTCAGTGGGCAGGGAGTTCTCCCCTGAGCCCCATCAGGTTCTCCTCACTGTTTGTAGGCAGCCCTGTTATTGAGTCAGTGCTGACCTTTTTACAGTAGTGTCGCTGTCGGCCTGCAACAACGACAGGGACACCAGAATCTTCTTCCTCAAGTCCCTTTATTTCCTTCTTATGGCCACCTTAAGTACCTTTCACTGTTACATAGTCAGCCAATGGGCATTAAGCAATCATACAGCATTCATAGATCATGCATCCTTCTACCAGTCATAAAGCAGTTCACGTGTACAGCACGCAGTCTGTTCAGTTGGATCGTCCAACTTCCGCAAAATTGTTTACCACTTTACTGGTTTAGCCACCACGTGGCTGGCGCCATCTTAGGGGCATGATGTGCAGTGTCATTATGGCTCCTGACACAGTAGTCCTTTATGTTATCTTGGCTTTTGCTAATGCTACTTTGTCTTTGGGAGTCCTGTGGCATTGGTTAGTCCCATTTTCCCAGTTCTGCTTACTGTTTTTTCTTATGCTGATCCTTCCCATACTGAACCCTAAACTGGGTTCTAGAAGAGATGTCAATAAAGCTTTGCCAAATGACAAGCATGGCTTCTCTGGATTTCTGCATGGGGAAGTCTCTCTCTCCCTCTCTCTCTCTCTCTCTCTCTCTCTCTCTCTCTCTCTCTCCATATCTATCTATCTATCTATCTATCTATCTATCTATCTATCTATCTATCTCTTTGTATCTCTCTCTCTCCCTCCCTCCCTTCCACCCTCCTTCTCCCTTTCCCTGTCCTTCTTCCATGCCTCCATTTCATTCTTTTCTTTACCTTTCTTTCTTCTTCCTCTTCTTTCTTTCTTTCTTTCTTTCTTTCTTTCTTTCTTTCTTTCCACTAGGGTTATCCCTTGGTCTCTGATTCCACTATTCCCAGAAGGTATTTTTTCTTCCCATTTTTTTTTAAATAGAGGATGAGAGAAAGAAATAAATAGAAAGGGAAAGAGGGGAAAAAATAGATAGAGACAACCTGTAGTACTGCTCTATCATTAATGAAACTTCCCCCCATGCAGGTGGGGACCAATGACTTGAACCTGAGTCCTTATGCATGGCAATATATTTGTTTTTTGGATGTGCCATCACTGTACCCCTCAGCCCCCCCATTTCTGTTGTTTTTTTCCCAGAGCCAAGCAAATGAAACTTATAAGTACCAGGTGAAGGCCTGGGGTGGGGCAGAAGAGGGCCTTAACGTATTTGTGGGTGAATTAGGACTCTTTTTTACGAAGACATCACTTGTAGTTCAAACACTCTGCCCCTCAGCCCAGGCAGATCCAGGGCTAATGTGAGTCAAGTGAGAATCCTTCATCTTCAGCTCCAGCTGTCCTTTGTCTTCTGTGTATGTAGGTCTAGTAGGATTGCCAGATCTTCCTATTTATCTAAAGAAGCCAAAGTCTAGATGTTTACAAGAAATAACAATTTCAAATTTTCCCAGA
This sequence comes from Erinaceus europaeus, assembly GCF_950295315.1. Taxonomy (NCBI): domain Eukaryota; kingdom Metazoa; phylum Chordata; class Mammalia; order Eulipotyphla; family Erinaceidae; genus Erinaceus; species Erinaceus europaeus. Next base: position 161,479,930 of record NC_080163.1, read on the forward strand.
GCTCTTATGTTGGCAGGCAAAAAAGTTGATGACAGCACTTGGCCACATGGGGAAAAAGGCAGGTCCTGACCTTCCTTTAAGCTCCCCAGAATTCAGTTGCCTCTGGCCTAAGGCCTCCTGGGGCTACCTGGCTGGGTGCCTCAGTTGGTCCCTGAATAAAGGAGGCTGGGATATGGTGGCCCCCTGTCTCACTCAGAGTGACAAAGCAGAGAGATTAATAAAGATTCTAGCCTGGCTGGTCTATCATCTTCTGGCACCAAATTGCACACATATCCCATTATCATTACAGAACTTTTGGGTTAATTGCAAATGAGGGAGTTAAGATTATTAATGTGAGTGGAAGATTATGGGGGTAAGGGGAAGGCTCAGGTCCAGCTGGCTCTGTTCTGACCTCCACCCTCACCCCACCACCCCTAGTTGGAGCGCCCTCCTGCCTACTGACCTCTTATTCTCTCTGTAGTTGGTGATATTCCTGAGCACCCCTCCCCTTTCCCCCCAACACTAGTCAGGGCATGCACATGCTTTCGAAACATTTCCCAGGAACTCGTAGCAGGAGCATTAAAAGCAAATGTGCTCATTATACCTGATGGCATACAATCCATGTAGAGGAAATTAGTAATGATTAGGGTGTCATTAGAGGGAGATGTCTCTCTTCACCCAAAATATTGACGGCAAAACCCAGCAGTGCAGATAACAAATGGATGAGACTCAGACACACAGAGCACTGTTGTGATGATCGATGCCATCTCGAACAGACCCCAGACGGCTCCAGCACTGAGCAGTGAGCAGCTGTTCCTGGTCTTTTCTGCTGTTAAAAAAAAAGTATTTGGATGCTCTGGTATATTATTTCCATCTAGCATTCCCCCAGCCCTCTAGGATAGCCAATGAGTGGAATGATGCAGATTTTTAGTGTTCAGAGGTCACAAACTGCTGGCTTAAACTGCCTTGAGGAGTGATTCACTTAGGTCACAATAGTGCTTCTGACAAAGCAATCAGGTTAGATTGCTTGTGTGTGGTTAAATGATCAGGTTCCTAACTTCTTGGAAAATAAATGGGGCTGTGGAGTAGTATGCAGCCCACACCTCTGTGTGACTATGTTCAATTGGTGTTGAGTGCTGACTTTTCCATTAGAGGCACTGTCAGTTTGCCACGGTCTCCCACACTCCCTATTGTCCCTCCCAACAACAGGATAGAGCAACAACTCTTACTTATCAAAGCACGGACATTATCCATCTGACCTTCTTCTTTTATTGAATGTCTAACTGCATGAGTGAGTATTTAGGTTTTAGTATGTGGTTTTTTAAAAATTTTAAAATTTATTTTCCCTTTTGTTGCCCTTTTTTTTATTGTTGCTGTGATTGATGTTGTTTTGTTAGGACAGAGAGAAATGGAGAGAGTAGGGGAAGACAGAGAGGGGGAGAGAAAGATAGACACCTGCATACCTGCTTCACTGCTTGTGAAGCGACTCCCCTGCAGGTGTGGAGCCAGGGGCTCTAACCAGGATCCTTATGCAGGTCCTTGCACTTTGCGCCACCTGTGCTTAACCTGCTGCGCTACCGCCTGGCTCCTATAGTATGTGTTTTTTATTTACTTTATTTATTTGTTTACTTAGCTAGGCTATCACTAGGGCTCTATGCCTGTATGATGACTCCACCACTCCAGGTGGCCTTTTTTTTTTTTCCTCCAGGGTTATTGCTGGGGCTCCGTGCCTGCACTACAAATTCACTGCTCTGGAGGCTACTTTTTCCTGTTTGTTGCCCTTGTTGTTTATTGTTGTTGTTGTTGCTTTCGTTGTTGTATAGAACAAAAAGAAATTGAGAGAGGAGGGGAAGACAGAGAGGGGGAGAGAAAGATAGACACCTGCAGACCTGATTCACCGCTTGTGAGGCGAACCCCCTGAAGGTGGAGAGCTGTGGGCAGGCTCAAAGCGCGATCCTTAAGCTCATCCTTGAGCTTCGGCCATGTGTGTTTAACCGGCTGCGCTACCCCCACCCTTTCTTTATAGAGGCAGAGAAGAATAGGAAAGGAGTGGGGGAGAAAAAGAGACACCTGCAGTATTACTCTAGCACTTAGAAATAAATGTTCCATGGGTCGGGCAATAGCGCAGCGGGTTAAGCACACATGGCTCAAAGTGCAAGGACCCGTGTAAGAGTCCCGGTTCAATCCCCTGGCTCCCCACCTGCAGGGGATCACTTCACAGGTGGTGAAGCATGTCTGCAGGTGTCTGTCTTTCTCTTCTTCTCTCTGTCCCCCCTCCTCTCTCCATTTCTCTCTGTCCTATTCAACAATAACAGCTGTGACAACAATAATAATAACAACAACAAGGGCAGTAAAATGGAAAATGGCCTCCAGAAGCAGTGGATTCGTAGTGCAGGCACCAAGCCCCAGCAATAATCCCAATAATCCTAGAGGCAAAAAAAAAAAAAAAAAAAAGAAAAAAGAAAAAAGAAAAAAAAAAAGAAAAAGAAAGAAAGAAATACATGTTCCTGCTATCTGCCCCCTCACCTGTAAAGCTATTATTTCTTGCCACTTCCCAAGGAACGTTTTCTCTATCCTCAGGGCTGCTTTCCACTTTCCACAGGACTCATGGAAACAGAATGGCATTCCAGAGCACACTGCAGTACCCTCTGGTCCATTGCTCAGTTATGAGCAGGAATTTCTTTATAAGGGAGGCCTTTTCTCCTCTCTTGCATCTTGAAGGTCTGGAGGGCAGGGCCTCGATTTCCCATTGCTGCTGCCCTGAATGCAGCCAGTGCTGTTCTTGCAAGTGCTAAATAGAGCTGATTGAATGAATTTACTTGGCACCAGGCAAATGTCTTTTTTCTTCTTACAATGCACAATTTCTAACTGGACTTTGCAAATACTCTAAAAGAGCCTCAGTTCTCACCAAGTGCTTTCACGGGGCCTGGTGGTTCTGTCCAAAGTCGACCAGCCATTTGAGGCTTCAGGTTTCTCACTCCTGGTTCTAATCTATCTTGCTGTCACTTTCATGCTGTCCTTTTCCAGGATCCTTGCCCGGCTGAGGTGTTGTCCATATTCCCAGATTAATCAATTTAAAGTAAGACATGCTTACCTGGCTAGAAGGATAGCTTATGGGATGGGAATAAAATTGGCTTAACACAATCATTCAGAACGAATTGAATAAGTGCTGTGTCTATTATTGCAGGCAGTTTCAAAAAGGGACTCATACTTGGGCCTTACATATAGAAAAGTGCACTGTGTCTTTTTTATTTATTTATTTAAGAAAGGAGACATTAACAAAACTGTAGAATAATAGGGGTACAACTTCACACAATTCCTGCCACCCAATCTCCATATCCCATCCCCTCCCCAATAGCTTTCCCATTCTCTATCCCTGGGAGCATGGACCCAGGATCTTTGTGGGTTGCAGAAGGTGGGAGGTCTTGCTTCTGTAATTGCTTCCCCGCTGAACATGGGCGTTGACTGATCGGTCCATACTCCCAGTCTGTCTCTCTCTTTCCCTAGTAGGGTGGGTCTTTGAGGAAGCGGAGCTCCAGGACACATTGGCGGGTCTTCAGTCCAGGGAAGCCTGGCCGGCATCCTGATGACATCTGGAACCTGGTGGCTGAAAAGAGAGTTAACATACAAAGCCAAACAAATTGTTGAACAATCATGGATCCAAAGGTTGGAATAATGGAGATGAAGTGTTGGGGTGTACTCACTGCAAACTCAAGTGCACCATTTCTAAGGATACAATACAGTAAATTTCTACAAAGTACACAGACTTCTGTTACAGCAATCAGATCAAGAATCAGTTCATGGTTGCACTTCAGAAACTGCAACAGGGTCTAAACCCTTCTCTAAGAGTAACTACAATATTGAGTTCTAACAGGTCTACCCTGTTTATTTATACTTCATGTAAATGAAATGACAGAGAAATTCCCAATTTATTTCTTTCATTTAGTACTGGGCATATAATCTACATATATTTCTATGTAATCCTATTATTCATTATCATTGCATTATAGTGATAGTGGTATTCAATTGTATGAATAGGCAACTAGTTTTCTTTTTTTAATCCAACTATTATTGAACATTTGTCCCTTCATGCCACCCCCACCAAAACAAAAACAAACAAAAAAAACCTGCCCTTGAACAAAAAAACCTGTCCTTGATTAGCTCATGTCTTTTTTTTTTTTTTCCCTACCAGTATTGTTGCTGGGGATTGGTCTCTGCGCGATGAATCCACCGCTCTTTGTTGTCTTTTTTTTTCTTTTTCCTTCTTCTTTTTTCCCTTCTTTCTTTTTCATTCTATTCCTTTCTTCTTTGCTTGATTCTTTCTTTTCTTCCTTCTTTCCTCCCTTTCTTCCTTCCTTTTTCCCTCCACCCTCCCCTCCTCCCTTTCCTCCCTTTCTACTTCTCTTTCCTTTCTCTTTTTCCATAAAAAGAGAGAAATTTAGAGAGAAAGGGGAGATAGGAGGAAAAAAAGAGAGATACAGCTTCACCACTCATGAAACTTCTACCATAAGGTAGAGGTGCAGACAGAGGGCTTGGACCTAGGTCCTTGCACATGGTGATGTGTGTGGTCTACTGTGTGCATCATTGCCCACTCCTTCATGTCTTTTAACTATATATATGTATATATATAATATTTATTTATTTATTTATTTTTTCCTTTTGTTGTCCTTGTTTTTTTATTGTTGTTGTAGTTATTATTGTGTTGTTATTAATGTCATTGTTGTTGGATAGGACAGAGAGAAATGGAGAGAGGAGGGGAAGACAGAAAGGGGGACAGAAAGACACCTGCAGATCTGCTTCACCACCTGTGAAGTGACTCCCCTGCAGGTGGGGAGCCAGGAGCTCAAACTGGGATCCTTACACTGGTCCTTGTACTTTATGCCATGTGCGCTTAACCCGCGACACTACCACCTGACTCCCATTAAAAAATATATATTTATATTTTTGCATCAGGGTCATTGCTGGGGCTTGGTGCCTGCATGACTCCACTGTTCTCAGTTGTCATTGACAGCAAGGGACAGAGGGAGATGGAGAGGTAGAAAGGGGGAGAGAGACATCTGTAGTACTGCTCCACCACCTGTGAAGCTTCTGCCTTGCAATGAGAGACTGGGGGCTTGAACTCTAGTTGTTGTTCATGTCACAGTGAGCACTCTACCACCACCAAGCCTCTGTGGCTCATGTATTTTAATCACAGACATAAATATTTCCTTCGGCTATATTCCTATGAGTGGAATTGCTGGGTCATGCATTAACACATATTCAGTTTTGGTGCATACTGCTAAAAAGTTTTCCAAAGTGATTGTTACTCATTCATTTTTAAGATTTATTTCTCCTTTAGTTAATTCATCTAATAATGACTTAACACCTGCTTTTTGCAAGCCATTGTACTAATTGCTGGAGAAAATATAAAGATGGATAAGAACTATTTGCTTATTTTAAAACTGTCAGTAGATATTTATTGCCTGTAGGGTATAATCCAAATGCCTTAGATTGGCACACAAAACACTCAGTATTTTAGTTTCAAATTACTTCACTGGACCACAGTCTAAAGCTCAACTCATTTTCAGGGCCATTAGTTATTAGGAATGAATTGGAAGTTGGGTTAGGGCTGTAGGGCAAGGCAGCTTACACAGTCATCTATGAAGAGCATTTTCTGTGGATTTCATTTGACCACTGCTAGAAGAGAATGTGATCTTACAAAGAACATTATGGTGTCTGAGGACCTGGGTTCCAGCCCGTGGACACCACATAGGTTCACATGCAAAAGGGAAGCTTCACTAGTGGTGAAGTGGTGTTATGCTGTCTTTCCTTTTTCTTTCTATCTTTCACCCTCTGTGTAGAACAAAAGAAAAAAAGAAAGAAAGGATAAAAGACCACTGGAAATGATGGCATCATGCAGGATCAAAGCTCTAACTAAATCCTGATGGGGTAGAAAAAAAGCCACATCAATGTGGCTTCTCTTAAAGAGAAGGTACAAAAAAAGGTCCAAGAAGGATGACAGAGGACCTAGTGGGGGTTGTATTGTTATATGGAAAACTGGGAAATGTTATGCATATACAAACTATTGTATTTACTGTCAAATGTAAAACATTAATTCTCCAATAAAGAAATTTAAAAAAATAGAAGGTAGATATCTGGGTTTGGTTATAAAGTTAAAATGTTATGCTAATCAAATAAAACATAGCTAGAAGCAAGATTTGTATATAGATTGTCAATAGCAAACTGTGTACTAACTTTTGATCTAGAAAAAGTCCTCTATATCCTTGTTATCATGCCTCCCTCACTCTCAACACACAAACCAGGCCCTTCTTTCAAGTCTCTGAGACTCCTGCTTTTCATTTGCTTGATGCTTAAGGAGATCAACTGTCAGTAGGGCTGATGTGGTCGGGGAGCGAGGGTCAGTCCTGCATGCCCTGGTGGAGAGTTTAGCAGGGGTTGGGCCATGCAAAGCTTTGTGAAGGTGTCAAATACTTTGGGTTTTATTCTAGGAAAAATGATAAGGCACTTAAAGATTCTGAGTTGAGAAGTGCCATGATCTGATTTAAGATTTTTAGGCCATAATTTTTGTCTCAGGAAGAATAGATGTGGGATTGAGAGTAAGAGCTTCAAGGTCAGACAGAAGAAACCTTTTTGGGTGAAATTGTTGTAGGTCATAGCCAATGCTAGAATTAGAATATATGTTCTTAGAATATACTTGGAATCTCTGTGAAAGCAGAGCAAACTTCATATACCATGAATTAGAGATGGAGGAAGAAGAATTGAAGTAAGACTATCTCCCTGGTTTAGGCTCCAACATTTTGGTAGATGGTGGTTCTATTTTCTGAGATGAGAAAGGTGTGGTAAAAGGGTGGTCATGTAAGTGGGCTTAGCAGTATGTGTGTGTATGTGACACATTCATCTTGAAGATTTGGCATGAGCTTTGATAAGAATAAAGGATTTGGACAAGGGAAAATTTGAAAGGGTCTAAATATAGAATAAAATATGAGCACAGGGTTGGTGCATCTTGATGTGTATCTGAAGATGGTTGGTATGTCTCAAATGGTTTTGATGTTACCACATGCCCTTTGTTAAAAAAAAAAGCACCTCCCCCCCCTAAAAAAAAAAAAACCAGGACTTGATTTGTGCTAGAAGAAACATAGTTGGGAAGATCTGATTGGTAATTCTTTCCATGCAGTTAAACACAGCAGCCCAAGAGTGAGCAATGGCATAAATTAATAATGTTCAACATGCCACTGAGAAGCAGTCTGACTAACAGGAGTGATTAATAGCTACACACTGCATCTGTGACTTGATTTCAGTAATGTTATGTGGAAAGAAGAGACAGAAATTCCCACTATGTTTTGACAGTGATACCTAGACTTTTGCACATGTTGCCATAATAGGTAAGACCTGTGGTATAGTAAGACTTCAAAATGATAGCATATGTGTATACCCACACTCACCCACCATGTTCCCTGTGCCTTTCAAGGTAAAAAAATACATGTAAAACAGTTATTCTAACTCTTTCTTTTAAAAAATTTTAATTATAAAATGAAAATATTGACAAGATCATAGGATAAAAGGGGTACAATTCCACACAATTCCCACCACCAGAATTCCCTATCCTATCCCCTCCCTTGAAAGCTTTCCTATTCTTCATCCCTCTGGGAGTATGGATCCAGGATCATTATGGGGTGCAGAAGGTGGAAAGTCTGGCTTCTGTAATTGCTTCTCCTCTGAACATGGGCATTAGCAGGTTGATCCATACTCCCAGCCTGTCTCTCTCTTCCCCTAATGGGGAAGGGCTCTGGGGAGGCAGGGCTCCAGGACACATGGTGGAGTTGTCTGCCCAGGTTGGCATCATGTTATCATCTGGCACCTAGTGACTGAAAAAGAGTCAAGACATAAAGCAGAACAAATTGTTGACTAATCATGAACCTAAAGGCAAGAATATTGCAGTTGAAGATTTGGTGTCTCCATTTTGGAAAAATCTAGTAGGTCTATTTTAGGTATATTCCAAAGGGCCCATGACTTTACTAGTTTTTGCCTGAGCCTGACATCTAATATGTAGGTGGACCTAAGTTATTGTCTGGGGCCATGGTGTCATAGTTGGAAAAAGGACTAGAAAGTTGGATCAGGGCAGAAAGTAGCTCCCAAACATGAGAAAAGTATGTAGATATTGTTAACTCTAAACCCCACTGATTTGATCTGGGGCCCATATTCAGCACAGGAGTCTATGTAACCTCTGCATCCCTGTAGGTCTGAGCTAGCACTCTGTGGTCATGGCTAAGAACATTACAGGCTGCACTAGTTTCAGGACCCATCTTCCTTAGATAATAGAGTACGTTGTCCAACCTTCCTTTGGAGAATGGAACATTCCCTACCATTGTGGATCCACATTGAGTGCAAGGTCCTATAGGGGCCCACAAAGAGATCCATTATGTTGTTCCTAATGGAGATGACCAGTGACAGTGGAGAGAGGGATCTGTTAGAGGTCTTGGCCCATTATGTCTGTGTGGGAATCCTTAGGGCCCCAGGTAATGGGGTGGCCTGGTAGTGACCAAATAGTCATCATTAAGGCATGTTAGTCCCTCCCCCTTATTCAGCTTTTGTAGTCCTTACTTAGTGTGGCACAGTTAGCTTTGGAGTGATTGAGGAACCTGTAATAGGGGGTAGGTGAGGAGGGTATCTAGGTCTAAGTAGAAACTATTTGATTAGGTACTTTATGGTGTCTTTTTAAAAGGTCTTTCTACTTGCTTGCTTCATTTCTTGACTCACTGCAAACTTGTGCACTTTTGCTTTAAAGTATATATTTCCCCCTAACTTATGGATTCATGTGTACATATGCCCTATCTCATGGGACCTGGTCTATATCTAGGTTTTAAGGTTTTGTTCAGAAGTGCACCATCCAAAATGGAATTAAGGTGTCCTATGAGGTAGGAAAGTTCTCACCAGTGTAATGGAGCTGAAGGGCTGACATTCCATGCCTGACATCTCTGGAAAAAGAAGTGAAAGACTTGAATACTGAAAACTATGAGTCACTATTCAAAAAAAAGTTATTACAGCTCTTATTTGGATATGATACATGACAGAATAAAAACTTAGTATAGACTAATAGAGTCAAGAGATTCAGACTATACTATCATCTCAGCCCCAGTGAGTAATCTCTATGCAAATTGACAGAACCTTTAGGCATCAATCATTCTTACAGAAAATGGTAAATATTAACTTTATACCAAGGAATGTGAAAGCATAGGGGATACTCATAATTCTCTTGGTTTCTTCTTTCATGAAACTTACAAGTCTAGTTGACTAGTGATATACAAATATCTCCATTTGCTCAATGAATTTAGCAAACTAGGTAATCTTGCTCTCTTTCAAAGCCCTCTTTATTTCAAAACATTCTAATGTTAAAAATAGATATTAATTGTCAGCCAGGTAACTCATCTGAGAAGGTACCTGCTCTGTCATGTCTATGACCTAGGTTCAAGTCTGCCTCCCAATGTGCTATGGTGTATTTCCCCTCTTTGTCTCTCTTTCTATATGAAGGAAATCAGCTCAGAGTGATAAAGTCCTGGCCAAAAAAAAAAAAAAAAGTAGGCATTTGCATTTATAAACTTTCCCTAAAAGTTTTTATTTGTCTGAGATTAATTGATGATTTTTCTGATTGCAAGAGCAATGTTTTCTTCTTATAGAACTTCAAACATGATCAAAATGTAACATGTAATAAACAAGATTCCTAATTACAAGTAGGGAGAAATTGAAGTAATTTCTCTATTCAAGCAGTTTTATGATCACTGTTTTATCTACATGTAAACATTTGCCAAGTCACAATGTGTCTGCAGGATGCTATTGGCTGACAATGGTCATTACATAGTTGTTAGTATTTACTTAGACCATCAGGTTTGCAGTGGAGTTGACAGCAGCCTGTGCTAATGATGAAAATAATGCATTTTTATCTTAATACATTCTATATCAACAATCTTTTTCATTGCAAAGAAGATAGCACCATGGAAACACAGCTATAAACAGTTTAGATATAAAAAAATGATTAAACAAGATTTTGAATGTTGAGAAATTCTAGAATGACTAGCTTGTTCTCATTGATACACCTTCAAAGGTAAGGTTTGATTTTCATATCTAAACATGTATAATATGGTGTTTTAAAAAATTATAGATAAAATTTTAGATCATATTGTGGGATTTGTCCTCAGAATGCAATTTTGGTTTAATAGAATAAAAGAAAAAGCTTCATCAGCTTCATTACTCGGGTGAGACCTTTCCTTTCATAGTATACTCTAATTCCATCTCAGGTGGTTCACTTTCTAACAAAGTCCCAAAACCTAGATATACACCAGTTTCTGTGTGAGAGAGCATATGTTCACAAGTATCCACAAACAACTGCAAAATATATACATACCTGAAAGCAGAAGTACACTAGAGTTTGCAGTGAGTATCCCCCTAGCACTTCCTCTCCACTATTCCAAGCTTTGGGTCCATGATTGCTCAACAATTTGTTTGGCTTCGTATGATAACTCTCTTTTCAGTCACCAGGTTCCAGATGTCATCAGGATGCCGGCCAGGCTTCCCTGGACTGAAGACCCTACCAATGTATCCTGGAGCTCCGCTTCCCCAGAGACCCACCCTACTAGGGAAAGAGAGGCAGACTGGGAGTATGGACGGACCAGTCAATGCCAGTGTTCAGCGGGGAAGCAATTACAGAAGCCAGACCTTCCACCTTCTGCAACCCACAATGACCCTGGGTCCATGCTCCCAGAGGGATAGAGAATGGGAAAGCTATCAGGGGAGGGGGTGGGATATGGAGATTGGGTGGTGGGAATTGAGTGGAATTGTACCCCTCCTACCCTATGGTTTTGTTAATTAATCCTTTCTTAAATAAAAAAAAGAAAAAAAGAAAAAAGAAAAAGGGGAGTCAGGCAGCAGCACAGTGGGTTAAGCGCATATGGTGCAAAGTGCAAAGGATTCCAGTTCGAGCCCCTGCATCCCCACCTGCAGGGGAGTCACTTCACAGGTGGTGAAGCAGGTCTGCAGGTGTCTTTCTTTCCCCCTCTCTGTCTTCCCCTCCTCTCTCCATTTCTCTCTGTCCTATCCAACAATGACATCAATAACAACAATAATGATAACTACAACAATAAAACAACAAAGGCAACAAAAGGAAATAAATAAATAGAAAAATATTAAAAAAGAATAAAGGAGTACTAGCATTTCAGTACCTATTATAGAATAAACATTTGAGAATTCACTGATACAATTTCTCAGCAAACTATAAATAGAAAGGAATGTTTTATGTATATATGTATATTATTAGCGATTTAATAATGGTTTACAAAATTACAAAGTTCCTCACCATTCCTACCACCAGAGTTCTGTGTCCCCATTCCCTCCATTGGACGCTGAAATGGTTCTCCTAGGGTCACAGATACGAGTTGACTATTATTTCTATATTACCTATCTATTTATCTATCTATATTTTTGTTGATACTTTTCCCCCATGGTCCTGCCTATTCTTCCTTTCTAAGTCACACTTAAAACTATTACTACTGCTTAATATCTTTCCTTTTTTTTTTTTTTTTCTCTTTTCTCTCTCTGGGTGCTGATGGAATTGAGTTTCAGAGCCCTGTAGTCATCTTCCCCAAGCAGTTTTCCCCTTATGGAAATATGTATCAAAATTCTAGAAAAAAGTTTTTACTTTAATATAGAACATCTACAAAATCCCTATAGTTAACAATATACTTATTGGTACAATATGAATACATTTCCACTAAGGTTCACTATGAGACCAAAGCTGCCTGCTCTCACCATTTTCACTTAGTTCAGTAGCACTGGCAACTCTAGCTATGGCAGTGAGGCAAGGGAAGTAAATACATACCATAAATATCAAAGAGGAAGAAGCAGAACTGCAGTTATGTACAGTTGGCATATTTGTTTTTGTAGACAACCTCATGGAATCTATAAAATATTTCCAAAGTTAATAAATACAAACGGAGTTTACAAAATAGAAAAGCAATATATAGGGGCTAGGTGGTGGTGCACCTGGTTAAGTGCACACATTACAGTGCATGAGGATGCAGCTTCAAGTCCCTGGTCCTCAATTGTAGAGGGAAAGCTTCACAAGTGGTGAAACAGTGCTGCAGGTGTCTCTTTGTCTCTCTCCTTCACTTTTTCTCTGCCTCTCTGTCTCCTCCACCCCTCTCAGTTTCTTTCTGTCCCTATCCAATAAACAAACAAATAAATAAATAATATTAAAAAAAGAAAATCAATATACAGGCTGCAGAGATATCTCACCAAATAGAGTGTATGTCATGAAAATAATCCAGATTTGAGATTCAGTACCCCACAAAATGCATGGAACCAGGGGAAACTCCAGTGCTTATATCCCCTCTCCTCCTCCACACTCTTCTCTAAAAAATGTCAGCTTGGGAGAGGTGAAACTGAGTATGTATAAAGCCATGATTTTGAAAAAAGAAAATGACTAATGCACAAAAATCAAATATATGCTCCCCTAGCAAGAGCAAGCAATTAGGAAGGAGAAAATATAAATTTGGCTTGAAGTAGTGTAAAAATTATTTATTTATTTTTTGCCCCCAGTGTTATCACTGGGGCTTGGTTCCTACACTACAAACCCACTGCTTTTGGAGGCCATTTCCCCCTATTTTTGTTGCCCTTGTTGTTGTTGGATAGGACAGAGAGAATCAAGAGGGGCCAGGTGATGGTGCACCTGGTTAAACACATGTTACAGTGCACAAGGACCTGGGTTCGCGTCCCTGGCCCCCACCTGCAGGGGGAAAGCTTCACAAGTGGTGAAGCAGGGCTGCAGGTATCTCTCTGTCTCTCTTTTACCCCTTTCCCTCTTGATTTTTGGCTGTCTCTATCCAAATAAATAAATAAGGATAATTAAAAAAAAGAATTATAAAAAAGAAATCAAGAGAGGAGAGGAAGACAGAGAGGGGTAGAGAAAGACAGAAACCTGCAGACCTGCTTCACTGCTTGTGAGTCCACCCCCTCTCCAGGTGGGGACCCCAGGGTCTCCAACTGGGCCTTGAGCTTTGCACCATGTGCGTTTAACCCTCTGGGCTACTGCCCAGCCCCAAAAAGCATATTTTAGAAAAAACCTAACAAAGATGTTTTAAAAAGTAAGAAACATTGTTATGAGAAATTAAACTAAAAGAATTGGTGAACTAAACTGCATTCAATGACAAGATGACTCAATACAAGTAAAATGTCAATTACCCTGAAATCATTTTAATTTTATTCAATCCAAAACAAAACCACAGAAGGCTTTTTATTATTCTGGTAGAAACTGACAAGACAGGTATGACACTTATATGAAAATACAAAGGTCAAAAATACACAAAACGTTTAGAAAATAATAGAACTGGAGGACTTCTACTACCTGATTTCAACCATGACTATAAAATTACAGTAATAAAATCAGTTTGATATTGACATAATAATTGACAAATTGATAAATGAAGTAAAACGGGGAATATACATTTATGAAATTACTTGATCTTCATAAAGCAGCACAATTAAAAAAGGAATGCAACAGTTTTCAGCCCATTATACTCTTTAAAAACCCCCATAATTTCTACCTCATAGAATAAACAAATATAATTCAAGATCTTTCTAAGAAATTAAATATAAATATAAAAGCTATGATCACAAGCTTTTAAAGGAAACAGACACTGATTTTATAAGCAGGTCATAGAAAAAATTAACAAAAGGAAAAAGGCATTCAGAATTTATCAAAATTAAAACTCCTGTTCATCAACGCTCAGAAAAGTGAAATTGTTATACTTCAAAAGGAAGAAAGTACTGTCAAGATATACACTTAACAGGACTGGTTTCAGGGTATATAAATACATTCTAATAATAGAAAAATAGCTTCTTTAAATTGGACAAAACATTTGACTGGTCACCTCACTAAAGAATATGGATAAGAGGACAATAGACACATAACAAATGGACAAATAACTAGTCATCAGGGGAATACAAACCAAAACTATCATGAAATACCACTTTAAATTTATCAGAAGAGCTAAAATTAGAAAGACTGACAATGTGCTATATTAGTAAGGTAAATCAACCTGAACCCTCTTGTATTGTTGGCAGAAAGATACAATGATGTGATGTTTTTGTAAAGGGCTGGCAATTTCTTATATAATTAAAAATACAACTCTATAATCCAGTGACCACACTTCTAAATGCTGTCCCACAACTGATGAAAAATATATGTTACAAAAACTGGTGAATTAGCTCGCTTGGAGAGTGTGCTGCTTTGCTATATGTGCAACCCAAGTTCTAGTTCAGTTCCCATTGAACTGAAGAAAGTGTGAGTGGTATGATCTCTTTCTCTATCTCTATATCTATATCTACATCAACATCAACATCAACATCCACATCTATCTAACACTATCTATATATGTATCATCTCTGTCTGTCTGTCTGTCTATTTAATCTTCACAGGAATACTTGTATGTGAGTGCTTACAGAAGCTTTATTCAGTCATAATGAAAAACAGCCCAATTGTCAGTCAGTAGCATGGTATATTCACTGGTATATTCATTCAGTGTTACATTACTTAGCCACAAAGGGGATTAAACTCCCAACATATGTAGCAACACTGATGAATCTCAAAAGCTGAGTGCAATACAACTGACATAAAAAGTGTGTGGACTGTAAGATAATTCAGATGCTATTCTAGGACCAACAAAAATAATCTGCCTTAGGGGAAAGAAATCACAATAGTGGTCACCTTTTGGGGAATTAAGGGGAGAACTTTTTCTCTGGGAGTGAGTGTGATGTTCTATAGCTTGGTAAGGATTTGGGTTACACAGATGTACTCATTTCTTAAAAAAATTCCCTGGGGGCCTGGTGGTGATACACTGGGTAAAGTGTACATACTATCTCGCTTAAGGACTTGATTTTAAGCCCTGTTCCCCACCTGCCATTTCATGTTAGGTGGAACAGTGCTTCAAGTGTCGTTCTTTCCCTCAATCTCACCTTCTTTTCTCAATTTCTTTCTGTTGTATCAAATGGAGAAGAAGGAAAAGGAGGAGGAGAAGAAGAATGGCCACAATGGAGCAGTGAGGTCATGATGCAGGCCTCAGGCCCTTGCAATGAATAAATCTAATGGCAATAAAAAATAAGTTTATATAGGTAGAGTTAGATAGAAAAGAAATTGAGTTAGACAGATGTGGATGTTGATGTCGATGTAGATATAGAGATAGAGATAGAGATAGAGATACAGACCATACCACTCACACTTTCTTCAATTCAGTGGGAACTGAACTAGAACTTGGTTTGCACATATAGCAAAGCACCACATTCTTCAAGCGAGCTAACTCACCAGTTTTTGTAACACATATTTTTCATCAGTTGTGAGACAGCATTTAGAAGTGTGGCCACTGGGGAGTCAGGCACAGCAGGTTAAGTGCAGGTGGCGCAAAGCGCAAAGACCGGCATAAGGATCCCAGTTCGAATTCCCGGCTCCCCATCTGCAAGGGAGTCACTTCACAAGCGGTGAAGCAGGTCTGCAGGTGTCTATCTTTCTCTCCCCTCTTTTTCTTCCCCTCCTCTCTTGATTTCTCTCTGTCCTATCCAATAATGATGACAACAAAAATAACAACAACAATAAAAACAAGGGCAACAAAAGGGAATAAATAAATAAATATTGAAAAAAAAAGAAGTGAGGCCACTGGATTTTTAGTTATATAAGAAATTTCCAGCCCTTTACAAAAATATTACATCATTTTATATTTCTGCCAACAACACAAGAGGGTTCAAGTGGATTTACCTTACTAATATAGCACATTGTCAGTCTTTCTTTACAATAACAATCATCCAAAGTATCTAAAGTCAACCAATGACTTGCCATTATGCTCACTCTGTCAAGGATCTGCGTAAGGATCCCAGTTCATGTTCTGGCTCCTCACCTGCAGGAGGATTGCTTCAAAAGGGGTGAAGCAGGTTTCTTTCAGTTGTCTTTCTCTCCTTCTATCTAACTCCCTTCCTCACTTAATTTCTCTGTCCTATCCTATACCAAAAAAAAAAAAAAAAAGGAAAAAATGACCTCCAGGAGTAGCTGATTCACAGTAAAGGCAATGATCCTTAGTGATATCTCTGAAGTAAAAAAAATTTAAAAAGGAATAAAAATAAAAATTAAAAAAAATCATGGTAAATAGTTAAGATCTATGTGTTTCATTGTAATGCAAGTTTTATATGCACACAAAGAAACTGCTAACAAATGCTGAACTCTAAATAATGAAATCCATGCTGAACCATTGGAGGTGGGAATCCATGTTATCTCCTGTGTAACCTCACATAGCCCTAAAACAGGGATTGCTGGATGGACAGCTAAATGACAGAGCGAGCATAGTGGCAAGTCAGTGGCTGACTTCAGATACTTTGGATCACTGTTGTTGTTGTTATTATTATTATTATTATTATTATTATTATTATTAATCTTTTTCAGATGCCCATGATAAAATGTTGACCATCCAGCACTCTAAGTTACTTTCTGAAAGCAAAAACCTTCCTGAGCTATTTTCTGGGTGACTTTCTGTCCCAGTCTCTGAGGACTGTTAGAAGGATGCATGGCTTTTGTATGTGGCTGAGTGCTCTGCAGATTCACAGTATCTCGCCCCCACTCGCTCCCCCCTCTTTCCTCCCACAGCTTTGATGACCACATAAAATAACCAAACAGCAGACACTGCCTGCACTTTACAGAACATCGCTTTAAAAACTCCCCGATTACATATTTACTTCAACCCCATAAGAAAGTAGCCTATAGGTCTGTAATGAGGGCTGTTTGAAAATCAAGTGTTCAGCAAATTTGGCCAGTGAGTACTTGGGGAGTTCCAAGCTCAGAATTACCTACTATTACAACGTGCACAGCAGGAGATGCCCCTTTGCCTGCTGTAGTCATCTGGAAAATTTCTCTGACCACATCCAGGGGCCTGAGTAGGTGTCCAGTGTCTGTGTCCTCCTCAGGAGCCTATGTTCCCCACCCCCAGCTCCACCTGCAGGAGAGAAGCTTCATGTGCTATGGTAGAGTGTTGCAGGTGTCTCTCCTTTCTTTCCTCTCCTTCCCCCCACCCCCGACCCCATCAAAGAGAAAAAAGGAAAACATGGTAGGAGTGGAGGAATCATCCTACAAGCACCAAGCCCCAGTGATATCTCTGGTGGCAAATAAATAAATAAAATGACGTTTGTTCACTGGCATCTTTCCCATTCTATAGATAGGCACACTGAGATTTCAGGAGATTATTTCCAAATTGCCCAGTACCCTGCACCTAACTGAGTTAGGATTCCAGCTCATGTCTGTACTCTTTCTGCTTGATGACCTGGGCCTCATCTCTGCAAAATCAGCTCCACTGTCCTAACAGAACCCGTGTAAGCATCCTGATATATACAAGGAGGATGGGACTCAGCAGGCAGAATACAGTACTTGCATAACTGAGACTCCTGGTTCAATTCCCACATCCCCATTGATGTATGTAGTAGAGGGGAGCTCCAGCTTCTCTCTCGTATATGAAACTTTCTACCTCACACACATCTCATCTTTGTAAAGACATACATACATACATCTGTCATAAATGAAAATGTGAGAGTGAGTTCTTAATGGATGTTATTTGGTAATAATGGCAGGTTAACAGGCAAAGAAGAAGAAAACATATACTACATAGAGTCCTGCTCAGAGAAGCTGCTGGACTAATCAGCCCACAACCATTGTGACTTTATGCTAGCTACAGTTCAGGTCATGGTGCAGGTTGGTGAGGTTTGCTTTCAAACAGTACTTGCTCTTAATCCTTCTCTGAGGATAACTATCCTATTTCTAGATTATGTTTAGGGGCTCTTTAGATTGCCACACTGTTTCTCTCCATTTTGCACCAAATAAAAGAGGACAAAACAAAACACCATTTCTCTCAGTGTGTCCTTAAATGCCAAGTTGAGCTCTGTGCAGATTTTTATGGGTGTTATAAACCCTCCACCTTGTGCTCACAACAGTGGCGGGGCCCTGGCGCGGCTGCACAAACACCACTGCCACAATAAAGCACGTCTGCTTTGATATTATATTGTAGCCAAAGCATTAAATACACATTAAAAGGGTGTTTTAAGGCTCTTTTCAGTAAGTGGCAGATGTTATGAATAATAACCCACAAAATCCTTCTGAATTCTAAAAAGGTGTGTTCCATAAAGCTTTCACATAAATCTTTAATAGAGCTGAAACACATTGAACGGTGATTACAGGAAATCTCTAATTGTATTAAGCTATTAGACATAACTGAGCAGGATTGGTAGCCTCAGGAAAAAAAATAAAAATAAAATAAAGCAAGCAAATGAACACATCATGGGTGGGAAGGATTTCCTATTTAATCCTTCTGTTGGTTTTCACTGAAGTGAGCCTGGCAAGTCTGTGTAACACACACAGACGCACAGTATAAAAGCCAAACTGCCACAGCTCACTGAAATTTATGGAAATGAATATGCATTCTTTTATATGAAAAATAGGCAACATCTGTGTTCCATTTAAACAACCTGATTTAGTGCAGTCACCAAAAGATAAAGAGCAGAGTGGAGGGGAAGGATGACCTCATCTCCCTTCTACTCCTTGGAGTACCTAGAAAAACAAATAAAATAAAATATAGGTTACAGGCAAACTAAACAGCATTTGAAAATATTGTCCCACAGGCTTCTGGCTTCCCAGGAAGCAAAGGTGTTTAAGGAGAGACAAGAACCAGCTGCAATAAACCCTGGCTCAATAAAACTTAATTAACCCCTTGAGGCCTTTGAAAAAAAGCTTATCAGCAGAGAGTAAGCAAGATAGCCCAATGCTTACCAGCAAGGGGTTAACCCAGCCTTTGCAAAGGAGAAAAAGTCAGGGCTATAACCCTATATGTCCTCTTGTATGTGCCATATTTGGCTATGTGTGGCCCTCACCTAACACCCGGGAAGTTAACTTCAGCTCAGTGGTTCAAGACACTTTTGAATAATCCCATCCTCACTCCTATCTACCATGGCAAAGGCTCTCTCACCCTCTACTGGAATATTCCAGTGCCAGGGAGTTCACTGTCTCTCTTGGGATCTAATCCCACCCCTGGAACAATGTGAGAGCCAGAAGTAGTATTTCCTCATTCTTATCTCCTTATGACTAGCAGATTTACTTCTGTAAATACCTAAGCATGCTGTTTTGGGGGTGTGTGGGGTGGGAGGTAGAGAGTGGATTGAGGATGAATCAAAGCAATTCCAAGAAAAATACCAAGTGCTTTTTTGCCTATTGTATGTCTGTATTGTTGTTTCTTTCTTGTTTAAACACGTTTACTTTTATATATATATTGTATTTATTTATTGGCTAGAGCCAAAGATAAATTGAGACGGATGGGGAGATATAAAGGAGAGAGAGAGAGAGAGAGAGAGAGAGAGAGAGATTGAGAGAGAGAGACCTATAGTACTAATTCATTGCTTGTGAAGTCCCTGTAGATGGGGAGGACTGGTGGCATGAACCTGCATCTGAATATTGTAATGTGTACGCTCTATCAAGTATACCACTGCCTTCCTCCTGTCTATTTATTCAGACAGAAACTCCTGTTTTTAAATAGATGTTAAATTAATTCAGTATTGGGCAGGGGTAGATAGCATAATGGTTATGCAAAGAGTCTCTCAAGCCAGAGGCTCCAAAGTCCCAGGTTCAGTCCCCTGCACCACCCTATACCAGAGCTGAGCAGTGCCCTGGTAAAATAAATAAATAAATAAATAAGTCAACATTAAGAGTTTTCAGTCTCATGAGAGAGAGAGACTTGTATGTACACAAATAGTATTAGGTAGAAAGTATTAACAGCCTTAGCAGCTAAGGCATGAGAGAAGTAAAAAAATAATGAGCCCTAGTGGGCCACGTGGTAGTGCAGCAGGTTAAATGCACATGGCATGAAGCACAAGGATTGGCTTGAGCATCCGGTTCCGAGTCCTGGGCTCCTCACCTGTAGGGAAGTCGCCTCACAAGCAGTGAAGCAGGTCTTCAGGTGTCTATATTTCTCTCCCCCTCTCTGTCTTCCCCTCCTCTTTCCATTTCTCTATCCTATCGAACAACAATAGCAGTAACAACAATAACAACAACAAGGGCAACAAAAATGGCAGCAGTGGATTTGAAATGCAGGCACCAAGCCCCAGCAATAACCCTGGAGGAAAAAAAAAAAGATGAACCCTGACATAGAATTAGAGAGGGCTTCCTAGGAGAGGTGGGTCTTAATTTTCACTTAGTCTCCCTATGGGGTGTCCTGGGTAACTTAAGGGAGACACAGGTTGTGTCTGTGGCTTTGTGCCTTCTGCCATTCTTTTATCCAATTATTGATATTTTAAGCATATATTTATGCATTATTGAGAGAGATAGGAAGAAAGAGACAGACAACCAGAGCAACACTACGGTACATGAACTATCAAGGATTGAACTTGGCACCTTATGCTTGAGAGTCTAGCACTTTATCCACTGTACCACCTCCGAGACCATCAATTCTTTTCTTTTTATTATGCCAAGAAGAAAGTGTTGGCTAGTCTTAACTTTATCTTTAACTATATTTTTAAGTCCAGAGCCCTTAGCAGAAAATATGTGAAATGTTCTAAGTGCTTTTCTTTTCTTTACATTGATTTTAAAGCAAATGGCATTCATTTTCTGAGGCCAGGTGGTGGTGCACCCAGCTAAGCTGATACATATAACAGGACCTGGGCTTGAGCCTCCAATCCCCACCTTCAGGGGAGACACTTCGTGAATGGTGAAGCAGGTCTGCAGGTGTGTCTCTTTATCTCTTCCTCTCTATCTTCTCCTTGCCTTTCAATTTCTCTCTGTCCTATCAACTAAAACAGAAAAGAAAAGAGGGAAAAAATGGCTGCGAAAGTGGAGATCCCTAGTATTGACAATGAACACCAATATCCTGGTGGGAAAAGAAAAACAAAACTAAAAACAATCAAAGTAATCCAAAACAAAACAAGACATTCGTTGTTTTCTATTTATGGAAATATTACTAAACATTTCTCAAAACTAAATTCTTAAGTTTAAAAAATGGTGAATGAATTTGAAAAGAAGTATGGAGTAGCACAGGTGTTGGATGACAAAAGGTGAGTGTGGTGTACACTTGACTGTGTCATCAAGTTTGTAGAGTATGCCAGGTAACTTTGGAAAAGATGGTAGAACAGCGCTCCTTCTCTCCCTGACCTCACTTCTTCAAAGAGCTGCTGGCTTTGGAGGCTGCTACAGGGATGGGCTGGATTTCTGCCTCCAGGCCCCTCCCTTCTCAGCCTGCCCCAAGGAGTGTATGAGAATCCACAGCTTCCAGAGCAGGAGCATCAAAGGTTTACAGCCTAGCTGCTGGAGGGCACCCATCTCAGGGCAATAAAAGTGAGCTAATATTATCCTGCAGTGCAGGTTCTCAGAAGATCTGCAGGTCTCAGCACACTTGGGCAGATCCGGAAGTGGAGGTGTGGGCAGGGCGGGGCCCACTGAGTCACCTCAGCCTCTCTCAATGCACTCGGGATCCCTGGGATGCCCTGGTGGTGTCTGCTGTTTGGCCAGGGCCAAAAAGAAGTGCCTCTGGTTACTCAGCCTTATTTCTGTCGCTGCCACTGACTCACTTTGCTTTTGGGCCAGCTACTTGCCTTCTCTGTTCCCAAATTGCCTTGGGCAGGAGGGACACTTTGAAAGCAGTAATTAGCTGGGACACAGTGATAGACTCAGTGGAGGAGTGCCCACTCAGCTTCCCCTACAGCTCAGAAATGGGTTATTTCCAGGATCAGAAAGAAGCGTTTCCAGACTGTAATTCCACAGTAGAAAGCTTGGCTGGCTGAGTCTCTTCCATCTCTGTGGCTGCCAAATCTTTCAGCATACTAAGTGACAACTTAACTGTTTTAGAGCCTGGAGGAACCTCCTTTCTTTTGTTCTGAGTCTCAGCTTTTCAGCACTAAAGTCTAATCCTATCTTTCTTCTCTTGACTCTGCTAGGCCAGCAAAGTCTCTGTAAGTCCTGCCATCATTGTTCAGGAAGGGCGAGGAAAGCTCTTACTGTCAGTGTTCTCCTGGGCCCAAACCTGCAGTTCTGGTGCAAATTGTTTTACCATATCATTATTTAGGACAACTGCTAGTGGAGCTTTTGAACCCTTGTTACATTTTGGATATTTGTACCAAAGATGTTTCATAGCAGGTCCTGGTAATTCTATGGGTCCATTTTGTAGTAAAGAAAAATTTGTTTTTGTAAGGGACTCAGTCTTTATCAAACACAAAGACCCCAGCAGATTGAGTAGCCTGCCTTTCTGTCCTGGTGTCATTTTTTAAGATGAGGCAAGGAAAAATGTTATCTG
Source organism: Erinaceus europaeus (assembly GCF_950295315.1). NCBI lineage: Eukaryota > Metazoa > Chordata > Mammalia > Eulipotyphla > Erinaceidae > Erinaceus > Erinaceus europaeus. Next base: position 161,502,255 of record NC_080163.1, read on the forward strand.
AGAATGATTGAATCATACATATTTGATCCTTTACAAGCCATCTCTTGGTGTAGGGATTTACATTACTTTTTCATATAGCTATTTATTTATTTATTTATTTTGCCTCCAGGGTTACCTTTGGGCCTTGGTGCTGGCACTATGATATCAACTGCTCCTGGCAGCCACTTTCACTCCCATTTTGTTGAATAGGACAGAGAGAAATTGAGAGGAGAGGGAGAGATAGAAGGAGAAAGAAAGACAACTGCAGTCCTGCTTCATTGCTTGTGAAGCTCCCTAGCTTCAGGTGGGGAGGGGTCTTGAACCCAGGTCTTTGTGCATAGTACTATGTGCCCAGAACCGGGTGCACCAGGGCCCATCCCCCTGATAATTATCTCTCTTTGGATGGGCAGTTACCTTTCCCATCAAAGTCCTAGTTTCCAAGCCTGCAAAAGAGTTCACCCGCTTTGCCATGCATGAGCTAGGTTTCAGCCTAGCCCTAATGCATTGGAGGAAGCATCAGTGCAAACCTGTTTTTCTCTGGAAAAATTGACCTAGAGTTGTGAAGCCCCATCCATGACAAAAAAGAAACAACTTTAGTTTCCTGCTTTGTAGGTTAAATAAGCAGAGTTCAGGGAGTATAAATTAAAGGCATCTCAGAGGTTCTACACTGTCCTTTCCTTTCATGTGTTGCCAGCTTTCTCTATGGTTTTGGAAGAAAAGCCATGATTACACATTTGCAGAGAGGCAAATCAGCTTGTGTTACCAGTGGTGCTGAGTTGGTGAGGAGGTGGTTATCTCTGGGAGGATGCAGGGACTGTCCCTCTCCATTCACCCAGCTACTCAGAGGCACTTCTTCCTTTTTTTTTTTTTAATTTATTTATAAATAGGAAGCACTGACAAAACCATAGGATAAAAGGAGTACAACTCCACAAAATTCCCACTAACAGAACAGCATATCCATCCCCTCCTCTGATAGCTTTCCTATTCTTTAACCCTCTGGGATTATGGGACCCAAGGTCATTGTGGGATGCAGAAGGTGGAAGGTCTGGCTTCTGTAATTGCTTCCCCGCTGAACATGGGTGTTGACAGATCGACCCATACTCCCAGCCTGACTCAAAGGCACTTCTGAGTCACACTAGTGGAGTTTGTACATGATTTCCATTCACTTGCTCATGTAGTCATTGGCCCATCATGGACAATGCTGTGATCTTTGGAGTTCTCCAAGAGAACCACAGAGATAGTAGAACAAACAGAGTAGCAGCAGCTGCTTCCCCCCAAACACCATGCCCTCTGATCCTCCTGAGGCATCCTGAATGGTTCACACCTGCTTAGTTGAAAGACCAGGAAAAGATAAGCTCAGTTAGAGGATGTGACATAATAAGAATGTGGAGAAGGAAGGTACCATCTTCTTTGGATTGGCTCATCTTTTCTGCCTCTCACCAGCCTGATCTGTGAACTGGTTGAGTTCATCACACCTCCCTCCCGGTTTCTCAAGGGAATCACTGAGATGTGTGTGCAAGTACTTAGTAAATTGTTAGGTGGTCTATGGAGAGGGAAGGAATTTTGTTCTCTTCATGGTGGGAAGGACTTGCTGGCTGGGGTTTCACCAGCCCCGGAGCTCTCTGAGTGGTTTTGCCTTAGTTGGTCTCATGCCAACACATGAAAAACAATGTGAGCTGGGAAACTAATAACCAGATCAAAAACAACAGGCATGAGAAGGGAAGCCAGCCTGGGAAATGTGTTATGAGCTGATCAGAAAGGAGAAAAGAAATAAAGTCATTAGCTTAATTAAGGGGCAGGAGGGAATGGTGAAACACATCCCCAGCAAAACCAAATGAAGTACTTAGAAGATATTAAAAATGCATTTGAACTCCACTGGTGCTGCAATTCTAATAACATTTTCTAGGGCTGCAGTCAGCTATCAAGATAGTCTGAGATCAAGGAAAGGTGCCATTTCTCACTGTCTCAGGTGCCTGTTACTCTGAAACCACCTCCTAGCAAAATCTTATGCTTTCGTATTCCTTGTTTTGATTATCTAGCCACAGTCTCTCTGTAGGCTCTCTTGGTCAGCATAATACTAGAATAAAAACTCGTCTTGACAAATATGGCTGGTATTTATTGCTATATTCTTGGGATCTTGATTTCTTTTTTAAATTTACATCCCCACTTTGAAGAGAATAGGGAGGATTTAACATGCCCATATTCTCGATAATTCTAATAAACTCTTTATCTGATTTTTGCCATATAATTCAGTTTTAAAACATTTTTATGATCACATTAATATGTAGAAATAGTTGTAGTATTACTCCTGAGAGTGATGTAAGCAAAAACAGAGAGCTAGCATTTATTGAGCACTTACTATGGGCCAAGCACTGGTTTAAGCACATAATGCACATTAATTCATTAAACATTCCTTTTGAGCAATGTTTTTTAGTACTTAAACCACTGTCAGGAAAGTGATATTTTCATTATTGTCCTCTTATTAAATATGTAAGAAAATGAAATGACGTGACATTATTGTAAGCTAGTGAAAATGGAATCAAGGTAGACTTAATACCTATCAGACATCTAATTCTGCAGTGATTGAAACAGATAAAATGGTCAAGAGGTGGCTCACCCAGTACAATGACCACATTGTCATGTGTGAGGACCTTGGTTTCAAATCCTTGGTCCCCACCTGTCCAAGAAAATCTTCATGGGTAGTGGAACAGCATTGCAGGTGTTTTTTTTTCCTTCTCTCTCCCTCTTTTTCTCTCTTCCTCTTTATTTCTCTCTGTCCCTCATGCTCTATCAGAAAGAAAGAAAAAGGGGGAAATATCTATCAGTTACTGTGGACAAAACAGGTATTGGTGACAAAAACAAAACCAATCAAACAAAACAACAACAACAGAATAGTTGATAAAAAGATCATTAAAAAACCAATGCTCCTATATTTGTGTGATCTATCATCAAAGTGATCCCCAAAGGTAATCCTGAGTCCATTCACTCCTGTTCACATCTATGGAATCATCCCAGTTTTGATGTGACAACTCATAGTGTGACAAACTTGGGCCTTAAAGCAAGGACTTGATTTGAGTGTTCTGGTAAGGAACTCAAGGCACAGAAGTCTCCTGAGAAGTGAAGGCATCAAGCATAGGCACAAGAGAAGGGAATAAAGTCTCAAAATCTGTCTAAACCTGGATGAAATTCCCAAAGTGAATTTAGGACCTTGAGATCCAGGGAGTTAAGCCATGAATGGAGTCTGAAACTCAAGTGATGGTTGTTGGATGTTGCTTTTTGGTCTTCATCCCATAACCCCACCCTACACTTCGTCAGTTTCTCTTTCAGAAGGGAACCCTTAGAAATAATAGGCTATTATCCTACTTCAGCAACTGGAGTGCAGGCTGTTTCTCATTGTGGGTATCTCCCACAGAACCTTGGGACTCATACTGGGCCATGCTCTTGAATCATGCCCCTCAATCCAGCTGATGCCTGAAAGATGGAAGTCTTTTTTTTTTTTAAGTTTCTACATATAATGTATTTAACATCAACAAGCCTTCAGGAGAAGCAGTGAAGGGTACTGTAAACTTTTTGAAGTTAATAATGGCCATCTATTAAAATATTACTAATTCAGCCCTTCAGAAAAAATACTTTTACATTTTAAACTTAATTTTGTAAAATATTAATATAAAGTTATAAGAAATTAACCTATTGCAAAGATCTAAGAGACTTTATTTTATTTTAAAAATTTTATTGGGGGATTAATGTTTTATGGTAAACAGTAAATACAGTTGTTGGTACATGTGTAAAATTCCTCAGTTTTCTGCAAAACACTCTCATTCCCAGCCTAGGTCCTCTTCCACCATCATGCATCAGAACTTAAAACACCCCCTCCCCACCCTCCAGAGTCCTTTACTTTGATGCAACTCAACAAACCCAGTCTAAGTCCTGTGTTGTTTCCTCTATTCTTATTTCTTAACGTCTATCTATGAATCAGATCACCCTATATTCATCTTTCTAGCTCATCAAATTTTGCATGATTCTTTCCAGTTCTATTTAAGATGAGGTGAAGAAGGTGAATTCATTATTTTTAATAGCTGAGTAATATTTCATTGTGCATATATACCACAACTTTCTTAAGCAGACATCTGATGATGGACACCTAGATTGTGGTTTTGGCTATTACAAATTATGTTACTGTGAATATAGGTATACACAGATTTCTTTGGATAAGTGTGTTTGATTCCTTAAGATATATCCCTACAAGAGAAGTTGCCAGATCATAGGGTAGGTTCATTTATAGCCTTCTGAGAGTTCTCTAGACTGCTCTCCACAGGGGCTGGACCAATTTATATTCCCACCAGCAGTGCAGGAGGGTTCCTTTGCCCCCATAAAATTGAATGTTCTTATCATTAGAACTGTTCCAGGGATTCATTTAGAAAGTAGCCAGTGGGACCTCTCACAATAGGTTGTGGGGTGGGGGGTGAGGTTCCTCCAAAAGAAAACGGATGTAATGTCACCACTAAATGTGACAAGAAAGGAAAAACACTAGATTCCATCTGTCATTAGAGCCACAGTAGAGTAGGTGGGCTGACTTTTTTTTTTTTTTTTTAGACTCTTGGCTGGCCCAACAAATATGTGTGACCGTATTCTGAAGACCAAGTGAATGCCAAACACAACCCCAGGGGAGAGGAGAATTTAAGATAAAAACCGCACCCTGGAAGAGCAGGTTGTCTGCCCCCGACTCAGCAAATGAAGTCCAAGTTAATTGCTTGCAGTCTTGGATGAACTTCTAACTCTTTAGCCCTAGGAGAGAAAAAAAATTGCATAGACAACCTGTTTTCTCTCCTTGGCATGCTGAGCCTCTGAGAAAGTTATTTAACCTCTCTCAGCAGTGATTCTCCAGCTTTAAAAATAGGATAACAATCCTTGCTCCTTCAGGGCTGCAAGTAGAGCTGGAGAGAGAATAAGCACTTTACCCAAAAGATTTCAAGACTGTAGGCTGGGGTGGCAATTCAGAAATGTGACATCAGGATTTTGGAGTCTTCCAAATGAAAAAATGAAATTTCCTGAGGATGTACTATCTCTACTGGCACTTGGATTCCTGTAAATGCACCTAGTCCATGATGGCAGAAGCAAGATCAAGGGTCTGCTGGAGTTGGGAGCAGTGTTCCAGAGCAGAAGAGTAAGAGAACTGGCTTTGAAGAAAATCTTTCCTTTGTCAGGCTTGGGGGATAGAGAGGTGACTACGTGTGTGCTCTTGCACAACTCAGAATCTAGTGGGAGGGGTTGGTGGAAGAAAAGATAAATGATGACTAAATAAATGACCTTAAATAATTACCCAGAAAATTAAGATCCCCTAAGTCACTGCCTGCCTAGATTTTTTTGACCCTGAAGGTACAAATTTAATAGTTTTAAATGGTTAAAAAATCAAAATATTTTCTGAATGGTGAAAATGATTCACAATTCAAACTCCAGTGTCTATAAATTTTTATTGGTATAGTCACTGTGTGTGTGTGTGTGTGTGTGTGTGTGCGTGCGCACGTGTGTGTGTGTGTGTGTGTGTATTGTCTTGGACAGCTTTTTGCTTCAGCAGCAGAACTGAGCATCTAGGATGAAACATGGCTCACAAAGATTCTGCTGACCCTCCTGTAGAGAGATACACATATAATTCCAATGAAAGAATTGCTATAGAAGAATGCCCCAAACGAGATACTTTCAGTGTTAGGTGTTAGTTGACCTGTATCTTGAAGGTGGGTAGGATGCTAACAGAACAGATAGGGTTGACTTAAATATTCACATCCCCATTTTATGGATGAGGATCAAGATATGAGCTATAATTTTAGGCAAAGGCTCAAGACTACCTCCTGGTAGTCTATAGTGGGGACTGAAAGAAATAAGAGTGTCAAGAATGTAGAAGAGGGTGAAGCCAACATGGCGACTTGGAGACAATACCTGGTGTGAGCTCCAGAAAAAAATAGCCTTCAACCTGGGATTCTTGGGAGAGGGAAGGATTTCTGACCATCAGTGGTAAGGGAGAGCAAGGGGTGGTCAGGGTGACACCAAAAGAGAGTCCTATAACCCACTCTTGGGCTGGCAAACAGAGGCCAAAAGGACAAAGAAAGGAAAATCTTTGACTTGACTATTTCTGAACTCACCCTTCCCCCCCCCCCCAAATCAGCCTCCACAGGCTGGCCAGCTGCTCCTAGAAGGCTTCCTGTGGAGCTACTTTCTTTACCACAATTTGTGGCCCATCAGGGCTGTCATTCTGAGCCTTCCCCCACTCTTTTTGAAGGGGGCTGGAGCTCTATTTGAGTGATAGAATATCTGACCAATCAGGGCCTTAGCCCTGCCTGGGAAAGACTAGCTGGAGTTTTTTTGTTCTGTTTTGTTTCGTTTTTTTTTTTTTTTTTTTTTTTTTGATACATCGTATAATTGGTTGACTTTGCTATGTATAGGAAGGGGACCAGACTGTGCAGTCCATCTAGAGTGGTCCAAGCTGCAGGCTGACTTTTAGGGTTTTTTACTCTATTTTATTTTATTAGTAGTTTTATTATATACATGTGTCCCTTTTCCCTCCTCCTCAGGTTGACCAAAATTAACTGTTGTTGCTCTTTCCATTGAAAGGTTGTTAGGTAATTGTGCAGATGTGGTCAAACATTGGCAGGGCCCACAAACCATTATATTTCTATGCATGTTTTATTTACAGATATCCACCATGTTATCCCCTCAGGGTATTGCTAGCTTAGTTAAAACCATTGCACCAGTTGCTAGGATGCTTCCACCTTCCCAGCATGACCTTTGCCTCTCTCCACCCCCTTTCCTAGCCAATCCCATCCTGACTTGCCACTACTGCTTATTACCCTATAAAGTCTGCTGCTGTTCCGGGTTTGCCCCTTTTTTGCTCTTCTCTCTTCTGTGAGCAGACCTGGAGAAGGGCTGCTGTGCATAGCAAGAGGTGGCCATTTTGCTAGCTCCACATGGCCCGAACTGCTGTGCTCTCACCCAACTCTCAGGCGTCCTCATGAATAAAGATTTGTGTTCCCAAACCACCACAAATTCCTGGTCTCTTCTCTCTCCCCCACAACGCAACCCGACAATAGGTAACTGGGTGTGCTATCCATTGTGAAAAGAACTTGTTTCTCTCTCCCTCTTCCCTCCACCCTCCTTTTTCTCTCCTCCTAGCTAATTTAAAAAAATCTCTTTCCTTTCACTGCTCCTTTCCCCCCTTATTCCTTCTTTTGCTTTCTGAATTCACTGACTCTCATTTGTGAATTATTTGAGAGAAGAAATATGACTCAGAGTGGAGTCTCTCTCTCTATCTCTATTTTTCTTTGTTCATTTCCTTTCTACTCTTGCTATCTCTAGAATTTATAGTGGAAATTAGATTTGCACAATTGTCTATTATTGCTTTGTCTTTTCCCTGTTTTCTTCTTTTTCTTTTCTTTTAAAATTTTTTTTGGACTGAATGTGTTGTTTGGCTAACTGGTATTGGCTGAACTGCATGAATTTTTGATTCAGTTGCTATTGTTGTACTTTCTGAGGTTTGTGACTGCTTTTGTGAAAAGACATTAGGTTAGCATGGCTTGTACTCAAAACACAACAACTGAAGAATGACAGACCACAAGAATACACATTAAAAAAAAAAACCACATTAAAAAAAAAAGGCTAAATCAAGAGCAAATAAAACTGCTACCACAATGAATCAGGACAGGAGCCCAGAAGAAACTCCAAGTCAGTCAGAAGTAACCATAGATAAGAAAAGTATGCAAGCAGTAATAAACCTAATAATCACAGAAATGAAGACAACTATGGAGAAAAGGGCTGTCAGAATTAGGGTAAACAACAGATGGGATCCTCAAGGAAAATACTAGCTATCTCGAGGTAATTAGAGAACTGAAAGCTGAAATAGCTTAGATAAAAGACTAATTAGCAGAACAAGCTAATACTGTAACTGAACTGAAGAAGGAAGCTGAGGGAAGGGAAAGATTAATCGAAGCAGAAAACAGAATTAGTCAGACAGAGGATGAGCTAGAGAAAACTAAGAAAGAGGTTAAAGAGTTCAAAAAGAGATTTAGAGACACTGAAAACAACAACAGAGACATATGGAATGATCTCAAAAGAAGTAACATTCGTATAATTGGCCTACCAGAGGAAGAAAGGAAGGGGAAGTAAACATCCTAGTGGAAATAATAGAATCAAACTTCCCAGCAAAAAACAACAGAATGGACATTAAGATTCAAGAGGACAAGAGAGTCCCAAACAGAATCAATCCAGACATGAATAAACCAAGACACATCATAGTTACAATGAAAATAACTAAGAATAAAGAAAGAATCCTAAAGGCTTCAAGAGAAAAAACAAAAAGTCACATAAATGGGAAAGCCCAGAAGATTATCAGCAGACTTCTCCACTCAAACTAAAAGCCAGAAGGAAACGGCAAGATATCTATCAAGGATAATATATACTGCTAGACTTTTCATTCAGACTAAATGTAAAGATCAAAACCTTCTCAGACAGGCAACAGTTAAAGGAAGCAACCATAACCAAGCTTACCCTGAAACATGTTCTGAAAGACCTCTTATAAACAAGAATATCACCATAATACTTGCCACATATCAAAGCAAATAAAAAAAATGTTGAATAATGGCACTGCAATACCTTAAATCCATAATATCAATAAATGTCAATGACTTAAATTCACCCATTAAAAGGCACAGAGTGGGAGGATGGATCAGAAAACACAACCCAACCATAGGCTGCTTGCAAGAATCTCACCTGACCCAACAAGAAAAACACAGACTTAAAAGGATGGAAAACTATCACACAAGCTAATGGACCATGCAAAAAAAAATGCAGGAACAGCCATTCTGATCTCTGACACAATAGACTTTAAATTAAATAAAGTAATAAAAGATAGGCAAGGCCATTATATAATGATTAGAGGACCAATAAACCAAGAAGATTGAACAATTATTAACATCTATGCACCCAATGAGGGACCATCTAAATACATCAAACACCTTCTTCTTCTTCTTCTTCTTCTTCTTCTTCTTCTTCTTCTTCTTCTTCTTCTTCTTCTTCTTCTTCTTCTTCTTCTTCTAGCATTTGCCCTTCTTCCGTAGCCAGTCAACAGTGTCAGGTTGAGCCTGATGTACTAAAGAACTACAAAAATAAATCAACAGTAATACAAGAATAGTGGGAGACTTCAAAACATCACTCTCACACTTAGAGAGATCAACGAAGCAGAGAGTCAACAAAGAAACAAAAGAATCAAATGAAGAGATGGACAGACTAGACCTCCTGGACAATTTCAGAGTTCTTTACCCTAAAAAATTGGAATACACATTCTTTTCAAATCCACACAGCACATCCTCAAGGATAGCCCACATGTTAGGCCACAAAGACAGCATCAACAAATTCAAGACCATTGAAATCATCACAAGTATCTTCTCAGACCACAGTGGATTAAAGATAACATTCAACAACAAACAGAAAATTAATAAAAGACACAGAATTTGGACACTAAACAACAAGCTGCTTAAGAACTCCTGGATCAGAGAGGCACTCAAGCAAGAAATTCAAATGTTCCTGGAGACAAACGAAAATGAAGACATAAGCTAGCAAAATATTTGGGACACAGCTAAAGCAGTACTGAGAGGGAAATTCATAGCCATATAATCACTCATTAGAGAAAAAGAAAAATCTCAAATAAATGACCTTACTGCATGCCTTTAGGACTTAGAGGAAGAGGAACAGAGGAACCTTAAAGCAACCAGAAGGACAGAAATCACAAAAATTTCAGCAGAAGTAAACAATATCGAAAATACGAAACCATGCAAAAGATCAGAAGCCAAATGTCAGTTCTTTGAAAAATTAAACAATATTGACAAACTGCTAGCCAGACTCACTACAAAGAGAGAGAGAGACAGAGAGAGAGAGAGAGAAGACTCAAATAAATATAATTGTAAATGACAGAGGAGATATCACAACTGACACCACAGAAATCCAGAAAATCATGTGAATCTTCTATGAAGAACTATATTCCACTAAGCTAGAGAATCTGGAAGAAATGGAATAATTCCTAAAAACATGTGTCCTTCCAAAACTGAACCAAGAAGACCTACAAAAACTAAATGCTCCAATCACAGACAAAGAAATTGAAACAGTTATTAAGAATCTTCCCAACAACAAATGTCCTGGACCAGATGGCATCACAAATGAATTCTACAAAACCTTCAGGAAACAGTTAATACGTCTAAAGCTCTTCCACAAGATCAAAGAAACAGGAACACCCTAACCACTTTTTCTGAAGCCAACATCACCCTGATACCAAAATCAGATAGGCACATACCAAAAAAGGAAAGCTGGAAAACTACAGACCAATATCTCTGATGAACATAGATGCCAAAATATTAAACAAGATCCTGGCCAACCGATACAACAATATATCAAAAAGATTGTTCCTCACAACCAAATGGGATTTATCCCAGGTATGCAAGGCTGGTTCAATATACATAAGTCAATGCATGTCATTCACCACATCAATAAAAAAACAAAACAAACAAAAAAATAAACGAAAACCACATGATTATCTCAATAATTGCAGAGAAAGCCTTAGACAAATTCCAACATCAATTCATGCTCAAAACACTACAAAAAATGGGAATAGATGGGAAATTCCTCAAGATAGTGGAGTCCTTATATAGCAAACCTACAGCCAATATCATACTCAGTGGCCATAAGCTGAAAGCATTCTCCCTCAGATCGGGGACTAGATAGGGCTGTCTATTATCACCATTACTCTTCAACATAATGTTGGAAGTTCTTGCCATAGTAATCAGACAAGAGAAAGAAATCAAAGGAATACAGATTGGAAGGGAAGAAGTCAAGCTCTAGTTCTTGCCATAGTAATCAGACAAGAGAAAGAAATCAAAGGAATACAGATTGGAAGGGAAGAAGTCAAGCTCTCACTATTTGCAGATGATATGATAGTATACATAGAAAACCCTAAATAATCCAGCAGAAATTACTGGAAGTTATTAGGCAATATAAGGTGTCAGGTTACAAAATCAATGCACAAAAATCAGTGGAATTTCTTTATGCAAACACTAAATCTGAAGAAGACATCCAGAAATTACTCCCATTCACTGTTGCAGCAAAATCAATAAAATACCTAGGACTAAACCTGACCAAAGACGTGAAAGACTTGTGGGAGTCTGGCGGTAGTGCAGTGGGTTAAGCTCAGGTGGCACAAAGTTCAAGGATTGGCGTAAGGATCCCGGTTCGAGACCCTGACTCCCCACCTGCAGGGGAGTTGCTTCACAAGCAGTGAAGCAGGTCTGCAGGTGTTTATCTTTCTCTCCTTCTCTCTGTCTTCCCCCCCTGTCTCCATTACTCTCTGTTCTATCAAACAATGATGACGTCAGTAACTACAACAATAAAAAAAAAATTCTAAAAAAAAAGAGAAAGACTTGTATACTGAAAACTATGAGTCACTCTATTCAAGGAAATAGAAAATAATACTAAGAAATGGAAAGACATCCAATGCTCATGGACTGGAAGAATTAACATCATCAAAATGAATATTCTCTCCAGAGCCACATACAAATTTAACACAATACCCTGCAAAATTCCACCAACCTTCTTTAAGAGAACAGAAAAAAAACTGCAATCATTTCTCTGAAACCAGAAAACAACTAGTATCACCAAAACATTCTTGAGGAAAAGAAACAGAAATGGAGGCATCACACTCCCAGATCTCAAACTATATTATAAGGCAATCATCATCAAAACAGCTTGGTACTGGGACAAAAATAGGCACACAGACCAGTGGAACAGAACTGAAATCCCAGAACTAAACTCCCACACCTAAGGACATCTAATCTTTGACATTGGTCCCAAAGTATTAAGTGGAGGAAGGAGACTCTCTTCAATAAATGGTGCTGGGAAAACTGGGTTGAAACATGCAGTAGAATGAAATATGCAGTAGAACCACTTAATCTCATCAGAAACAAAAGTCAACTACAAATGAATCAAGGACCTGGGTATTAGACCAGAAACTATCAAATACCAATATCAAATATTGGTGGAACTCTTTCCCACTGTCCCCACTGCAGTCCACCACAGTTCCCCTAAGATTGTTGATACAGGCCAACCATCATCTCTACAACTATCTGTCCACATTTATACATAGTTACAGCTTTTTTTCTGATTCAATCCTCTCTTCCCCTCAAAGTCACTCATGACAACATAACTGCCTCCATATGTCACTCTCCTTTTCCTTCTGTCTCTCTGGGTGCTGATGTAGCTGGATTTCAGAGCCCTCTTATCTTCATCCTATCACTTTTCCCCCTCTGGGAGGATGGATCAAGGTTGCTCATGGGGAGCTGAAGGTAGGAGTTCTGGCTTCTGTAGCTGCTTCTCCATGAAATATGGGCATTGACAGATTTATCCATACCTCCAACCTGTATCTATCTTTCTGTAGTGGACCAGAGCTCTTGAGATGCTAGGGTCCAGGACACATTGGTGAGGTCGCCTGCCCAGAAAAGTCGGGATGGAGTCATGGTAGTATCAGTGGTGTCTGGAAGGTGGCATGACCTAAATTGAGACAAAATGGTTAATGAACAGGAACCAAAAAGTAGGATTAGAACAGATGGGATTAGAGATTTTATTGTATAAGAAAGCTAGAAAGTTCATTTTAGGCATGTTCCTTGGGGCATACAACTATGGTCATTTCATTTGAGTTTGGTAGTTAGCCTGAAGTTAGATAAGAATATTGTCTGAGAGAACAATTTCCAAGTAGAGAACAAGGGCTAGAAAGTTGCATTAGGGCAAGGAGTATGTTTATATTCATATTCATACTAATATATATTTAGTACCAAATCCTGTATAAACTGTAAGTACCTGTTGGTTTGAGCTTATAGCTCATGGTCACAACTGGGAACATTGCAGGCTGCACTTATTTCAGAACCAGTCTTTTTTGATTGGCAGGGGCTATCCCTACCATAATTGCTTTATAGTGAGGACAAGGTCCTGGGATGACACACAAGATGCTGTTCTTTATGGAAGCAACCAGTGATGGTGGAGAGTGGGACTTTTCGAGGTCTAGGCCCATTATTTGTGTATGGGAATCCAAGATTTCCCTAACTAGGGACATAGATGATGAGTTAGTTTGATGTTGACCAAACGGGTCATTATTAAATGGACCAGTCTCTTGCCCTTATCCAACTTTTGTAGTCCTATCTTTATCTTATGATCTTAGACTTTTCTCTCAGTTTCAAGCATTGATTATCATTGTGGAGCCCAGCCAGAGTTTGGGTTTTTGGGATCTGTCTTTTTTGGGTCTTTCTGCTAGGCTGCACAGCTAATTTGGTCTAAGTCCAATCAATCAGAGAATTTATGATGACTTCTTTAGGCACTTCCACCATTACTGAGCACTTTGACTTTGAGTTATAAGTTATATTGCCCCTTGCTTATGGATGTGTGTGCATCTATATCCAGCACCCTAAACCCTAGTCTAATCTGTATCTGTTAGTTAAATGATGTGCCATCTATCATGGATATAGGTAGTCTCATGTGTCAGGAAAGGTCTCATCAGATTTGAAGAGTTGTGAGGTTGACTTCTCAGGCTTGATATCTCTGGTTACAGTCCACAGTAGAATTTCAGTAGAAGCATAATGTGGGGTGACAGTACCAGTAGTGATTTGGTTGAAGGCAACAGAAGTGGTATGGGGATAAGGAATCATAGAGAAGGAATATCAAGAAGTATGGGCATATCCTAGAGGTACGAGGACTGGGAGAAATGAGGGTCTTAGAGAGGATACAAGGGGTTCTTACAGTCTTAGAAAGGGTTTAGAATATCAATAAATAATTATTATTATAACCAGGTTAGTTGGGGGTTTGTTTTCTGTGTTAATCCAGTGATTAGTATCTATATTAATATACTTGACTTCACTATGCCTTGAACCCTTTTAGTGGTATCTGACTTCATTTTGCAAAGCAGATTTTAAGTTCGAGGGGTATTTTGGTGAGACAGGGATTTCAGCACCAAATGCTTTGTGGGAATCTGATTTGCTTATTTGAGGTTAAATCCTGTCCTAAAGTCTACTAAGATCATGGTGCCCCAAAGAACCAAGTTTTCTTTGATCCCAACTCACAGCCTCACTGGAGCTCTAGGGGGTCCAGCAATGCACCTCAGCTAATAGCCTTGTATGAAAACTTTAGAAATCTTTGTGCTTCTTCCATGAATCATTAGAGTCAAACAGGCTTGAAAGATGCTCATGAAAACCCTCTTGCTTCTTACAAGATCCTATCAGCTATTCTGAGCTGCTAAATCTTTGGGGCCATGCTGATCTAACTCTATGTTCAACACAATTTTTCTTAGAAGACCACAGTATTTTCCAGTCTGAATAAAGAAATAATCTAAAGTCTCCTTGAACTTAGTTTTCCAAATTTAGAGGAATGTTTAGTCTAGATTTCCACAATTCTTTCCCACAAGGGGTAGTGTATCTCCACCATTTCTGACATTGTAGTTGTATTCTGCCATGTTCTCTCTTAGAAAGTTCTTTGTTTCTTATCTCATGGCAAGTGCTTTCTTTATGTCAGTTCATGACTTTCCCTTATCATGACTATATCACTCTATAAAGTGCCACAATAATAGGAGTCTTTTGTAACCTAGCTGTGGAACTATAGAAGAGACCTATCTTGAAATTTAGAGAATATTTCCTCTTAAAAAATTAATTGTACCCCTCTTTTACTATAGTCTTGTCGATATTTCCATTTTATAAATAAATAGTTTAAAAAACAAGTATGGCCTTGCTAGTTAGCTTGGAGTCTCAAAACTTAGAGACAAAGTAAGATATCCAGGAAAGTAAGTATATATCAAAAACTATCACTGATAGTATAAGCATACCTTGAAGGATAAGGATCCAACCTAAATCTGACTGAAATTTCATCAATGTTTCTTAAATCAAATAAAGAAAAAAATAATGTTTCACGTCACCTCACCCATCTACTCTTTCAAATGCCAAAGCTCATCACAGCTATACCAGAAAGTTGAAGTACCACTTTAAATTTTTTTAAAAAATTTTTATTTTATTTTTATAAAACGAAAATATTGACAAGACCATAGGATACTCAGAGTAGCACAATTCCACACAATTCCCATCACTAGAGTTCTGTATCCCATTCCCTCTCTTGAAATCTTTCCTGTTTATCCCTCTGGGAGCATGGGCTCAGGATCATTCTGGGTTGCAGAAGGTGGAAGGTCTGTAATTGCTTCCCCTTTGGACCTGGGCATTAACAGGTGGATCCATATTCCCAGCTCGTCTCTTTTTCCTTATTGGGGCATGTTTCTGGAGAGGTGGGGTTTAGGACACACTGGTGCCACTCTTATACTATAACTGCTGTTTCCTCTGGACTAAATAAGTTCTTTCCACCCCTCTCACTCACCTAATAGAAAGCTGGGCAACTGCTTTGAAATATAACACTTGAAGTTAGCTCAGCTTGAAAAGTTTAAAAATAGTCAACTTGAGGAACAAAGGTGTTTACCAGAAGCAAACATTGTTAACAGCTCCTCCTAGACACACTTCAGGATCCCTCAGGGTGAGAGAGTTGATGTGTGAACAAGGACCCTCCTGCTTCCTTCTTCTTTCTCCCAGCCTTCAAAAGCTATGCTTCATCAGCCATTGCTTAAGTACAATGTAGTAGAACTAAAGAAAGATTCCTCTCCCCACACCTGAGACCTTGATCCTTCCTCCGAATGCAGTTACTCCCCGTCTCTTTCAGTATCAGTGGTGGGAAAATGTACAAGTTTCACCCCCGCCAATATCATCCTGTATTCAAAACAATAATTTTATTTACCTATAGGAATTGTGTGTCATAATTAAGAGCAACTAGTTTGGGTCAAGATTGTTTGGAGTTAGATTCTTGTCTACGTTCCTTGTTGTTTGTGTTGCTTTATGTAAGAAATAATCCTTCCTCTCTCTGGGTTACCTTGTTTGTCAAATATAAGTAATACTTCCTGTATCATGGAGTTATAGTAAGAGGTAGCTGACCCTGGAATAGGGCCAGACAAGCAGTATAATTTACTTTTTATTTTTAAATATATGCTTATTTATTTATTATTGGATAGAGACAGAGAGAAATCAAGAGGTGTGGGGGAGATAGAGAAGGAGAGAGACAGACACCAGCAGCTCTGCTTCAACACTCCTGAAGATTTCCCCCTGTAGGTGGGGACCAGGGGCTTGAACCTGGCTTTGTGCACTGCTATGTATGCTTAGCCAGATGCTCCACCTGGCCTCAACAGGAAGTATATTTTATATAACTATTTGTTACTACTAATATGTTATCTGGATACTTTTCCTGTAAGATAGTAAGTCCCCTGGTGGTTGATATTCAAATTGTTTGAGGAGTTCAGAACCATGGGCAGAACCTGATACAGAATCTAGGAATTAGTCATGTATTTTTGTATATTTTGTTTTATTTTAGTGAAAAAGAGATACAGAGAAAGAGGTGGGGGAACGAGAGCATTGTTTAACTCTGACTTATGGTGCAGGTGATTAAACCATGGACTTTGGAGCTGCAGAGTGAAAGCCTTTTTGCGTAATCACTATACTACCTCCCCTGCCCAATTACGTATTTTATTTTATTTTTAATTTTTTTATATTTTATTTATTTTATTTTTGAGAGAGAGACAGAGAGAAACACCAGAGCACTGCTCAGCCCTGGTTTATGGTGGTGCAGGAGATTGAACCTGGGACTTAGTAGCCTCAGGCATGAGAGTCTATTTGCATAGCCATTATGCTATCTCCCCTGTCCTTTATTTTATTTTTTTACAATTATGTATTTTAAAATACAATTAAATCTAGTTACAAGGTAAATATATATTGTATTTATTTATTGTTATAAATGGGTTATTGTTGGTTATTTGTTGATTTAAATAAATATTTGATGAATGACTGATGAAAGGTTCCACATTCTCCAGATCACTTTGTCCCCAGCATTTCTACCACACAGTCCTTGAGCTCATTTCTGCTCTGCTCTACTCTGTTTCTTTCCAGAACAAGCAAGATATATATATCCTAGTCATTCTATTAAGCTTACTAGGAATTTCAGTGAGACCAGGGCATTTGCAGTTTAGAGATGCTAGTAACCAGATGGGTTCAAAATAAGCCTTTTAACAGTTAACAATATTTATATACTTTTCTCATATTTGGGAGATACACTCTTCCCTGATTCAGCTTTCTGGCCTTTTTTCCCAATATGAACACCTCCCCCCCCCAACAAGATGGTAACTTAGGTCACCTGCATATTAGATGTCAGGTGCAAGCAAAAACTAGTAAAGCTATGGGCCTCTTGGAATATACCTAAAATAGACCTACTAGCTTTTTCCAAAATGGAGACCCCAAATCTTCATATGCAATATTCCAGAATTTAAGTTTATGATTAAAAAACAATTTGTTCTGCTATATATCTTAACTCTTATTCAGCCACCAGGTTCCAGATGCTAGCATTATGCCAACCTGACTTTGCTGGGCAGACAACCCCACCAATGTGTCCTGTGGCCCCACCTCCCCAGTTCCCTACCCCACTAGGGAAAGAGAGAGACAGGATGGGAGTATGGATAGACCTGTCAATGCCCATGCTCAGTGGGGAAGCAATTAAAGAAGCCAGAACTCCCACTTTCTGCACCCCATAATGGCCCTGGGTCCATATTCCCAGAGGGATAAAGAATGGGAAAGCTATCAAGGGAGAGGATTGGATATGGAGTTCTGGTGGTGGAAACTGTGTGGAGTAGTACCCCTCTTATCCTATGGTCTTGTCAACATTTCCATTTTATAAATAATTTTTTTAAAAAAAAATAAGCCTTTTAGAGTTGGGGAAGGATAACATAATTGTTATGCAAAAGACTTTAATGTCTGAAGTTCCTAGGTTCAATACTCAGCCCTACTATAAGCCAGGACTGAGAAGTGCTCTGGTAAATAAATAGATACATAAATAAATACCCTTTTTATGAGACACATCTTGACTTTTTTGTTGTTGTTGTTTGCCTCCATCCAGGGTTATCACTGGGGCTTGAGGCCAGCACAACAAATCTACTGCTCCTGACAGCCATTATTTTCCATTTTATTGGGTGGGACAGAGAGAAATTGGGAGAGGATGGGGTGATAGAGGAGGAAAGATAAATACAGACACCTATAGACCTGCTTCACTGCTTGTGAAGTGCTCTCCTGAAGATAGAGAGCAGGGGGCTTGAACCCAGATCCTTGCAAGGGTCCTTGATTTAGTACTTGAGCTTAGAACTATGTGTACTTATCCCAGGTGTGCCACTGCCCACCCATATTTCTTATTCATTTTCCATCCCTCCTCAATATTACTCTTATTATTTAGCATATATTGTTATTTACTTCTTTGTTTTATTTACATTTATTATGTGTTGTCTCTGTCTTCCCT
Source organism: Erinaceus europaeus (assembly GCF_950295315.1). Classification (NCBI taxonomy): domain Eukaryota; kingdom Metazoa; phylum Chordata; class Mammalia; order Eulipotyphla; family Erinaceidae; genus Erinaceus; species Erinaceus europaeus. The sequence goes on from NC_080163.1 coordinate 161,520,669, forward strand.
AGTATAATGTACACTCCAGGTGGAAAAAGGTATTTGTCACTTTTATTTACAATGATCTCTTTGATGTTAAAATAATACCTCGTATAGTGAGGTATTGATAAATGTTTTGAATGAGTGAGTACATACATACCTGTAATGTCATAATTCAGGGCTATGATTTTGACTTTTGACTTCAAGTATAAGCTTATTTATCTCCTGTCTTTCAAGTCATAGTGTACAGCCTGGAAGTGAATCAAGACTACAGAAAGATGATCTTGGTGAATTATAAAAGCAAGAGGAAAACATTCACTTGACATTTAACAGCCCATTGAAATAACGACTTGATACAGGAAAGCCCGTGCATTTCTAGCAGCTGCCTGCTGCCTTTCCAGTAAATGCCGTACACGGTTCTATGTTCTCACATGAGTCTGCAATAGAACCTGGCAGATTTTGAAGGAAACATTAGCTGTCTAACATCTAATGTCACTCAAACCTCTACCAAGTTATCTAAGCAGAGATAGTAGTGAGTCTTCAACTGGCTAGCAAAAACTAGTCCATTTCTGTCAAGACCTCATTAAATTCTATGCACTCTACCTACTAGGAGGTCTACATAGGTGATTGGATACTCCAGTGCCTCAAAGAATAAGAACCATTCTTTAGGTCAGAAAATGATGATTGACAAAGTGATGACTCCAGAATGTTATTACACTTGCTTAAGCCCCAGGATGTTGGCTTAAGCCAAGGTTCTAATTCATGCCCAGTCCTTCCCCAACACGTCACACTTTGCTGCTCCGCCTAGTTGTGAAGTGAAGTGCCTGTTCTGCCTCATGGGAACAAAGATCAGATTTGTCACTTCCATTGGCAATTCATCAGAACTATTTGACTATCAAACCCCATCCAAGCACAGTAGACTCAGGAATTAAAATTGTACTATGGTCCAGAAAGAGGAAATGTCACCAAAATAATTAGAAAATAGCGCTGATGATCATCTCATCACCAATGGCTCTACGAAAAACCGAGAATGTGGGAGTATGACTGAGGTTAACTTATGTTCTAACATGCTGGGATGTAATCGCTACACAGGTGGATTGAGTCTTCCACCTGTTATCTGTGTGTATGTTGTAGCCAATATAGTTGAATTTCATGGCAGGAATTTAGGCTCAGACAACACTGTAGCCGTTGGATATGGATGGATCATGATAATCAAGCACAGCCTGGACAGGAAGCTGACAAAATGCCACCCTACGCATCAGGAAAACAAGACTCAATTCCTTCAGCATTCCTCCCAGACTCTTCATTTACTAATAACACCACTGTCCAGAAGTAGACAGCCAAGGAGCTTGGGGTGGTTACGACTTCAGCTGTGGCTGATTAAAACCCTCTTTTTGCTGTTAAGGTCAGAAAAGTCCCTGCTGCAGCCCTGGAAGCAATAACTGGCTGCCTAAAACAGATGACAGTGATCTGGTCTGGAGCCCAAGAATGGAGAGAACCATAACAATGAGGTCACTGTGCATCCGGCCTGTTATGTAACAGTTTAGTGAGCAGCCACTGCAGACCTGCTTGGTGCATGAATCCCAGGCATTTGCCTCAAGGAGAGCTGTGAGTGTTGCTATGAGCAGGAAAAACAAAACCAAGACCAAGGGGAGCAGGCTTGGGTGTGCTGCTGTAGGATGTGAGGTGGAGTTGAAATGAGAGCTGAGCAGTCCAATCAGAAAAGCTGGGAGCTGGCTCCTGGCCACAAGTGTTAGCTAGGTGGGGATGGGGCAGGAGTTCCTCTCTCCTCCTCACTGACATTTTTTTTTCTTTTTTCTTTAAGAAAGGATTAATTAACAAAACCATAGGGTAGGAGGGGTACAACTCCACACAATTCCCACCACCCAATCTCCATATCCCACCCCCTCCCCTGATAGCTTACCCACTCTCTACCCCTCTGGGAGCATGGACCCAGGGTTATTATGGGTTGTAGAAAGTGGAAGGTCTGGCTTCTGTAATTGCTTCCCCGCTGAACACTGGCGTTGACTGGTCCTTCCATACTCCCAGTCTGCCTCTCTCTTTCCCTAGTAGGGTGGGTCTCTGGGGAAGCAGAGCTCTAGGACATATTGGTGGGGTCTTCAGTCCATGGAAGCCTGGCCGGCATCCTGATGACATCTGGAACCTGGTGACTGAAAAGAGAGTTAACATACGAAGCCAAACAAATTGTTGAGCAATCATGGGCCCAAAGCTTGGAATAGTGGAGAGGAAGTGTTAGGGGGATACTCACTGCAAACTCTAGTGTACTTCTGCTTTCAGGTATATATTTTGCAGTTGTTTGTGGATACTTGTGAACATATGCTCTCTCTCACAGAAACTGGTGTATATCTAGGTTTTGGGACTTTGTTAGAAAGTGAACCACCTGAGATGAAATTAGAGTATACTATGAAAGGAAAGGTCTCACCCGAGTAATGAAGCTGAAGGGTTGTCATTCCACACGTGAAGTCACTGGACACAGTCTGAAATGAAGCATGTTGAGGTGACAATCGTTGTGTTGGTTAGGTTGTGATCGACAGATGCAATATTATTTGATATGCATTGGGAGAGGCATACGGGAAAGTGGACCCTGTCCAAGGGTTCCAGGACTGGGGGAAGTAGAGGCTCTATAGTGGAGATGTGAGGTTCCTGCTGTCTTAGGGTTCAAAAAGACAATGGATAGTTAATGTCATCATCACATTATTTTGTAATTGGGTTAACTTTGAAAAGTCCTTTTGTTAGGGTTTGCTGTACAGTACCCAGTATCTTGTATATAGCTGTGCTATTGGTTGCTTCTGATCTACTTGGTCTAGGCTTTTGAGAGAGTCTGCATATCAATTACACAGCCTATATATTAAAAAAATTCAGTCTGTGTTTTAAAAAACTTTGAGACATACAATTAGTTTTCCCTCTCTCATATTAACTAGTGATTTATATGACTACATTTTACTAGGAGTGTACATAAACACCATTCCCACCACCAAAAGACTGTGACCCATCCCTCCCACCCACGCCCACCCTCCCCCCCCCACTGGCCCAGGAAGCTGCATGTCTACCCCTCACCACAGGGTTCTACTTTGGTGCCCTACTTACAATTTGGTCAGGTCCTGCTTTTAGTTTCCCTTTCAGATCTTCCTCAACTTCTGTGGGATCATCCCAGACTCATCTTTATCATTCTGACTTAGCTCACTTAACATAATTCCTTCTAGCTCTGTCCAAGATGGGTCAGAGAAGGTGGGTTCATTGTTCTTGATAGCTGCATAGTATTCCATTGTGTATATTTGTCACAGCTTTCTCAGCCACTCATCTGTTGTGGGGCACCTGGGTTGCTTCCAGGTTTTAGCTATTATGAATTGTGCTGCTATGAACATAGGAGTACACACCTCTTTTTGATTGGGTGTTATGGAGTCCTTGGGGTATAACCCCAGGAGAGGAATTACTGGATCATATGGAAGGTCCGTGTCTAGCCTTCTGAGAGTTTTCCAGATTGCTCTCCACAGAGGCTGTACCAACTCACATTCCCACCAGTGATGCAAAAGGGTTCCTCTGTCCCCACAACCTCTCCAGCATTTATTGCTTCTGTCCTTTTTGATGTATGCCATTCTTACAAGACTGAGGTGCTATCATAGTGTTGTCTTAATTTGCATTTCTCTGACAATCAGTGACGTGGAGCAGTTTTTCATATGTTTGTTAGCCTTTTGGATATCCTCTGAAGTGAATGTTTTGTTCATATCCTCTGCCCATTTTTGCATGGGGTCATTTGCTTTCTTGGTGCTAAGTTTGCTGAGCTCTTTATATATTTTGTTGATTAGTTTCTTGTCTGATGTATGGCATGTGAAGATCTTCTCCCATTCTGTGAGGGGTCTCTTTGTTTGTTTCATAGTTTCTTTGGATGTGCAGAAGCTTTTCAATTTGATGTAGTCCCATTGGTTTGTTTCTGCTTTAGTCTTCCTTCCAATTGGGTTTGATTCATCAAAGATGTCCTTGAGGTGTAGGTGGGAATTCCAGACTGCTCTCCACAGAGGCTGTACCAATTTACATTCCCACCAGCAATGTAAAAGGGTTCATCTGTCCCCACAACCTCTCCAGCATTTGTTGCTGCTGTCCTTTTTGATGTATGCCTTCCTCACAGGGGTGAGGTGGTATCTTGGTGTTGTCTTAATTTGCATTTCTTTGACAATCAGTGACCTAGAGCAGTTTTTCATATGTTTATTAGCCTTTTGGATCTCCAAAAGTGAATGTTTTGTTCATATCCTCTGTAGTGAATGTTTTGTTCATATCATCTGCCCATTTTTGGATGGGGTCATTTGCCTTTTTGGTCTCACTGACATTTTGAAGGTACTCTCTGTTTCTTGGTATTAGCCTGTAGCAACCAGGCTGAGTGAGATGAGACCGCCTGTCCCCAGCCCATAAAGCCTGCCCAGACTGCACTGTGGAAATTACAGGCTTATATTACAGGGCATGTTGTTGGTGGAGTAGCTGGAGGTTGCTGATACAATCAGAGTTCAGGTAGCTTTATTGAGAATCGTGAATTGAAGCTATGTTACCCAAGTGCCCAGATTTGAAGGAAAAAAATCTTTCCTGCCCAAAACTAAACAAATGAACAATAACCAAAGCTATGCGACCCCCCTATCACCTTATTTTGTAGCGTGATTGTAGCATGCTGTAGCTGGAACATAGGATCTTTTTTCTATTTAAGAGGAAGCCAAGTTTCCCAAGTGTAAAGTAGCACTCTCTAGACCCAAGGAAAACGGACTATCTTTGCCATAGCAGGTCTCTAGAGCAGCAGGTTCAAAAGGCATTTTGGGAAGAATAAGGGCACAAAAGACATGGGAGGATGGGAGGCTTAGGGGTCAGCATGGAGCCCCACAGACCAAAGTTCAAATTTCCACAGACTGAAGAGTGTGGGAAGAAGTAGGAGGAAAAATTTTGGAGTGAGGCAATGCTCCCTTTCCTGAGAGGGGTCTGAGTTACCTAAGTACAGAAATTTGTCAGAACTCTCCATCAGCACATTTACAGTTTATAAATGTCACCTTATAATGTAAACATAAATTGAATTCTGGCTAATATATGTATGCAATGCAGTATTTAGGGGAGAGCATACTTCTGCCACACTTTAGCTGTGTATACAGTACATCTATCTACTCCTGTTATTAAAACATATTGGAACCCCCATCTCCCTATCTGTAGGGGAGTCGCTTCACAGGTGGTGAAGCAAGTCTGCAGGTGTCTATCTTTCTCTCTCCCTCTCTGTCTTCCCCTCCTCTCTCTATTTTTCTCTGTCCTATCCAACAACAAGGACATCAATGACAACAACAATAATAAATACAATAAAAAACAAAAGGGAAAATAAATAAATATAAAAAATGTAAAAAAAAAGCATGTTGGAGTGGGTCAGGTAGTAGTGTGGCGGGTTAAGCGCACATGACACAAAGTGCAAGGACCAGCATAAGGATCCCGGTTCAAGCCCCCTGCTCCCCACCTGCAGAAGGGTCGCTTTGCAAGCAGTGAAGCAAGTCCGCAGGTGTCTATCTTTCTCTCCTTGTCTCTGCCTCCCTTCCTCTCTCGATTTCTCTCTGTCCTATCCAACAGAAACATCAATGGCAACAATAACAATAATGACAAGGGCAACAATATTGGAAAAAAATTGTCCTCTAGAGGCAGTGGATTTGTAGTGCAGGCACTGAGCCCCAGCAATAACCCTGGAGGAAAAAAAAGAGAGAGAAATATTGGAGACCTGGACATGGTTTTGTTAGAAAATAGTTTTGTTGGGGCCAGGTGGTGATGAACCTGGTTGAGTGCACAAGTTACAATGCTCAAAGACCTGGGTTCACAGCCCCTGAACTTTTCCTGCCAACTTCAGGAAAAGCTTTGCAAGTGGTGAAGCAGGGCTGCAGGTGTCTGTATCTTTCTTCCTCTTCCTTTCAATTTCTAACTATCTCTGTCCAATAGATAAATAAAAAGATAATTAAAAAATTTAAATGAAAATAGTATTGTTTTTGCTTGTTCATTTTAAAAAGATTTGGTGGGCTGGGCCCACCTAGTAGAACACACACATTACCATGCATGAGGACCTGTGTTCAAGTCCCTAGGCCCCACATGCAGGAGACAAGCTTCATGATTAGTGGAGCAGGGTTGCAGGTTACTCTCTTTGTCTGTCTCTTTCCCCCTTTATCTCCCTCACCATATCACTCAGTCTCTCACTCTCCATCAAAAAGAAAGAAAACGGAAACAAAATTTGTCTCCAGGAGTGTTCAGGTACTGAGCCTCAGTGAAAACCCTGGTGGCATAAAATAAAATAAAAAAATTAAAAGGATGTTTTCACTAAGGAAAAACTATGGTGGACAAAACCAGAAGAACAGTTGCCTCTGAAGAGGCTGGAAATAGGTAGGAAGCAATTTTCTGGAGTGAGGCAAAGCTCCCTCTCTTGAGAGGGGTCTGAGTTACATAGGTTGCGGAAATTTGTCAAAACTCCCTATCAGCAAATTTACAGTTTGTAAATGCCACCTTACTGTGTAAACATAAGTTGAATTTTGGTTAATATTATGCATGTAGTGTAGTATTTAAGGGAGAGCATACTTCTGCCTACAGTTCACAGTAGCATGTCCAAATAAAGACAAATTTCCAGATGGAGAGAAGATGGATAGGTGGGTATATTTGTGATAAAATAAATATACTGTAGTCAGTGGGTATATTGAGATTCACTAAAATATTTTACATTTTTCTGTGGTTTGAATTTTTTCAGGGACTGAAAGTTGCTTCAGACAGTAGAGTGTACATGTCAACATGCACAAGGACCAGGACTCAATCCTCATCTACCACATGGGAAGGCTTGCATGTGAGGCAGTAATGCATGGACACTTCTCTCTGTCTCTCACTCTCTTTTGATTAAAAAAAACTTTTTGGGTTAGTAGGGAGGTAGCGCAGTGGGTTAAGCGCATGTGGCACTAAGCACAAGGACAAGCAAAGATTCCTTTTCATGCCCCTGGCTCCCCACCTGCAGGGGAGTTGCTTCCCAGGCAGTGAAGCAGGTCTGCAGGTGTCTGTCTTTCTCTCCTCCTCTCTGTCTTCCCCTCCTCTCTCCATTTCTCTCTGTCCTAACAATGATGACATCAATAACAACAACAATAATAACTGCAATAACAATACAAAGGGGCAACAAAAGGAAAAATAAATATAAAAATTAAAAAAACTTTTTTGTCACAACATTTAATTTAATTTTTGAATAGAAACAGAAATATGGGGGACTGGCAGTGGCACACCAGGTTAAGTGCACATATTATAAAGCTCAAAGACCCACACATGGATCCTAGTTCCAACCCCCAGCTCCCCACCTGCAGGAGGATGCTTCACAAGCAGTGAAGAAGGCCTGCAGGTGTCTGAATTTTTCTATCATCCCTTCTCCTCTTAATTTCTCTCTGTCCTCTTCAATAAAATGGAAAAAAAATGGCCTCCAGGAGAAATGGATTTATAGTACAGGTACTAAGCCCCAGCCAGAAACCTGTAGGCAAAAAAAAAAAAAAAGAAGAAAGAAAGAAAGAGACAAAGAAAGAGACAAAGAAAGGAAGGGAGGGACTTGACTATTGTGAATAGTGCATCTATGAACATAGGGTTACATATATTCCTCTGAACTAGTGTTTTCACATCCTTTGGATAAATAACCTATGTGTGATATTGCTAGAACATAAGATGTTTCCATTTAAAACAAGATATTTCCATTTTTATTGGTTTAAGGGTTACTGCATTTTAAATCAGCCCTTCTGGGTGAGCATGGAGACTAAGCAGGGTCAAGAGACACTACGCTAAATTAATTTGCCCTCAGAGAATTTTATGTTGGATTTAAAAAGTTAGATGGAAAGATGAGAGAGAAAGGCAGAGTATGACTGCTGAACAGTCTTCATTTTTTTCTTTTGATAGAGAATAAAGTGAAAGAGAATGACAGAGAGAAATAGAGACACCTGCAACACTGATCCACCACACATGAAGGTTCCCTTCCTGCGGGGGGTGGGGGGGACTAGGGTTTGGACCTGGGTTCTTACACACGGCAATATGTGTGCTCTGCTGGGTGTGTCATTACCCAACCCACTCAATCAGGCTCGAGCTACTGCTTCAGGAGCCTTGGGTTTAACAAGCTAGTTTTGAAAACTCCAAGTTTGGAAATAATTGCACAAAGATAAAAGAATGTCTCAGCCACACTGGCTGGTGTTGATCCTAAGAGCCCCCAAGTGTATAAATAGGCTGCAGCTTAAAGGTATCAATGCACCAGTCAGCCTTCCAGTGCACTGGTTGTTTGGGATAGAGTTGAGGTACCTCTGGCTTTCTCTCAGACCCCACTAAAATCTAAAAGGAATGAATGCCTCAGGTTTACCAAGGGAAACGATCAAGTCTAGTGAAAGAGAATTGACACCTACAGAACACTGAGTTATAATAGACTTCCAAGTAGCCTATGTGCCAGTCCAGATAACCTGCTGTGGGACAGGCTAGGGGGGGGAGGGACAAAGATAAAGATATTCAATAGCTGCCCTCAGGAGCTTCTGCTCATGGTTGGGGAGATAGCATAGTATTTATGTAAAAAGACTCTCATGCCTGAGACTCCAAAGTCCCAAGTCTAATCCCTTCAAAGACACCACTACAAGACAAAACTGAGTAGTGTTTTGCTCTCTCTATCTCTCATTAAAAAAAAAAATTAATAAAAGGGGCACAGCTCCAGCCAGGGAAACAGATGAGCACAAAACATCAAGGAAGAGAGCAGGGAAAGTATTGTCAGTAATAATTGTCAGAGCAATAGTCAGTATTGGGAAATCTAGATGAAAGAAGAATTAGAGAATTCAGAGACAACCAGGGAGGCTTCCTGAAAGAGGTGACACTCCAAATGCACTCAGAGGATGAGACAGGATGGCCACACAATAGAGCAAAGAGGAACAGTGAAGCCAGTTACAGTTTAGTAACTGTTTAGTACCTTTCTCTGAGGCCCACCATGCAGAAAGCAGAGAAGCCTGTTAGGGTACAGTGTGGTATATATGAAGTATTCAGGGGGAAAATGCAGAATAGCTTCCCTCTTGGGAGGGAAAGAGGATGGAGAGAATGAAGGAATGTACCTTTAGCTCTATGTCTGCTGGTTTATTTCCCAAGAGAGGAAGAAGCGGAGCAAAAAGTCAAAGAGACAAGTGACTCTGATCTTCCATTTTTAATCTCCTGCTGACACATTTGATGGGAAGGATGTTCAACTCCCCCCCCACCCCCAGTTTTGATAAGTCTGCCAAGAGGCTGTAGGGGACCTCACTGTATAACCCTGAATCCTCTCAGCTGCCCTGGTGACACTGACTTGTTTACTTTTGTCATACCAGGGTTTCAGGGCTCCAAGCCAGCTTTTTTCAGACACAGACAGAGAGAGAGAAGAAAGGACACTGCAGCACTGAAACTACCCCCAGTGCAAAAGGGACTGGGCTGGAACCTGGGCTACAACATGCCATGACAGTGTAGGCACACTATTTAGGTGAATTATTTTACTGCTCCCCCCAACCCCAGGGCATTGTTAATGGTATCATTATAGCCAGCTCCTTCACCTCACCTCTGGCTCTTTCTCTCTGGCTCACATATGCATTTTTCCATCACAACCAATATGAGAGGTGTTGATTATATATGTGTGCCAGCACTAAATAATTAAAAAAAATGTCTAGGACTCCTGAAAAAGCTCACTTGGATAGTGTACTATCTTGCCTTGTATGTGATCCAAATTTAAGCCTGGCCCCTACCACACTGAAGGGAGCTTTGGTACAGTGGTCTCTTTAATACTCTCTCTTTCCTTCCATATACACAATTCCTTCTCCTGTCTTAAATCCAGCAGTTTTGTATCTGTCCCTCTAGATTCCACTTTAGCATAAAGGTTCAAACTTGTGGCCCACAATTGCTTTGTGTTTATTAATTTTTTATAATCTTTTAATTAATTAATATATTATTGGCTAGAGATAGAGAGAAATTGAGGGGGGGAAGGGATATTAATTCCACCCCACTAAGGAAAGAGACAGACAGGCTGGGAGTATGGCTTGACCTGCCCATATTCAGTGGGGAAGCAATTACAGAAGCCAGACCTTCCACCTTCTGCACCCCATAATGACCCTGGGTCCATACTCCCAGAATGATAAAGAATAGGAAAGCTATCAGGAGAGGGGATGGCATATGGAGTTCTGGTGGTGGGAATTGTGTGATGTTGTACCTCTCTTCTCCTATGCTTCCCCACTGAACATGGGCAGGTCGATTTAATTAAAAGATTCTAAAATGTCTTTTTGCATAGCCACTATGCCATCATTCTTCCCTAAACAGTTTCCTCCTAATGAAACAAGATATAGCTCATAGTCCTAACTGGAGGTGAGTGACATCCTCTAGTTCTTTGGAAAGTACAAAAATAAAGATCCACTGTCTCAAGGGAAAGAGAACCATTGTCAGACAACATCCTTCTCAAGCTTTCCTGCAGATCCTGGTTGTCCTGACAGGGAGCTCTTATGGAGGGCATGGAGGTAAGGATTACTGGGAGGTAACTGTTGGGCAAAAGCATTCACAAATAATTTAGCAACCACAGCCTAGTTCTCTCCTCTTCCACATCTACCCATAATTTTAAGTTTCACGGTACATTAGCATGTGAGAATTGTTCTGCAAACAACACAGTTCCCGGAGTCACATTTGCAACGAAACTATTAAAGCAGAAACAGATATGAAAACACAGTTTAACTAGTTTCCAACAAGAGCAAGACAGACCCACCTCCCACTCAGAGAGCAGCCCACACCTGCCAAAGCTCTCATAAATCTTTGCTTCTCAGACTTCTAGGGAAACTGAAGAGCTGACTGAGACAGGTAAAAAGGAAAACCCAGGTAAGCTGGGTGATGTGTTAAAGATCATGCAGCTGCAGGTAAGTGTCCCAGGGTGCTGGGACACCTCGTGGATATGCTTTTTCCAGCAGGATTCTATAGGGTGGGTTAAGAAGGCTCAGTTGCCATGGACACAGGGGATGCTTTCCTCACTCAGCACCTGTAAGGTTTGACCTATGGCTTCAAACATCCCCAGACAGATATGAGTCCACCTCCCCAATGCAATCCCCAGGGCCTGCAGGATTCCAGGAGATGTCTTGAATGAGCTGTCACTGTCCCCTCCCTCTTATGCTGACAGAAGCTCTGGGCCCCTCCCCACTGTGACATTTCTCAGCATCAGGACTCAGGCAGACAAGCTCCACTGGGCCAAGACAGTTTGGGTAATCAAAGTCTGCCACAGTGATGGAGGCCTGGCATTTCAGCCTATTGATCAATGACAGGAGAGTAAAACACAAGGCCAAAAAAATGCACCAGGAGATCTGTTGTCAGATCCAAATAGAGGCTTCTTCTTTCTGTTTTAAAGGCGGCTGAAAAGAGAGAGGAAGGAGGAGAAAGGTGGAGGATCCAAGGGTCCAAGAATGTGGCTCCCAGGCCTTGTGCAGGTTTTCAAAGGTCTGAGGTGGGGGCTGCTAAGGTGGAAGAGACTGAAATACTGAGTGTGCATGGGAGGGAGAGAGAGGGTAAGTTGGGCGCAGCCTTGGAGGTGAATTCTGTTTGTCTTTAGCTGTCCCAGTGCAATGTTGTGGCTGCATGCACTGAAGGTGACAACTTTCTGCCATAAGTGCAAGACAGGCCACGTGCCTTCCTGAATGCTGCCGGAGTGACCCAGTTGGAGGTGTCCCACTCTCTCCCTAAATGCCAGCCCCAAGAGAAAGCTGAACACTCACTCCATCTACTTTTCCAGGGAGAAAGGATGTATGTACATGGAAGAGGGGGCAGGCATAGAGGACCAGAGATGCAAGGGACCTTCAATTAGGGGGAAGATAGTGTAATATTTGGAGAGTCAAGATGCCCAGGTTGGGGTCTAGGCCATGGCACACCTGGTAGAGTGTACCTGTTACTGTGTGCAAGGATCCAGGTTCAAATCCCCAGCCCCCAGCTGCAGGGGGGATGTTTCACAAATGGTGAAGCAGTGCTGTAGAACTCTCTCCCACTTGTGCCCTTTCTATTATCCCTTCCCTCTAAATGTCTCTGTCTCTATCAAAAGAATAAACAAAGTTATTTTATTTTATACCCACGTGGTTGCAAGTTTCTGGGGCAAGCCTTGGTTTCCTGTCTTCTAAAAGATAAAGTGAAAGTTCTTTAGGCTGCTGAGTAACTGAAGTCATTTCATGGCATCAGAAGGAATCTTCAAGTTTGCCATGAATTGACTTCAGTTATTCAGCAACCTAAAGGGCTCTCTGGCCAAAATAAGCCTGCCAATTACAAGCCTTGGGAGCAAGGAAGCCCAAGAGGCCAGAGGTCCTCATATGTCAGTGAGCATCAAGAACCACCTCTAATTCTACCTAGCCTCACACCACCAGTGAATCTGCAGAGATTCAATCCTGAGTGGAACCCAGGAATATGCATTTGTACAGTCTCTCCATTCTTGGTGATCCTGACACCACATACACCTGTGGTCCACACACACTTTGAGAATCTCTGGCATCTTTGGTAAAGATATGAGCCTTAAATTCAGAAAATGAACTGGGCTCACCCTGCTGCTTTCCCTCTTCTCTTCTCTCCTCTCCTCTCCTCTCCTCTCCTCTCCTCTCCTCTCCTCTCCTCTCCTCTCCTCTCCTCTCCTCTCTTCTCCTCTCCTCTCTTTTCCTCTTCTCCCTCTTCTCTCTCTCTCTCTCTCTCTCTATATATATATATATATGTCTCATTCTTTCCACTTTTTAACCAGAACACTCTTCAACTTTGGTTTATAGTGTTGTTGGGGATTGAACTTGGAATCTCTGATGCCTCAAACATGAAATTATGTTGCATAAACCACTATACTATTCCTCTTACCCCCTCCGTTTCTCCTACTAGTCTACTAGATTATTTATTTTTATATTTATCTATTTTCCCTTTTGTTGCCCTTGTTGTTTTAGTGTTGTAGTTATTAATATTGTTATTATTGATGTCATTGTTGTTGGATAGGACAGAGAGAAATGGAGAGAGGAGGGGAAGACAGAGATGCGGAGAGAAGGACAGACACCTAGAGACCTGCTTCACCGATTGTGGAGCTACTCCCCTGCAGGTGGGAAGCTGGGGGCTCGAAGTGGGATCCTTAAGCTGGCCCTTGTGTTTTGCACCACCCGCACTTAACCACTTAACTCCCTAGTCTACTAGTTTAATACATCTGAATTTATTTTTAAGAGCTCTGAAAATAAAAATATTTTATTTATACTATGGGGAAAACAATATCTACCTTATTACACTGCTGTGGGAGTAAAATGAAGTCAGATATGGAAAGTCCTTGGTTAAGGCTCAGATATTATAGGTAGTTAGTTTAATTCATTATTATTTTTATCTTATTTAAGATGATTATTGGAAATGCATGCGTAGAGTGTGGGTTAACTGGAAGAGCTGGTATGAAAATTTAGTCTTAGAATGAAAGTTCACCAGCAATTGACTTGTTAGGTGATGCAGTGGATAAAATACTGGAAGAAGAAGGAGGAAGAAGAGTAGAAGAAAGAGGAGGAGGAAAAGGAGGAGAGTTCAGAATGCAGAATCAGGGGGTGGAGGTAGTATTATAATTACACAAAAGACTTTCAGTTCTAGGCACTACCATAATCTAAAGTTAAAAAGTACTCCAGGAGCAGTCTGGAGAACTCTCACAAGGATAGACATGGACCTTCCATATGACCCAGTAATTCCTCTCCTAGGGATATAATCCAAGCACTCCATAACATCTAACCAAAAAGATTTGTGTACGCCTATGTTCATAGCAGTAAAATTTGTAATAGCTAAGACCTGGAAGCAAACCAGGTACCCAACAACAGATGAGTGGCTGAGAAAGCTGTGGTATATATACACAATGGAATACTACGCAGCTATTAAGAACAATGAACCCACCTTCTCTGACCCATATTGGTAAGAGCTAGAAGGAATTATGTTAAGTGAGCTAAGTCAGAAAGATAAAAATGATTATGGGATGATCGCACTCATCAACAGAAGTGGAGAAAGAAAAACAGAAAGGGAAACTAAAAGTAGGATTTGACTAAACTGAAAGTAGGGCACCAAAGTAAAAACCCTGGGTTGAGGGTGAGGGTGGATGTTCTGGGTGGGGTGGGGGTGGGGATAGGGGTGGGTGTTATGAGACACAGTCTTTTGGTGGTGGGAATAATGTTTATGTACACTCCTATTAATTTGTAGTCATATGAATCACTATTTAAGTAATATGAGAGGGGATAAATTGATTCAATGTCTCAAACTTTTTAATGCATAGACAATAGGCTGAGTCTTTGATATGTTGACTCTCTTTAAAAAATTTTTTTTATTAACTTTATTTATTGGATAGAAACAGCCAGAAATTGAGAAGGAAGGAGGAGCTAGAGAGATACCTGCAGCCCTGCTTCACCATTCACAAAGCTTTCCCCCTGCAGGTGGGGGTCAGGGGCTCGAACCCGAGTCATTTTGCACTTTAACATGTCGCTCAACCAGGTGCGCAAACACTGACCCCATGTTCTTAAAAGCTTAGACCAGGGAGAACAGAAGCAACTGGTGGCACAACTATATACAAATAATGTCAAAGGACATAAGTCATGGTGATATTGTGTTGATACAACAAATCCTAACACGGGATTTTTCTTTCTTTTTTTTGTTATGGGTAATTTGTGTTTTTTTAATTTTTTTTTATAAAAAGGAAACATTGACAAAACCATTGGGTAAGAGGGGTACAACTTTGCACAATTCCCACCACCAGACCTCCATATCCCACCCCCTCCCGTTATAGCTTTCCTATTCTTTAACCCTCTGGGACTATGGACCCAAGATCATTGTGGGATGCAGAAGGCTAAAGGTCTGGATTCTGTAGTTGCTTTCCCACTGAACATGGGTGTTAACAGGTTGATCCATACTCCCAGCCTGTCTCTTTTTCCCTAGTGGGGAACGGCTCTGGGGAAGTGGAGCTCCAAGGCAAATTGGTGGGGTTGTCTGTCTGGGGAAGTCTGGTTGGCATCTTGCTAGCATCTGGAACCTGGTGGCTGAAAAGAGAGTTAACATACAAAGCCAAACAAATCGTTGAACAATCATGGACCTAAAGGCTGGAATAGTGCAGATAAAGCATTGGGGAGTCCTCCATTTTGTCGATAGCTAGTAAGGGAGGATGGACAACATATTCTATGCTACACCTGAGGAAGATGGGTTGATACTGAGGCAGCATGGAATGTTTCTACTCATGAACACAGAATGTGAGCTCAGATCTAGAGGGATGCAGAGGTTGCATAGGCTCCTAAGCTAATTATGGGCCCCAGATCACATCAAATTGATGTGGTTTATAGTCAACAATACTTATACCCCTTTCACATATTAGGGAGCTACTGTCTTCCCTGATGCAGCTTTCTGGTCATTCCCCAGCCATGACATCATCTCCCCAGACAATAACTGGGATCCACCTGCATATCAGATTTCAGGCTCAGGAAAAAAAAATAAAGAAAAAAAAAGGGAATTTTCAAAGTTAACCCAGTTGCCAATAATATGATTATAGCAATAACTATCTATTGCCTTCTTAAACCCTAAGATAGCAGGGACCTCTCACTTTATTTATAGAGCCTATATTTCCACCAGTCCTGGAACCTCTAGAGTGGGGCTCACATTCCTTCATGCTTCACTCAATTCATACCAAATGATATTGCATCCACCGATCCCAACCTAATCAATGCAAGGAGTACCACCTCAGCATGTTTTACTTCCGACTGTCTAGAGACGTCAGGCATGGAATATCAACCCTTCACCCTCATTACTTGGGTGAGATCTTTCCTTATATAGTAGTCTCTAATTCCATTCCAGGAGGTTCACTTCCTAACAAAGTCCCAAAACCTAGATATATACCAGTATGATAGAGCATATGTTCACATGTATCCATAAGTTAGGGCAATATATATATGTATATATATGTATTTGAAAACAAAAATACACAATAGTCTGTAGTGAGTCAGTATCAAGTTCATAATGAAATAGTGTCTACTTAGACTTAGATACCCTCCACACCTACTTCCTTATTACCTTTCTCTCATTCACTCCAAAGCTAACCTTATCAAAGCAAGAACTGCAAAAGCTGAATAAGAGACTGACATACTTTAACTATGACTCTTTAGTTACTATCAGGCCACCCCATCAGCTGAGTCCCTAGTCAGAAAGTCCTGAGATTCCCAGACATGATACACCTAGACTCTTAATAAATCCCTCTATCCATTGTTATAGGTTGTTTCTATCAGGAACAACAATAGAGACCCTTTTGTGGGCCCCCATAGACCTTGCCCTCAACTTGGATCATTAATGGTAGAGAATGTTCCATCCCCTGAAGGGAGGATGGACAACATACTCTATGCTACACCTGAGGAAGATGGGTTAATATTGGGGCAGCTTGGAACATTCCTACTTATGACCACAGAATGTGAGCTCAGATCTATTGGGATACAGATGTCACATAGGCACCTCAGCTGAATATGGGCCCCAGATCACATCAAATTGATGGGGTTTACAGTCAATAGTATGTATACCTTTTCCATATTTGGGAGCTACTCTCTTCCCTGATCCAGCTTTCTTGTCCTTTTCCCAGCCATGATATCATCTCCCCAGACAATAACTTGGATCCACTTGCATATCAGATTTCAGGCTCAGGGGAAAGAACAAATAAAATAAAATAAAATAAAATAAAATAAAATAAAATAAAATAAAATAAAATAATGAGTATAGCCATAGGCTCTTTGGAATATAACTATATCTACAAAATGGAACCCCACAACTCTTCATGTGCATTACTCCAGCCTTTAGGTTCATGATTAGTCAACAACTTGTTTGGCTTTATATATTAACTCTTTTCACCCACCAGGTTTCAGATTCCAAGCAGATTTCCCTGGACAAACAACCCCACCACTGTGTCCTGGAACTCTGATTCCCCAGAAACTTGCCTCACTAGGGAAAGAGAGAGGCAGGCTGTGAGTATGGATTGACCTGTCAATGCAAAACAATTACAGAAGCCAGACCTTCCACCTTCTGCATCCCACAAAAACCTTGGGTCCATACTCCAGAGGGTTAAAGAATAGGAAAGCTATCAAGAGAGTGGATGATATAAGGAGTTCTGGTGGTGGGAATTGTATGGAGTTTTTTCAGTGTTTCTTTTTATAAATAAAATAAAATATTTAAAAAGTGCTCCAGTGAAAAAGAAAAAAAAAAGAAGAAGGAGGAGAAGGAGATGAAGAGGCAGAGGAGAAGTAGGGGAATGAAGTTGAGGAGGTGTCAGGGAAATGTCTCTTGAATACAGAATAAGACTAAGCTGTCTCATGAACCAGGTCTGTCTGTCTGTCTGTCTGTCTTTCCTCCTTCCTCCCTCCCCATCCCCCTTCTTCCTCTTCTTCTTCTTTTTGTAAGAAAAGGGTAAAGAGATTAAGCAAAGCAACAGTAGACACAGCACTGCTCCACCATCCATGTAGATCCCTCCCTTGGTACTTTTTACAATGTACTCTGCAGAGTCAGAGACACATGTTAAAGCAAATAAACTACTGGACAAGCATACCATCACTGCCTAGCCCTCCTCAGGTCATTCTTACAATAGTTTGTCCCAGACAAGTAATCTTATTCAGATGTAAATAATACAAAAGCTGAATGAATACATAACACTCAGGTAAGATACTATGCACCATAAAGAAGACAGCAGGAATCTCCAACATGTAAAGCAAAGAAGCTAGAAAAAATTTCTGCAAAGTGTGCAAAATATATTACACAATAGTACAAAAATGAATCGAACTCACAGAAGAAACATTGCAAAATATGCATGTTAAATGAAGAGATATGCATGTATCTGGAGGTGGTCGCTAGTCAAAATGAAGGGAAAATAAGATCTGGCACTTACAGAACTCTGTAAAGGGATGCAAAATAATGATGAAATAATTTCAGAAACAGAAAATTAAAAACAACTCAAGGTATTACATATGATAAGGAGATAAAAAAGTACAAAGAAAAAATATGTATGAAAGAGTACAAAGTACTAGATAGAAAAATGACATTTAAAAAGACATAGAGGATTATGCATGCATATAAATGTGTTGTATATAAAGGCAGTATCTATAACTTATATACAAATGTATCATATATAAATACATCTAAGAATATTTTTTAAAAACCTGCTCTTGACTCAACATTCTTGGCTTGAACAGCATCTATCTATTGTTTCCTCCCATTTCCTTTTTTTATCACTAACTTATGTTTCTGGGTCTATTTTACTGTGTATCACCATGTTTCAAGTTAAATGTTTCTTTTGCTGTGACACTCCTTTCAGCAGTCTTGCCAAGCAGGTTTATAAGGACAAAAACTTAAGCTTTTACATATTTGGTACTGTTTTTATTGCTTCTTCATATTTGAATGATAGTCTTCTAAGGTAAAGTGTGCATGGATGGCAGTTATCTTTTAACGATTTGAATATGCCATCTCACTTTCTCCTGGCTTTCAAAGTTCCTGCTGAAAAATCTGATGTTAATCTGACTATGCTGTCTCTATAAGTTAATTAATTTTTTCCCCTGAATTCTTTCAAAAGCTTTCTCTTTATCTTTGACTTTTCTTAGTTTCACAATGGGGTGTCTTGGTGTAGGTCTATTGGGGTTTAAGAATTTGGAAGTTTTCGGGAGTCGGGCTGTAGCGCAGCGGGTTAAGCGCAGGTGGCGCAAAGCACAAGGACCAGCATAAGGATCCCGGTTCGAGCCCCGGCTCCCCACCTGCAGGGGAGTCGCTTCACAGGCGGTGAAGCAGGTCTGCAGGTGTCTATCTTTCTCTCCCCCTCTCTGTCTTCCCCTCCTCTCTCCATTTCTCTCTGTCCTATCCAACAACGATGACAACAACAATAATAACTACAACAATAAAACAACAAGGGCAACAAAAGGGAATAAATAAAATAAAATAAATTTAAAAAAAAAAAAAGAATTTGGAAGTTTTATCTGCCTCCTTAGTATCTACATCTTGATCATATCCCAGATTTGAGGGGAGGGAGGAATCTGTTGTTATTTCTTTGAATATGGTTTCCGCTCCCTTCTTTCCTCTCCTTCTGAGACTCCTATAATTCTTATATTTGCTTTCATAATGGAGTCTTCAGTTTACTGAAGAGCTGCTTCATCATTCCTAAACAATTTCTCTACTATTTAAAGTCAAAGATTGTAGTCATTTTGTCTTCTATTCCTGATATTTTCTCTTATGGATGGGTAAACTTATTTCCTTGATTTGTTATTTGAGAATGGAATGTATTCACAGTGTCCTTCACAACCTGTAGCTCTGCTTTCATGTTTTCAATTTTCCTAACAAGTGAATCTTTGAAATCATGAATTTCTTTCTTATTTCATTTCTCCATATTAAATTGGGAGCCTTGTATTTCTTCAGATTTCCTGACAATGTGTTTCCTAAACTCCTTCTCTGACTGCTCCTCTGGATCTACATCATTAAGTGTACTACTTGTTTCCAGTACTTGTATTTTCCTAGTTTTACTTATCTGTATTGGCTTTTGTTGTTAGTCAGCAGATGGTGCTGGGTTCTGCCTTGTATATGAATTGCAAAGGGAGGGAGGAGTTTTGAAGTGGTAACACAGTATTATGGCACCTGATGTCTCTTAAACAGAGCCATAGTCTGGTGGGAGAGAGGGGAGAAGACAGAGGGGGGCAACTCAGACCTCCTTCTGCTTTTCCCAAACTGTCATTTGAGAGTAAGAACTATGCTATAATGTCTGTGCTCTGAGTCACACTTCCAACTCCAGGGCAATCTGACACCTTGCACCAGGAGCTCTATGACAGCTGAACCATCTTAGAGTTTAGTTGGCTTCCCTACTACCACAAAGATACAGTATGCACTTCTCTGGTTTCCTTGAATTGTTCTCTGATATTTGCTCAGGTACCTGTGGTTTCTACAGCACTAACCAGCAGTCCCAATCTGCTTTTTTTAGAAGCCATTCAGTTTCTAAGTTGTGCCACATGAGTCCTTTAAATCCACCATGTGGATTTGAAGCAATTGCAAATGTAGCAACCACTGGAAATGTAGTACCATGTTTCCACTTGAGTCTTCCCCATCCGTTCTGTTCTGTCCATCCATATGCAATTACCAACCTTCACACAGTGATGTTTCTTCTTTGCCAGAAATCTCAGGGGTGCTCTGGTGAAATTCATTGAGATATTTTGTTTTAATATTTGTTTTCTGGGGGAAAAGACAGCTTCCCAAGACTAGGTCACCATAATTCCATACTGGAAGTCATTCCACTGACATTCTTTTGATCTCCATAGCTTTCCCTTTCTCAGAATGTGATAGAATTGGAACTATGCTTTTATAGCCTTCTCAGATTGGCTCCTTTCACTAAGTAATGCACGTTTACATTTTCTCTGTATAGCTTTAAAACTTAATAGGTTATTTATTTTTAGCATTTACTGTATTACATGATCTGGAATGTGCCATAATTCATTTACAAAGAAGATGTACCATGCTTTGTCTACTTTACATTTTCATGATAGTACATTCATATGCATTTACATAAACATAAAAAGGGCATATTTGCCCATTACCAAGTTTGGACAGTTATGAATAAAACTGTTATAAACATCAGAATATACATTTTTGTGTGGACATAGGTGTTGATTTGTTCTGTGTAAATAACAAGAAAAATAATTGCTGGATCATATGGTAAAAGTTTGTCTAGTTTTGTAAAAACAAAACAAAACTACTCACCTGTTTTCCAAAGTGTCAGCAGAATCTTGAATTCTCCCCAGCTATGAATGTGAGTGCTCCAGATCTGGGCCACTCTAACAGGTGTGTAATAGTAATTCATTATTGCTTTAATTTGCATTTTTCTGACATATTATATGAAGAAAAATTTCATTTGTTTACTTACCATTTGTATATATTTCTCTGACATAGTATGTATTAAGGTCTTTGGCCCACCTTTTAATCAAATTAATCATTTCTTAAGTGTTAAATTTTAAGGTTTTGCATATTTGGGATACTATATTTATCAGTTATATATTTTGAAAATATTTTCTCCCAGTCTCTGACTTACTTTTCCACTTTCTTTTTGCTATTATAGGATTAATGGTTTACATTGAATATAGTTTTGATAACTGTGTAAAATTTCTCAGTTTTCTGCAAAACACTCTCACCCTCAGCCTAGGACTCTCTCCACCATCATGAACCAAGATCTGAAAGCTCCTCTTTTTCCCACCCCAGAGTCATTTACTTTGGAGCAAGTTCTACTTTGAGCTTCCTCTTTCTGTTCTTATTTCTCAACTTCTACCCATGGGTGAGATCAACCTCTAGATATTGCTCTCTTTCTGGATTATCTCATGTAACGTGATTCCTTTTAGCTCCATCCAAGATGAGGTACAGAAGGTGAATTCATCATTCTTAATATCCGAGTAGTATTCCATTGTGTAAATATAACAACTTTCTTAATCGCTCATCTGTTGTTGTTGGACATCTAGGTTGTTTCCAGGTTTTTTTTTTTTTGGTATTTCAAATTGTACTGCTAAGAACATAGGTACACACAGCTCTCTTTGGATGGATGTGTTTGATTCTTTTAGGATGTATTCCCCAGGAGAGTAATTGCCATATCATAGAGTAAATCACTTTTTCATTGTCTTGATAGTGCCCTTTTCCACCAAAAGGGTTGTTACTGGGGCCCAGTGCCTGAAAAACAAAACCAATGCTACTGAAAGTCATTTGTTTCCCTTTTGTTTGCTTGATCAGAGAGAAATTTAAAAAGGTAGGGGTATATGGAGGAAGAAAGGGAGACACTATTTCTCACTTATGAAGCTTCTGTCCTGCAGATCAAAAGTTGGGGTTTAAACTCAGGTCCCTGGGGCTGGGTGGTGGTGTACCTGGTTGAGCTCACATGTTTCAGTGCACAAGGACACAGGTTCGAGCCCCTGGTCTCCACCTGCATAGGGAAAGCTTTGTGAGTGGTAAAGCAAGTCTGCAGGTGTCTTTCTGTCTCTCTCCCTATCTCCCCTCCTCTCAATTTCTGGCTGTCTCTATCCAACAAATAAATAAAGATGATAAAATTATTAAAAAGCAAATAAATTCAGGTTTCTGCACATGGAAATATGTGCACTCAACTGGATACACCACTGCCAGGCCTCTGGCAGCATCTTTGGTAGATCAGAAATGTCTAACTTTAATGATATCAATTATTAATTAATTAATTATTAATATTAATTAATATTAATATTAATAATTAATTAATTATTAATATTAATTATTTCCTTCATGGTGAGTACCTTTGCTGTTATATCTAAAATGTCATCAAGGATTTTAAGGTCATCTAGATTTTCTTTGTTATCCTATGGGTGTTTAACAGTTAGGTCTGTGATCCACCTTCAGTAACTCTTTCTGAACAATGCCATCTTTATCCAGATTTTTTCTTTGTTAATTCTGTGTATTTTTTAGACCTTACTATGAATAACACAGCACAGAAAACATTGGACTGTTGCTTTCTTGTTGGGAACACAAGGAATATAAAGAGTCTAGGCTCCCATGGTATACCCTGTGATCACCTGCTCATGATGTGAGCTGAGGTGTTAGCATGCTTTGGAAAAAGTGTTGCGTCAAAAATAACCTCAAGATGTGTCTTTGCATATTGTATGTGAAGCAGTAAAATAGGGAGGTGGGTATGGAAATTTCAGTTCCAGTCACACTAAGGAAAGATGCCCAAGTTGACTTTCCTTTTCAAAGGCAGATGGGGATTACACTCATAATTAGCTGCTTCTGTGGCCTTTGATCCTAACAGTATGAGAAATTTAGCCTTTCAAAGATGTGGAAGTCAAGTTTGCAAGGAAATTTTATTTGCAAAAGAGTGAGAACAAATATTTGAGTAAAGTAGGCTGGAGAAGGTAAATATAATTGGGATTTCAGAGTTTGCAAGACTCCTTCCCTCAATAACCAATGGCTGGGAAAATGAGTGCACTGGAAGAAGATTATTGCTGCCTAAGTGAAGTGGAAAAATCCAACCAAATATCTATATAATTCCTATCTGCTTCCATAGGCTAGCTTGGCAGATGGGAGTAATAGAAGCCATAGATGAAGGGAAAATTAGAACAAAGTACTGATATCTGGTACTGCAAGATTGTATCATTAAACTAATATGTTTTTGTGCTAGATTCTCTAAAGCTGGACTTTGTTTGCATAGGAAAAAGGTATAGCATTTGTCATCAAGGAAAACTATGACTAACAACAGAGATTGTGAACTACTTCAACCCAAGCTGGTGGAGAGTGTGGATTTCTTGATCAACTACTGTTCTCTGTGTCTAGTCAATGTCTGGCTGGTCAAAAGAGGTTTTATTTTTGTAGTTCATTTTCCTTGAAGGAAGCACTGTCCTAGCCTACTTATCCTTCTCTTTACAAGTACCTTTTCCACACAGGGCTTAATCTCTGGCAACTATGTCATAGTATATCACACTGATCTTTAGATATCACTGACTGTATCAATTACATACCTTACTCAACTCAAACCAAATTCTCTTTCCTGAAAAATGTTCATAATGAGGTAGATAAAGTAGTGGTAGTACTGGTCACTTCCATAAGGAACAGTGCCTTGTGGGCCCTCTCAGGATTTTGGGTCTAATATAAAGCAATGACAGTAGGAGTAACCCCAATCTCTGAAGGGAGGCTGGGGGTATCCTACCCTGCCATATGAAAAAAAAAAAAAAAAGAAAAACTAGTCCTGAAATGGGTGCAACCTTTAATGTTCCTCAGATGTGACCATGAGCTATAAGCTCTGATCAATAGGGACTTAGAGGTTACACAGGCTCTGGCAATATTTATAAAGATGCAATTACATATGGGCCCTGGAGTAGGTAGATGGAGTTAAATAGTTAATTTTAGCCACAATTTTTTTTTATAAGAATAGGAGATACTCCCTTCCCTAATCCAACTTTCTAGCCCCTTTCTCCACTCTGACACCATTCTCTCAGACAATATTCTCTTCCAATCTCAAGCTAGCTACCAAACTCAAATAAAACTACTATAATGTATGTTCTCAGGAACCTGCCTAAAATGGTTCTCCTAGATTTCTTCTACCCTAATCCTTAATCTCATCTGCTCTGATTCTACTTTCTGGTTACTATTCATTAACCATTTTGTCTCAGCTTAGGTCATGCCACCTTCCAGACACTAGGCTACAGATGCTACCATGACTCCATCTCGACTTCTCTGGGCAGATGACCTCACTAATGTGTCATCGACCCTCGAATCTCCAGAGCTCTGGTCCACTAGGGAAAGATAGAAACAGGCCGGGGGTATGGATCCCCCTGTCAACACCCACGCTCAGCGGAGAAGCAGCCACAGAAGCCAGAACTCCTACCTTCTGCTCCCCATAAACAGCCTTGATCCATACTCCCAGAGGGGGAGAAATGATAGGATGAAGATAAGAGGACTCAGCACTCCAGCTCCATCAGCACCCAGAGAGAGAGAGAAGGAAAAGGAGAGGGACATATGGAGGTAGTTATGAAGTCATGAGTGGCTTAGAGGGAAAGAGAGAATTGAATCAGAAAAGAAAAGGGGCAACTATGTACAAATGTGGACAGATAGTTGTAGAGAAGATGATTGGCCCATGTCTAAAACTTTAGAGGAACTGTGGTGGACTTCAGTGGGGAGAGTAAAGATTCAGAACTCTGGTGGTGGGAATGGTATGGATTTAAACCCCTGTCAACATGTAATTGTGTAATATAAAAATATAAAAAGTAAAATAAAAATGTAGTGGTAGTTAGCAGACTGAACTCATTACAACTTCCAAGAGAGTCAGTGTTCTTTTATTGCCAGCAAAGGAAAATGGTCTTTGGTTATTTACTAGAATATGAATACTAGCCTGCAAAATAGCTCAACTGTATATTGTACTCTTCTGCCATGTACATGGTCCAGATTTGAACTCACCTCCCACTATATTTAATGAAGCTTTGGTGTTGTGCTTCTGTCTCTCTCTCTCACTCTCTCTCTCTCTCTCTCTCTCTCTCTGTGCATGTTTCTTTCTGGAAAAGAAAAATTCATCCTGAATCAGTGAATATTTATAGATTATGAAAGATTAAAGAAAGGGAGAAAGGGGTGAGGATGCCAGATAATAACTTGGGTCAATCCTCATCACCACCTCTTACCAGAGATGAGCAGTCATTTGGTCTTTGAACTCTCACTCTTTGCTCTCATCTCTCACCTTCTGCCTTGCTCATAATAAGTAAGTAAACAAACATAAAATATTTTAAACATAACTTCAGAGATAGTCTAATATATAGAAGAAACTGGTCCTACAGCCAGAATATGAATCTCAACTTTTTTGAATCTCTTTAAATTTCTAGCCAAGATTCAAATTCTAGGAAATAAACATCTGTTTGGCCTATCTTGGGTGATGTGACCTCCCTTTACCTGGAGTTCTATAGGAACCATAGTTATAATTCTGCTAGGTTGTTTTTAAAGGGGGGAAGAATTCCTTAAAAAGAAAGTTTAAGGGCCATAACAATAGTTCAGTTGGAGAATACAGCACATACATGCCATGTTTGAGACTGGCCCCATAGCACTAGAGGAAGCTTTGGTTCTATGGTGGCAATAAGATAAAATAAAATAAAATAAAACAAAATGTGAATTGGAGTGGTGGCAGAAAAAGGAATAAGTGAATATTGGACAATGAAAAGCAATAGCAGTCAAGGTTGCCAGAGGTGTCCTGATCTCATTTTTTTTCTACAGATGTGAGATTCCACCAGCCTTCCAAACAATTCACTTTTCTATTTAAACTGGCTTGAGTTGGTTGCCTTTCAATTTTCTATTTAAACTGGCTTGAGTTTGGTTGCCTTTCAACCAAAATATTCTCTGTTAAGACATTTTTCATGCATTTCTAAAACAAATGAACCTCTGCTCTGGCCCTCATTTGAAACTGACCTATATGTTTATGGAGTAGTCCATAAAAAAATAATGACCTGTAACATCAGAATTTCTGTGCACCAAACAAGCCATGTGTGGCAGTCTCCCAACAATGGCCCCAGCCTGTGCATTTCCATTCACTGAGACTCAGTGCCCAGCCTTGCCCTCTTCTCTAACTCCTAAGTAGATAATAGAACAATCTTTAAATGCGACACAGGGTGTAAGGTTGGGAATGCTCTCAAAGTATGCCAAACAAAGGGAATGGAGCCATGGTAACAGTGCGGATGTGTGCCCTGTTACCTTGAATCCTAGAGGAGAAAACATGCTTATTGAATCCCATGACTCCCGGGCCAGTGAAAGACAAACATCTCAGGGCAAGGATATTCTGCAGTCTATTTTCCTTGGAGAAAGAAAAGGGAATTTTTTCTCTATATAAGTGAGTGAATGGACAGGGCAGCTCTTTGGACCACAGAAATAGGGGGAGAATTCTCTAATGGCTCCAGAGCCTCATTCCATAGAAATGCTCTTGCTGAAGGGATACTGTTATAGAACAATACAGACATGAATAGTAATAGTAGTTCAATGTTTTAAGTAGTTACTACGTCTTCTCACAGTACTGTCTAAAATTAGGTTGACCTTTAATGAGATGGTTATCTGTATCCTTAAGAAAGGACAGTGTTATTACTTCATTCCCACTAGGCAGACACTACTGAAGAATTTATCTGCAAGGGCCAGATGGTTGTGCACCTAGTTGAGCACACATGTTTCAATGCACAAAGATCCAGGTTCAAGTCCCCGGCCCCCACCTTCAGGGGGAAAGCTTTGCAAGTGCTAAAGCAGGGCTGCATGTGTCTCTCTATTTCTCACCCTCTCACCCCCTTCCCTCTCTATTTCTAGCTGTCTCTAGTCAATAAATAAATAAATAAATAAAGGTAATTAAAAAATAATTTGTCTGCAACTCCCTGTAGACAACACTTTATCTGCTTTGTGGTTATTAGGCTCAGCTCTTTATGTATTTCATTGTCTGGTGTTAGAAAGCTAGAAAGAAGAAATGGCATACAGAAGAGAAATAAGGCATGTGTCCACCCTCCAGGAGCTCACAGAAGAGTGGAAAAAATAAAGAAACTGATGCATAGCAATGTGATTTAAGTTCCCACGGATGCATTTTCCAGTCCTCTGGCAGTAAAGAACAGGTATAGATGAGAACTTTTTCCTCTGGATTGAAAAAAAAAAAAGCAAAAACCAAAAAACAGGGAAGAAATGTACATTGAAAAACATCCCCCAAAGTAAGTGAGATGGATTTTATTTCCCTTTATACCTCTTGAGAATTTAATTCAACTTTTAATCCCCTCTTATATCTATCAGTCTCAGGTCAGGCATACAAATTATTACACCTAGTAGGCATGCTTTGTTTTTGTTTTAACTGCCACCAAGGTTATTGTTGTGGCTCAATGCCAGCACTACTAACCTATTGATCCCAACAGCCATTTTCCCCCTTTGTTTCTTTGTATTTTATTTGATAAGACAGAAAGAAATTGAGAGGGAAGAGGGAGATGAAGAGAGGACAGTTACCTGCAAA
Organism: Erinaceus europaeus; assembly: GCF_950295315.1. NCBI lineage: Eukaryota > Metazoa > Chordata > Mammalia > Eulipotyphla > Erinaceidae > Erinaceus > Erinaceus europaeus. The sequence continues at coordinate 161,548,156 of NC_080163.1, forward strand.
CCTGAATTACTGTTTGTGAAATATCTTGTGGGAAGTATGTCTTTAAACACTGGCCTTTGCACTTGATAATGTTAAATGCTTCTTGAATTGGTTCAAAGAGCATCAGATCTCTAAGTCCTCTTGGTTGTTTTAAAAATAAAATTCAACAAGTTGTGTTTTGCTGTAAGCAGTATAGACTGGCATATTTAAGATGAAGTGTAAATCATTCTAAATTTGGACTGTGTGAAAGACTGAGCAGCCCTTCCTTTTTAGGAAGAGGGAGAAAAGGAGGCTATATATAGGCTGATGCAATAAATAATGGAATCTTCTTAGGTAAGGCTACACTTAAAATATTACAATCTCTCCTGTCCATGGAAGTAACTACACTTAATGAAGTATGGAATTTAGTGAAAGATAACTACTAGATTGTTGAGCCATGCCATGGAGAAGAGAGAGGAGATCCAGAGCAAAGAGGGAACACAAATCTTTATTTGCACTGGCACTTCAGAGTTGGGTGAGAGAGAAGCAGGTTGGGCCACGTGGAGGTAGCAAAAATGGCTGCCTCACGCAGCAACCTTTCCTGCATCTAAACACTGAAGTGAAGCAAGAGAGAGAGGTGTGGAAGAAGAAGGGCTTTTATGGAAGTAGCTTTCACGAGAATGGGAAGGGGGAGGAGTAACCATAGTACTCCAGGGTAGGATAATAACTCTCGTGAGAATGGGAAGGGGGAGGAGTAACCATAGCACTGCAACTATTGCGGGGGAATAGACAATGCCCTGAGGGTACAACATGGTGGAACAGGCGCTCCAAGAATGTCCAAACTCTCGTGGGAACTAGCAATAGCCTGAGGGGACAACATGGCAGATGTGACTGCATCTGCACAATTTTCCAGCATCTCACCCTTTCCTTTTATCTAATGGCCACAGTATAGGAAATTTAGAGTGGAGCAGGCTTAAATGTTTTTAAAGAATGCTGTGCTCAGGTAGGAAGATGTAGAACATTTTTGTGGGGGTGGGAAGACTTACATGGCCACCAACCTAGTGAGATTATGTGTCCCCTCTGTGCTCAACCCCTCTGTAGAGAGAGAGAGACTTACCTGGAGGGACTCATTTCATAAGTTAAGCTCTGCCAGGCTCCACCATCTCGTCATAATATTTCTACATCTTACTCTATCTTTCTATCTAGTCACCACATTAAGATGGGTCAATGTCTGTAAAAGACTCCATCTGTGACAGAGGAATAGTAGCGTAGGGGTGAGCAGAAAAATTTTGGGCATAAACCTGAATGATATAACAAAACAGGAAGGGACAAGTAGGGGAGTAGTAAAAGCCAGTGTGATGTCAAGGGAAGGATTGGTGTGCAAAAGAACATTCCCTGTCTCTCGGGGGGGGGGGAGGGTTCCTAATGAGGGGGCATTTCCTGCCTCAAAGTGCAGGACCTGTAGGCAGGAGGGCATGGCCCACCAATCAGAGGGGCTATTTGGCATTGTATAGTCCTCAAGGCAACAGTCTGTAAAGTCTATGAAATACTCAGGGACAGTCTATGAAAAACCAGCAGTGGGAAGGGAAGGAAGCTGCTGTAAAATTGTGTAAAGTGTCCAAAGGGTAAACCAGCAAGTCCAATATAAGTGTCAGTCCAAAGTAGGTGACTAGGGGGAGAAATGGCAGGGGGTGAAACGCTGCATGAGGAAGGTCAGCTGCTAGAATTCCGCTTCTCTGTAGACAGTGAGCTGGAACCGCCTGTGACAGGCAAAGCAGAAATAGAAAGGGCAGGCAGGCAGTAAAAAAGTTCTGTCCTTGGAGTCTGTGAATCAGGTTCTTCAGATAGCATCAGGTGACATCTAGGGTTTCGGGGGGGGGGTGTGCCACTGTAGTCGTGCCATCTAGTTGGCGATGTCAGGGTGTGCAGGGGTCGAGATGGTTTTTCCCGGGATTCCTGTCTTCTTCTAGCGTTTGCCCTTCCTCCATAGCCAGTCAGCAGCGTCAGGTTGAGCCTGATGTAAAGTTTCGAGACCTCCTTTGAATCTGGAGAGGTAGCAGTCATTGACTATGTGGGTCATAGTCTGTCTGTAGCCGCAGGGGCAATTCGGGTCATCTCTGGCTCCCCAGCGATGGAACATAGCAGCGCACCGGCCATGGCCTGTTCGATAGCGATTGAGGAGGAGGAGGGCCCAATCATAACGAGCTAGGTCAAAGCCGGGTTGACGCTTGCAGGGGTCTGTGATGAGGTGTTTGTTCTTTACCTCAGCTGACTGCCGACTCTGTTTCCAAGAGTCTGGAACAGAGAAGTTCAGTGTAGGCGTAGGGGACCAGATTGGGTGACAAGACATCAAGCGTTGGACAGGGTGGGCGAAGATATCCGTGTATATTGGCAGGTCCGGTCGAGCGTAGACGTGGGAAATGAACTTAGATGATGCCGCATCCTGACGAATATCTGGCGGGGCGATGTTGCTAAGAACTGGCAACTATGGAACTGGGGTGGAACGGATGGTTCCAGAAATTATCCTCATGGAGGAATATAATTTGGAATCGACCAAGTGGACATGGGGGCTATGGAACCATACTGGGGCACAGTATTCTGCAGTGGAATAGCATAATTCCAGAGATGATGATCGTAGTGTGGAAGCGCTCGCACCCCATGAGGAGCTGGCCAGTATTGCAATGATATTATTCCTCATGCCCACCTTTGCTGCAGTTTCTATGAGATGTTTGTGAAATGACAGAGTGCGATCGAGAGTAACGCCAAGATAGACTGGCTGGGCTTCATGCCGGATTCTCGTATCACCAAGCTGCTCATTAAGCTCAGAGGAGGCCGAGGCATGGTGTAGATGGAAAACAGATGATACCGTTTTCGCAGTGCTAGGGATTAGTCGCCATTTTTTACAGTAATCAGATATCAGAGACATGTCTTTCGTGATTGTTTCCTCGAGGATGTCAAACTTGGATGCCTGAGTTGCACAGCAGATGTCATTGGCATAGATGAACTTCCTTGAAGAAGTTTCTGGGAGGTCATTGATGTAAATATTAAATAGCGTAGGAGCCAGAACAGAGCCCTGGGGGAGGCCACTTGAGACAAGTCTCCATCTGCTAGACTTGTCACCCAGATGCACCCAGAATCTTCTGTTTTGGAGAAGAAATGATATAGTGTTGGCCACCCATGGAGGGATCTTGACTAGGAGACCATGGTGCCAGACCGTGTCATAGGCTGCTGTGAGACCAAAAAAGACTGCACTCCTCTTTAAATTCTTCTGGAATCCATTTTTAATGTAAGTTGAGAGGGCCAGGGCTCTCTGTTCACAGGTAGATCTTCCTGGGCGGAAACCAGCTTGGGCGGGAGATAGGAATTTCTCTGTAAGATGAGAAATACGTGACAGAAGCAGCCTTTCAAGGAGTTTGTAACACATGGAGAGGAGAGAAATTGGTCTATAGCTGGCGGCCAGTGTTGGGTCTTTCTTTGGTTTCAAAACCGCTATAATCTTTGCATGACACCAAACTTTGGGCAAACTCAGATTCCAAGATGTGGGACAGGAATGAAGTGAGCCACTTCTTTGCCACAGGACCCAGGTTAAGAATGACTTCTGGGGTGATGTTATCATAGCCAGCAGCCGTTCCCGGTTTAACCCTCTTCAAAGCGTCTTCCAGTTCAGACTGTGTAAAGGGAGAGAGTTTTGGAGATGGACAAGATAAACGGAAGTGGGATGACCACTCATGGGAAATTTCTCTTTTCCAGACTGGGTCGATCTTAGCACGTCCAGCTTGAATTAGGTGTCTGGCCACTGAGTTTGGAGATAAGGGAGGATGGGAGATGGGAGGGTGTTGGCTACCGGCACCCAGTCTGTGAAGAAGCTTCCAGGCCTTCCTACTTGAGTGGGTGAAGTTCAGACTTTCCATGAGTTGTTACCAGCGGGCTTGGCGTGCTGCATCCAGGGAGGCAATGAGATGGTCAGCCACATCTGTGTCACCTGACTCATCATACTGCTTTAGTAGTTGCTCGCAATCAGCATCAAGACAAGGTGTATAGTTAGGATTCCTGTGAAAGAAACACAATCTCCTTCTCATGATTAGCAGGGCATCTGATTTGAATTTTTTATAGAAAAAGAGGTTTGGTGCCTTAGCCAACTGAGTATTGGGGGATGTGTCTTTCCTATTTATTTATTTATTTTTTTGTCATGGTAATCAGCCATTATCTGGAAGGTCCTGGGTGATTCATGGGGAAAAAGAACTTATCTTTTAACAAAGACTCTAAGGTGTAGGGAAGCAGGAACTTATCTTTTAACAAAGACTCTATGGTCATGCCAACAACAACCTTGAGGCCACATGTGGCTCCCCACATGTCCCCCTTCCTTATATATATAAGGATGCATGGTTTGATGTTTGGTGGAATTTATTTTGAGGCAGGGTGGACTGTGCCTGTCTTAGGTTGGGGATCAGCCTTCCATCTTACCCATCATTGGAAAACCTGGTCATTTTTGCCCAGTAGTACCAGGTGCCCTGTCTTAGGTTGACTGGATAGCGCTAGTTTTCCCTTTACCAGTCATTGGCTAACCAGCCCTCTACATGGTGGACGTTCTGATGGAGGGGGGCAAATCTTCCGCAGCAACTCCATATTCTGCCATGTCCAGCCTATGATAGTGAACTTGTATAGGTTGCATTTTTATGGCATCAATCTGTCGATGCAAAAAGGCCATGAGCTTGTTAAGAATTATAGGACCTACTGTAAGCAGAAGTAAAACAAGCAAGGGTCCCACAACTGAGGGTAGCCAGGTAAGGAAGGGAGAATTTATCCATTGGTGTGAAGAGGCAGGATCATATCTCAAGTCTAAGGGAAGCAGTCAGTGGATGTGATGTCTACCCCTAGACATTTGTCTTTGGGGGTAGTAAGGGATGTCTGTGGCATGGATGATGTTATAAAGGGAAACATCTTTAAATTGTTGGCTGACAAAAGCAGGCCTATGATGGCAAGACAAGAAACACCAGTTAAGTGTACAAGAATATGTGAATGTTGTTAATTCACATAGGTTGTGTATGGAGAAACTTCTTATAGTTTAATACCTTACCATATGAACAGATGATTCTTCATATGAAGGCTTGATAGCTGTAATCACTTACTTGTGAAAAAAATAAAACTTGTAACAAGTTAGAGATTTACTATAATTGATACCTCGATGATTATAATTGGTTTAAATATCTTTATGATTTTGTTTAAAGGTCATCTAATGTTACCTCTCATAGCAGTCTCTACAGCAGTATCTTCAGACCGATTTTAGTTAAAATATATATTTTGATTTTTTAACTATTTTTACTTTGGACTACAAACTGACTTAGGTTACTTAGAGAGTTAACACATGTTAGTGACAACGGTTTTAACATTTACAGTGCCAGATTGATGCTAGATCTGTTGTGGATTAATTTCCACAAGATAGTTTACAGGGCACTTTTGGGGCCCTCCAAAAGCACCCTGTATAGAGAATTTGCATTTTAGTTTTGGGGATATATTGTCACATTGAATATTTAGACTTTACCTTAAACAGTTAGTTACTTATAGCAAATTAATTTTACCTTGCCTGGTAGTAATGTAGCTTCAAGGTTACACTTTTAACCATTAAGTTAATGGTTACCAAACTTGAAACATATTTATAAACATTTAGTTATAACACACAGGAGGAGAAAAACTTTTTTTATATGAACATATCGTTTTAAAAACAAATTTATATCCATCTTTGCTCATACAGTTTAAGACTAAGCACTTTACATATATACCAAGACTTATATATAAAAATCAAGAGAGAGAAAAAAAATTTTTGGAATGTTTCTGGACGTCTCCAGAAACTTTGGCTGGGTCCAGCATTTTTATATAAAGTCAATTACCTTTTAGAGTACTCTGAGCAGATGGGTCATACAAAAATTTTTGGTCATTCAGCACACTCACTCACAAATCACAACTGGCCAGTCATAATGTAAGACATCCAGAGAAGGGGTAGGAGAGAGGGCTCTATGAGCCAGATTTTCCAGATTCCGCCATGTCGTATTATGGATCCTGGGATGTATCCTGCATCTAGTCCTCTTGTAGTATTTCTTGTGCTTCAGAGATAGCAGTGCCATCATGCGGGTATTGTTGGACATGGTGGGCAGGAATCCAGACAGGTTTAGAGTAATTCTGTGGTAAAATGCATGCAAAACCCCTCCCCATGGTCAATATAGGGTCAGGCCCTTTCCAAATTTTATTGAGTGGGTCTTTCCACTTGACCTTAATAGCTGGAAGAGTAGATGGTGTTTGCCAGTGAAGAATAATAGGAGTTAAGTCCGAGTTATTGCAAATATTAAAGAGATTTAATGTAGTTAAGGCTTTTGCTAGCTGGATATTGGGTGGGTACATTCCTCTTTTGTCTTTATTTAATTGAGCCTTAAGGGTTTGATGGGCCCTCTTGACAATGCCTTGTCCTTGTGGATTATAGGGAATGCCTGTGGTATGAGTAGTGTTCCAGATGGAACAAAAATCTTTAAATTGTTTGCTGGGAAACATAGTCCCATTGTCAGTTTTCAGTTGAAAAGGTAAGCCTATCACAGCAAAACAAGAGAGCATATGGCTTATAAACTTTTTAGAGCTTTCTCCAGTCTGAGCTGTTGCCCACATAAATTTAGAAAAGGTATCAATTGAGACAAACACATATTTTTGTTTGCCAAAGTTTGGTATGTGGGTGACATCAATTTGCCAAAGAGCATTGGCTTTTAAGCCTTGGGGGTTAACCCCAACAGTTTGAACAGCAGGTGTTTTTATGAGACTTGCACAGGAAGAACATGTAGCAAGGATATGCTTCAACTGTGATACAGGAACATCAGGAAATTGAGCTCGAAGGCCTTTAAGATTAACATGGGTTAGGGAATGAAAGTCAGCAGGATCAGAGACAGAGACTAGGAGAGTTCCTGTGGAGGCAAGGCGGTCATATGCAGCATTCCCTTCGGACAGGGAACCAGGAAGAGGGCTGTGGGAATGAAGGTGTTTAATATACAGTGGTTGGGTTCGAGAACAGAGCATAGAGGTGATTTTCATCAAGAGAGGGGAAAGTGGGTTGTCATCAATTCTCACATAAGAACGAGCAAGCCATGGAAGTAAGTTAACAGTATACACACTGTCAGAAAAAAGGCTGAAGGATTCTGGTACAGCTTTTAATGCAAGGAAAACAGCATAAAGTTCTTTGTACAGAGGGTAATTATCAGGAAGCTCAGTAAAGAGAGGTTTAGGGGGTTGTTTGTCTGGGTAATATATAAGAGCAGCAGCTACCTTTATTCCACCATCAGTGGAGACTGTAGGAGAAGAGGGCATGGCACGCCCCTGAATGATACAAATTTGGGGCCTGAGATTTTGTGGACCACTCCTGTTTTTGTCTACTGGGGCCACATTTCTGGGAAGGTGTGGATCAGTGCTGGCACCATGAACCCACTTCTCCCAGAAGCCATTTTTCCTTTTTTCCCTTTTATTGATTTTATCTAGTAGGAGATAAATTGAGAGGGAATGGTGAGATATAGAGGTAGAGAAATAGACACCTCAGACCTGCTTCACAACTGTTGAAGCATCCCTCCTGCAGGTGGGGAGCAGGAGCTCAAACTCAGATCCATGCACATAACATGCATGATCAATTGAGTGCACCATTTCCTGGCCCCTAAAAGTTTTTATAAATAAAAATAAATTAGGTGAAATCTCTCTCACACATATACTCGCATACATGTGCACATGTGCACACTCAAATAATCACTAATAATGATAATAAACTCTGTGGTAGTCTTGACCCTAAAATTAGAAAAGAAAGAAAGAAAGCAAAAAAAAAAGAAGGAAGAAAGGAAGAAAGGAAGGAAGGAAGGACGGAAGGAAGAAAGACAGGCAATCTCTTCTGTTTGGAGCAAAAAGAGATTGGTGAAAATCAGGGTGTGACAAGGAGAGGGGGCAGAGCAAAAAGAGAGTATGAACCAGCGGGATTAAACCAATGCTCTGGAGGCAGGGCGTTGCTTAGTTAACAGTGGCTATGTAAACAGAATACAGTGTTAAGCAGAGGGGATTAAACCAATGAAACAGAAGGGGTTTTAGAAGCAGAATTAGAAGCATACCAACAAGTCCAATCCTTTTCCTTTCTGATTCCCTTTGCTCTTTTTATTCCTTTCTAAGTGGCTAAATTGGCTGTCTTTGCTCAGGCTGCCTGAGCCAATCAGGAGCCATCCAAGCTTCAGACTGATTGTTAGGGTTTTTTACTTCATTCTATTTTATTATTACTCTTATATATGTGCATGTCCCTTTACCCCCTCCTTCAGGTTGACCAAAATTAACTTTTAGTGTATTTTCCATTGCTATGTGACTGGGTGTCCTATCCAGTGTGAGAGGAACTTGTTTCACTCGAACTACCTCCTCTATTCACTCTCCCCCTTCTCCCACCTCCTAGATAATTAAAAAAAACTCCTTTCATTGCTATTTTTTCCTCATTCTTGTCTTCCTTTCTTCCTTCCTCCTTCTTCTGATTTCTGAATTCTGATGCTCATTTGTGAATCATTGTTGGGAAGAAATCTGACTCAGAGTGGACTCTCTTTGTGTGTGTCTCTGCTCTATTTCCCTTTCTCCTCTTGCTACACCTAAAATTTACAGTGGACAACAGATTTGCATAATTCTCTATTCTTGCTATCCCTTTTTCCCTTTTTTCCTTTCTCTTTCATTTTCATTTGAAATTGGTTGCTATTTTTTCTTGGATGGGAGACATTGTTGGGCTAACTGGTATTGGTTAAACTGCTTCAATCTTTGCTTCAGTTACTATTGTAATTTCTGAGGTTGGTGACTGCATTGACATAAAGGTATTTAGTATAGCATGACTTGTACTCAAAACATAACAACTGAAGAACAACAGAACATAAAAATAAAAAAACACATCAATAAAAATAAAATGGTTAAACCAAGAACAAATAAAAGTGCTACTAGAAGGAATGAAGACAAGAGCCCAGAAGAAACTATAAATCAATCATAAATAACTATAGATAAGAAAAGTATGCAAGCAAATGTAAACTTAATAATCAAATAAATGAAGACAACTATGGAGGAAAGGGCTATCAGAATTAGGGAAACAACAGATGAGACCCTCAAGGAAAATACTAGCTACCTCAAGGTAATTAGAGAACTGAAAGCTGAAATAGTTGAACTGAAGAAAGAAGCTGAGGGAAGGGAAAGCAGATTAACAGAAGCAGAAAATAGAATTAGCCAGACAGAGGATGAGCTAGAGAAAACTAAGAAAGAGATAAAAGAGCTCAAAAAGAGATTGAGAGACACTGAAAACAACAACAGAGACATATGGGATGATCTCAAAAGAAGTAACATTCATATAATTTGCCTGCCATAGGAAGAAAGAGAGGAAGGGGAAGTAAATATTCTAAAGGAAATTATAGAAGAAAACTTCAAAGACCTAAACAACAGAAAGGACATTAAGATTCAAGAGGCCCAGAGAGTCCCAAACAGATTCAGCCTAGACCTGAAAACACCAAGACACATCATACTTACAATGAAACAAACTAAGGATAAAGAAAGGATCCTAAAGGCTGCAAGAGAAAAACAAAAAGTCACATACAGGGGAAAACCTATAAGACTATTAGCAGACTTCTCCACTCAAACTCTAAAAGCCAGAAGACAATGGCAAGATATCTATTGAGCCCTAAATGAAAAAGGGTTTCAACCAAGGATAAATATCCTGCTAGACTTTCATTCAAACTTGATAGAGGGATCAAAACCTTCTCAGACAGACAATAGTTAATGGAAGTAATCATTACCAAACCTGCCCTGAAAGAGGTTCTAAAAGACCTCTTATAAACAAGAACATCACTATAATACTTGCAATATATCAGAGAAAATTTAAAAAAAAAAGTTGAATAATGGCACTACAATACATCAAATCCATAATGTCAATAAATTTAAATGGCTTAAATTCACCCATCAAAAGGCACAGAGTGGGAGGATGGATCAGAAAACACAACCCAACCATAAGTTGCTTGCAACAATCCCATCTGACCCAACAAGATAAACACAGACTTAAAGTGAAAGGATGGAAAACTATCATACAGGCTAATGGAACACACAAAAACCTGCCGGTGGGGGGTGGAGGTGGATGGGTGGGATGGGATACAGTCTTTTGGTGGTGGGAATGGTGTTTATGTACACTTATAGTAAAGTGTAGTCATATAAATCACTATTTAATTAATATGATAGGGGAAAAATTGATCATATGTCTCGAACTTTTTAAAGCACAGAATGAGTCTTTTTAATACATAGCCTTTGATATGTTAACTCAAAATCCTAGACCAGGGAGATCAGAAGCAACCAGTGGCACAGCTATATACAAGATATTGGGTATTATACAGTAATTCCTAACATAGGGACTTTTCAAAGTTAACCCAATTACCAAATTATGTGATGATAACAATAACTATCCATTGTCTTCTTGGACCCTAAGATATCAGGAACTTCACATTTCCACTATAGAGCCTTTACTTCCCCCAGTCCTGGAACCTTAGGGTGGGGTTCACTTTCCTTCATGCTTCTCTCAATTCATATCAAATAATATTGCATCAGCCTATCACAACCTAATCAAGGCCAGGAGTGCCACCTCAGTATGCTTCACTTCAGACTGTGTCCAGAGACTTCAGGTATTGAATGACAAACTTTCAGCTTCATTACTCGGGTGAGACCTTTCCTTTCATAGTATTCTGTAATTCCATTCCAGGTGGTTCACTTCCTAACAAAATCCCAAAACCTAGATATAGACTAGGTCCCCTGAGATAGAGCTATTTTCACAAGTATCCATAAACTAGGGCAAAATATATACCTGAAAGCAGAAGTACACAATAGTTTGCAGTGAGTAACCTCCAACAGTTTATCTGCACTATTCCAGCCTTTAAGTCCATAACTGTACAACTATTTATTTGGCTTTGCATATTAACTCTCTTTTCACCCACCAGGTTCCATATGCCAGCATGATGCTGACCAGACTTCCTGGACAGACGACCCCACCAATGTGTTATGGAGCTCCAATTCCCCAGTGGCCCACTCTACTAGGGAAAGAGAGAGGCAGACTGGGAGTATGGATTGACCTGTCAACGCCCATGTTGAGTGGGGAAGCAATTACAGAAGCCAGACCTTCTACTTTCTGCAATCCACAATGACTGTGATAGGATATAGAGATCTGGTGGTGGGAATTGTGTGGAGTTGTACCTCTCCTATCCTATGGTTTTGCTAATGTCTCCTTTCTTAAATAAATAAATAAATAAGAATCTAGATACTCATCCTTCCCAGCTGATTGATCCTAGGCAATAATACCTTTTTGGTGCAGGTTCAGTCTCCTTATCAGATAAACAGGGAAACCAGGTCCAGGCCACATACTTCACAAATCTGTGAAGAGGATTAAGTGCGATGTCATGTATGGTATTGTTTAGATCTTTTATGACAGGTCTAGATATTTACAGAAATATTACTTTCATATTGTCTTATGTAAATTTACACTTGTTCAGATGGCAGTTACCTGATAGTCAAGAGAAGACATAAATTGCACTTCTTATTATTTTTGTATCTGGAGTTTCACCAATTCCAAGCTGACTTACTAAAACAGAAAGACATAGAGGAAGAGAGAGAGAGAGAGAGAGAGAGAGAGAGAGAGAGAGAGAGAGGGAGAGAGAGAGGACATCATAGCTCCAAAATTTCCTTCAATGTTTTGGGAGCTGGACTTGAACCTGGATAGTTTCCATAACAAAGTAAACACACTATCCAAGTGATCTATATTTCTGTCTTAGGTTTCATCCCTGGTGAAGCAAAAGTATGAAATATTTTTTTTTTTGCAAAGTGCATAGGTACCAGGAGTGAAGGATTAACTCCTCTACCTCATATATAAGCTGATTTTATTTCTTTTAACAGACATATTAGTCTTCTGCTTAATATATTTTTTTAAATTTATTTTCCCTTTTGTTGCCCTTGTTGTTTTGTAGTTGTAGTTATTGTTGTTGTTGTTGATGTCATCATTGTTGGATAGGACAGAGAGAAATCGAGACAGGAGGGGAAGACAGAGATGGGGAGAGAAAGACAGACACCTGCAGAACTGTTTCACCGCCTGTGAAGCAACTTTCCCTGCAGGTGGGGAGCCAGGGGCTTGAACTGGGATCCTTACACCAGTCCTTGTGCTTTGTCCCACGTGTGCTTAACCCCCGGACTCCCTGCTTAATCTTTTAAAAGTATTTTTTATTTATAAAAAGAAAACACTGACATTAACCATAGGATAAGAGGAGTACAACTCCACACATCCTACCACCAGAACTCTGTATCTCATCCCCTCCCCTGATAGCTTTCCTATTCTTTATCCTTCTGGGAGCATGGACCAAGGGACATTATGGGGTCCAGAGGGTGGAAGGTCTTGTTTCTGTAATTGCTTCCCTGCTGAATATGGGCGTTGACAGGTCAAGCAATTCTCTCAAACTCTCTCTTTTTTTTCCTTGGTGGGGCAGGGCTCTGGGGATGTGAGGCTCCAGGACATATTGGTGGGGCCATCTGCCCAGGAAAGTCCAATTGGCATCATGGTAGCATCTGGAACCTGATGGCTAAAGAAGAGTTAAGATATAATGCAGAACAAATTGTGGACTAATTATGAACCTAAAGGCAAGAATATTGCAGATGCAGTTTTGGGTCTAATGCGTGTTTGAACATGGATGGCTGATACCCCAGAA